>NC_085140.1:387394173-387724753 GCF_024139115.2 Armigeres subalbatus | reverse complement strand
ACGATTATGATTGACACTGTTCCGCAAGCCTTGCGCTTAAAGGCTCATTTGTAGCAATTTTGCTCACCGCAGAGTCATCACGATGTGCAGGAAGGACACGAGCCACGTTCCGTGTGATCAATCTTCTTTCCATCTCAACTAACCAAAACCGTTCGTTGGCGACGGCCCGCCGGAGACACGCTGGCTGCACCAGGAGAGCATCCGGCCGTTCCATCCGGATTCTCCCCTGTCTTGTTGGCAAACAAGCGATAAGCACGTGCGAGCACGCGTTTTGGCGATCATTATCGACTTCGCTTTCGAAGTCCGCCGAGTCAAAGGTCTTGGAATTGTCACATGGAGGAAGAACGACGACGCGGGCAACCGAACGGTATCATCGAAGTTTGCATAACATTGAACAATGGGGAGAATGTTTGTAAACATTGGAAATAGGGCAGGACTGAATTCCTCAGGGATCCTATTCCCATAACAATGGAAATAACAATCTATTACTTCCACCACCTTGTTAAGAATTGTCATTGTCGTACTCGACCTACTAAAGCAAATCCCTCTCCACAAGTCAGTCAAATCCTTTCTCCCGGCCCACAATAAAGTTATACTTCAGGTGTTGATTTGAATATATGTGTGTTGTTTTTTTTATAGGGGCTTTGGAAAAATATGCGCGACAGACACCTCGAGCATCCACACTAAGCTCGAAGGCGAACAGGGATGGGCTCCTTCCGACCTGCTAAAAATGTGCCTGCCGGATAACCGGGTCCCTTATCCTCCTTGCCTGATCCCCGGGACCACGGGATGCTACCGACTACTTCGGAGGGGGCTGTGCTCATACTTCTTCAAATTCAGCAGCGTAACTTCTAGGTTCAAGCACAACTGCTTCGGTTTTTACATACAATTTTTCTGATGAATGCCAATGTATCAGAATTTGACTTCATCAATTCGGCATATTTTTAAAGTAGACCATTAGGTAAGACTCTACAATTCTATATACCCAACGTACGTCGTCATGTGAGGCATTATGCTCTAGCTAAGAAATGCTGGTAAAATCTTTCAATAGTATACATTCTCATTGGTATTATTTGTTTTTAGCACATTTAATAAAAATGGCTAGTGATGTCATACCTATTAAAATTGTATATAATTTTGATGAATTAGAAGTGCTTGTACATTTTAAACAAGCGGTTTTGTTTTGTTGCTGAAAATTTTTTAGAGGCGACAAGCCGCAGCTCTCACAGGAAATTTCACCAGGCTGATATCTTTTGGAATTGAAATGTTACACATTTGCGACATGGGCAGAATAGCTAGGTTTCTCGTCAGCTAAAAGAACTTTTTCCGGTGCATGATCATTCGCAGCTCGATAGTTATTATTTTGAATCACCTGACATCTACGCTAAGTCCATTATGCTTCAAAAAAATATTATTCTGTCAACACACAAATGGTCCAGTTTAAAGCAAAGTTTTATCCACAATGCGACATCCACTTCCAGTTGGATCAAATCAAATGCAAAGAAAAAAGGTTTCAATAGTGTTTCATAAAACAACTGTCGATGACACGTACAATGATTAAGTAGATTAATTTATCTTAGTTTCGATGCCCACATTATAGTGAGCTCAAGTGTGTAGCCAAAGAGTTTATGCGTCAAGATCAAATAGATGAATTGATTTCGTCAACTGAAATGTAGGTGTGCTGTCTCATATCTTATAGTGGCAGTTCAATAATTATCGAATTACCCTGTTTGCAGAGCAAGATCACTTTTGATAGATTTACATTTTAATGGTTTTGGGGGGTGCACCAGCCTTTTTTAAGACTGGGTATTTTTTAAATCTTCGAACTAGCACTTTCAAGCTTAATTATTCGCTACATGAGACGGACCTTAATATGTGTTCTCATGTGGATTCTGATAAACTGTAACATAAACAATATTAAATTTCCAGTTCAGGCATCCCTAAATTGTAAAAATCGGATGATAATTGACAGAGTTACAATATATTTATTTAATTGCTCTCAAAGTTTGCCTAACCCAGTTAATTTGACGCTAATGACCGCCTCAATTGAACTCAGTTTTAGGGCTGTGAACCAGTTCACCGAATCGTTTAACTTTCAGTTAAAACTTGACAATTCGATGGTTATTTTCCCAACGTGGTTAAAATTTTAGCCCGAAGACGACCCATTTGAGTATTGACAGATTTATAGTTATTGGGAACAAAATGGATTTGGAGCCAATTTTCGCACGACCAAAGTTAAACAATCGAACTGTCAAATCTTACCATGCTCCAGAGCAAAGTTATTCTTAACTAAAGAGAAACAATCATCAAACTGTCAAATTTTAACTAAAAGTAAAACGAATCGGTGGAATGGTTCACAGCCTTAGAGTGAAATCAGTAGTGATTCAGTTTCATTCCAAATTTTTGACCACTATTCAAGTTTGAATCCAGAGTAAAATAGAACACACTCGCTGGCAGAGCATGAAATACGCAACATGAAGCAACTTCGGTCCGAATTTTGACAAACATCGCATGAATATTCAAAACATAGTATTACATAGTCAGACGACTACTCCACAAACTCATTCATTCGACTGTCACTGAGTGTGCTAATTATGTGCAGAAAAACATAATTAGCATTAAACCGTCTAAGACGAATTAAGTACTGTCCATTTAATTCCACCAGTTAATTTTCGTTATCTTTGCAGATACGTATTTCGACCACAACTGTGTGGTCGTCTTCAGTGTCTTGTACTTGACTCGACTTGGACAGTACTTACATGAAATGGGCAGTACTTAATTCGTCTTAGACGTAAGCATATGCGGTATTTCGAAAAAAATCGTTTAAGGTGGTTCGAAACGAAATTCCGCGGAATTTCGCGAAATTTAGGCATGGCGAAATCTGATTTCTTGATTTCGTTTCGTTTCGTAAAATTACAAAAATTTCGCTAGAAAAAACTTGCTTCTTACGAAATTTAACGGAATTCCGCGGAATTTCGAAACAAAGTTAAACTAATCCATACTTTATATTGTAAAAAATTTTGGCTGCGCCGCTGAACAAAATCGTTAAGTTGTTATCAAAATTTAGGTTATACATTTTTTTCTCTTAACGCTTACTACATAACCCTTTTCTTAGTCAACAAATACGTAAGTAGTTTTCTTCTATAAAACATCTTCAGAGTTTCATCTTCTTGCTTTCAAAATAACTTCGTTTACAATAAATATTTTGTCGCTTAACAAGGGGTTTCACATGAATTACCTTCTCAACCAACGATTCCTTTTCCGTAGCGCTCACGGAGATGCAGAGCATTCCTCGGTCTCTTAAAACAATGAATGTTAAACTAATGTTCCTCTCCTAATCCTAAATTGACTACGAGCGTGACTACGTGACCAGCATCGCAATTGGTCATGAAATGGAAACTCCGAAGCAAGTATACAATATAAATTACTTTTTTGTATCCCAAGAATATTATTTAATTAGTGAGCTGGGAATATTTGCTGTTTCTCGGCAAAATCATGATAAGCAACTATGATGTGTACAGATCTTAGCACGGAGTTTGCAAAAAAAAAAATCAGAGCGGGTTGAAAGATCATTGAAATTGCTGAGAATTCTTTACATATGATTGCTTTCAGCACATACTGTCCATAACAGCTGTTCTCATATACCAAGGGCACACACAATAGCTCAGTTTGTCGAGCTGATTGTATATAAGACTATGCTGCCGCTAACCGAAAGTCGAGCACATCTGTATGGGTATGTGAAATTCTATCTGAAATACATATCTTTGAGCATTTTAGAAAGGTGCACAGGATTCTTCTAGTGAGCAAATGTGTGCTATATATGTAGACGAAGAATAAGAAGGAATGAATTTTGGCAGATACGCCCTTTTCAAATGTTGATCTAGTAATATCAATTCTTTAACTGCGTATACGCCTGGCAGATGAGGATACATAATTAAGTATCCCACTAAATAAAAAATAAATCTAAGCATTTTTTTTTCAAATTTTGACTAAGTAAGCTTCAGCATAATTACATAATTCTTAGGTGAACTAAGGTTTTAAACGAAATTTGAATCCGAATATGAAAAATCCCACAATTTCTTTAATTTTTGATACTTACTGATATAAAATTGATCAGATTCGGGAGCACACGCTCCACGATGAATTTCTTTGAAAGCGACACAAATGCTGGGGTTTTGCTTTATCACCAATGGTATATGCGGCGAGAATGTGCCGATTTATCATAGATTGATTTTATCATAGAAAAAGTGGAATCAGAATTGCGTACATAATGTAAAACCAATTCAATAAAAATTCCGCGGAAAAAAAATCAAAATTTCGTTTCGTTTCGAAAAATTTCGAATTAAATTAATCTTGATTTCGTATCGTTCCGAAGTCCCGAAAGAAATCTATATTTCGTTTCGTTTCGATCCGAATTAACATAGACATTTAAAATTTCGTTTCGTTTCGTTTCGTAAGGAAAAAGTGTGTTATCGCATACCCTTACTTAGACGGTTTAATACATTCCACTAAACGAGCTTAATATATTTTTCTGATAATTAGCATTGTTTATGTTGATGTTTACCGTTGAAAGTGCCTCGCGGATGAAAATCGGATTCAGTTCTATGTGATACATTACTTTACTCGTTTGAAACGTGTTCAGATTTCAGATAATTTATCAATTTGTAAAATGTGCATACATATTCAATGACTAATATTCAACTGAATATTGACAGTCCAGAGTCGACTATGAATGTGTCTGGTAGTGAGCTGACAAGTGAAGAAAGATGGAGTTCACCCAAAAATTTCGATTATTTTATACTTTGCTCGCTGGTTTCTCCAGAAATGTTCCATTCATGTTTTTCAAATTTTCAATTAAATGAAATCATTATGTTGCTGCCAAAAAAAGGCGCCGTAATTGCAAAGTGGATTGATCCGTAGATAAAATTACGCATTCATACACCAAAACAATTGAAAAATATTTAAATCTCGTGATTCAATCGTGGTTCAAATCTGCAGAAAATAGAACGGAGCGTTATACGAGTTTTATTTTTTTGACATTTGACTGGTATAAAAAATTAATCTAGAACAGCTGCTGGGAAAAATAATGTTTCAGATTCATATTCAAACTAACAGCCCCGAACGATTTGAATCACTGCTGATTTTACTCTTAGTGGAATATCTAGGAGTAATTTGATTAAAAACGGAAAGCAGTATCAAGTGTGATATCACAAAATAAAATTTGAAATCGAAAAATTGCGATTGTTATGCAGTAGAAGGAAAGTCCAGCCCCGTACTGCTAACCGTTTTCAATTAAATTGCTAATAAAATTTTTGAGAAGAGTTTTAAAAAACTTCCCGTATGTTTCCCCGTGCATTTTTTCATATATTATCCTTCGACTTCTTCTTCTTCATGCAACCTTTATTCGCCAATAATGAGAAATTTATGAGGATGATGATAATCGCTACGATGACAAACGTCAAATAGATTGCATCTTACCAGAACATGTTAAGTTGTGGCGGCTATCGAAATTAAATTATAGACTTTCTTCGTTGATAATTTCGGCAGATGTTAAAGATTATTATACACCCAATAATTTTTTTTACACGGTTGGTATTCTTTAATTTCCCGGTTAACCTGATTTTTTACAGCTTTTGAAATACCACCTGAATTTTCTTTGATTTTATGAGAATGTTTTCATGTGGTTAACTCATAGTTTCATCAACGCTGAAGGTCGTAATCAGCTAAAACCCACCCGTGTAAAAAAAAACCGGGTGTATTGTGGTGGCTATTACCGCACGTAAAATGCTGGATAAATGACGAAAATAGAACAAAATAACTTAAGCTATTGAAATTAAAATTTCCACGATCGAAAATAATTTTGCAATACATAATTCAATACTCGCGCGAAATGTAATCGGTGCAACATAAATGGAGCTTTAAACTTCAAGAACAGCGCTAGCGCCACACAAACAAACGGAGGCTTCAAGAACTTGCGCTTGTTTCACGGGGTTGGTGGCACACCTTAGGTTGGTATTGCATACACAGATAGAAAAATCCACTGAACTTTACGCTAAACATCATGCACATAAATGGAACACTATTATTAGCGTAATTCCACACAGGATATAGCCTAAATGTATACAATATTTGACGTGAATCATCAATATTGCATACAAGTTGTAAGCAATCTTGTTAGGAAGAGGACCATTTCAGCGAAGAATAGCGTAAATTTCCGCATTTCAAGTTTTACGCGCTGTTTATTTTTCATATTTTTTTCTGTGTAGGTATTTTGCCTTTAGGGTAACCGTACCCTTAGTGGAGGTAGCACCAATAGTGGAGGTAGTGGGGTTTTCACGACATTTATCATATTTATACACTTTACGATGGTTTCATTTAATGCATCGTGCTTTAAATATCCTGTTAAATGCAACTTATCCTAATATTTCGCTTGGAAAACTATTGAAAACAATGATTTTCCTTAACTAAATTGACTCCCTTGCACCTATAGTGGTGCAACTGTATCAATAGTGGCGAGTATCATAAGAAACCAATGGATAGCACCACTATGGGAACCAAAATTAATTTTTACCTCCCCTAAAGGAACAGTGTACCCATAGTGGTGCAAGCAATATATGGTAATTGTTGATGTTAAATGGCATCTATCTCATATTTGTCAGCAAATTTATTAGTTTTTCTATTGACTAATATATTAAAGCTTTAAATTTCCCATAATTATCAATTTTTAAAAAAATATTTTCTTTTGTGGATCTACTAATACCTCCACTATTGGTACCGTTACCCTAGATATAATTAAATGTTTCTGTAAATTTCAGTTTACCATTTTTCTGTCGGATATACCTATGTTGCATATCTGAAGCCTAGCTGCGTTTCAACCGTGATAATTACGATAGCAAGAGCGCCAACTTCTTTTAATACAAAATTGTACCTCATGAACGATGGTGCTTAATTGTGTATCGTATACTCAACAAATATCTGATAGAGAAAATATCATAAATCTATTGTCACTTGAACACGATTTATCCGAAAAAGGGGAAAATTATACTCGATAGGATGAATAAAAGATTTACTTCCTCTTATAAATAAATGGTTCAATTAGATAAACAGCAACGATCTCACCCCACTCATCAATGTAAAAAAGTATCACAAAAACAAGAGGGAAGACAAGAGTTTTTCAGTGAATAAACGATTATGATTGACACTGTTCCGCAAGCCTTGCGCTTAAAGGCTCATTTGTAGCAATTTTGCTCACCCGCAGAGTCATCACGATGTGCAGGAAGGACACGAGCCACGTTCCGTGTGATCAATCTTCTTTCCGCATCTCACCAACTAACCAAAACCGTTCGTTGGCGGACGGCGCCGCCGGAGACACGCTGGCTGCAACCAGGGAGAGCATCCGGCCGTTCCATCCGGATTCTCCCACTTTGGTCTTGTTGGCAAACATAGCGATAAGCACGTGCGAGCACGCGTTCTACTTGGCGATCATTATCATGCTTCGCATTTCGAAGTCCGCGCGAGTCAAACGGTCTTGGAATTGTCACATGAATGGAGGAACGACGACGCGGGCAACCGAACGGTATCATGCTGAAGTTTGCATAACATTGAACAATGGGGAGAATGTTTAGTAATACATTGGAAATAGGGCAAGGACTGACATTCCTCGCAGGGATCCTATTCCCATAACAATGGAAATAACAAACTATTACTTCCACCACCTTGTTATCAGTTGTCATTGTCGTACTCGACCTAGTGTATGTGCTCATGCACTTCTTCTGAAATTCCGGCCCCTAGCTTAGACTAAAGCCTGTCCACGTTAAATTTCGGACGCTTAGGTAATGTCCAATTGATTTGTCATCATTTTTTCAATTTGTGCGTGTTTGAAACATGCTGAAAGCAGAACATAAATCAGAAAAATTCAGCTGTCATGTAAATTGATCATCCCAGTGATTTGTAAAATTTTTCAAAAATTGCATTATAAGATGGGTGTCCGAAATTTAACGTGTACAGGCTTTAGTTCGCCAACTGGCTTGCTGAGATCCACTGCTACGTTGTCTCGATCCCTCGGCGGTTGTGCCAAAAACTTCCTCACTCGAATCCTCCTGACTTCCCCCGGCGTCGAGGGTGGTCCACCAGTTCCGGTGAAGGAAACTTCCGCACTGATGGTGCCCCGCCCGACTACCGGCGGCTATCGCAGAGGACGCCCTTCGCGCCGACTTCGTCCTCGGGTTGCAGAGGTGGTCCGACAGCTCCGGTGGTGGATGACGTCCGCACTGGCGGTACCCTACATACCCGAAGCACTTCCTTCTTCTTTCTTATTTCTTCAGCAGGTTTGAGGTTCGAGTGCCGAGGTCCGTCCGACGATTCCGGTTGGGAGTGATGAACTTTGTCAATAACTTAAAAATCACTCTAATAAAGTTTAAAAAAAAATAAAAAAATAAAGATTCCGGTTGGCAGAAGACTTCGCTGGCGCCCCGACGACTCGAGACCAAAAACTGCTCACTGTGCTGGATTTCCCTCCAAACCGACACTTACTTGCTGGTCCCTTCTCCATCGACGCTGCAGCTCTGATAGTATTTGCGTCACGACTCTGGTTACCGCATTCCACGTATCTTCATCGCGACACATTCGCTCTGCGATGATGTCCGCCCTTATGGCAGGCATTCTTCTACGTGCCTCCGCAAACCTCGGGCAGTCTAATATCACGTGCTATGGAGTCTCCTTTACGTTGATACACGCCGGGCAGAATGGCGATGACGCATGGCCACACCGGCGATGCAGATAGTGGCGGAAACAGCCATGTTCGGACTGCAACTGTGTGAGGTAAAAGTTCACCTCTCCATGCTCCCTATTCACCCACGTCGCCACATTGGGGATGAGCCGGTGGGTCCACCTTCCATTATCCGCTGCCTCCTCCCCCTCCACTCCTGCTGCCATTCCACCATAGAGTCCAGTCTCACCATTTTCTTCACATTTCTGGTATCTCTCCGTTGGTTACACTCGCTATCCTCTGCTAGGGTTATGCAGATTGGAATCATTCCTGCGATAACGCAAACTGCCTCCAACGAAATGGTTCGGTATCGGTACGCACTCGCGACTCGAATGGCCATTAGACAAAACACGCTGTTCAACTTCCTCCGGTTACGTTTCGTCTTGAGCGCAGCTCCCCAGGCTGGAATGCCGTACCTTAGCATCGAGAATGATACTGCCAGAAGACGTCTACTGCTGCCTTTCGAACCACTCACGTTCGTCATGATCCTTGCAAACGCACTGACCATTTTAACCGCCTTTCGCAGGAATAGTCGACATGGGTGTTGAAATCCAACCGGCCGTCGATCATCACTCCTAGATGCCTCAAAGCCTGCACGGACGGTATGTCGTGCCCATCTATAGTAATCTGCATCCTTCAGCAGTTGATAACCAGCATCACTTCTGTTTTGTGGTGAGCAAGCTGCAGCTTGACGTCATTTATCCTGTTTTCAACTGCGTCGGTCGTTTCCGCCACCAGCATTTCTACTTCTTCCTGTGACATTTCGGTTAACTTAAGAACGACATTTTCCGCGAATCCGAAGATCTTCACGCTTTTGAACAATTTCAGTTTCAGAACTCCATCTTCAACATCTGTTCCACACAGGGTTCCACACTAGGCACAATTAGTATGGACCCTTGTGGAACACCCGCCTTAACCCTAATCGACTTCTGCCCCGAATTCGTTTTTTAAACTAGAATCCGGTTCTGGAAGTGGCGAAGATGGCCTCCCAGCTGGCACAGCTAAAAGTGTTTTTGACGTCAATCGTTACTACAGCGCAGAATCGGTTGCCGTGTCTCTTCTTCATGTGCGCACTCTCTCTGAAACTTCAATGCCCGTCCTGATTTCATCCACCGTCGATCCGAATCCGAACTCCTTTTCGCCCTCCAAAGCCGGTCTCGCCCTCCGTGAACTGCGTTAGCCGATTAAGGATAATCCTTTTAAAAGCTTCCCAGTGTATCCAGCAGGCATAAGGGCCTATACGATGCTGAATTTACCAGCGGTTACCCTAAACACTTTTGCAGCACCATCCTGAAAAGTCCGGAAACGCCAAAATTGCAGTTTATAGAGTCGCATTTGGAATTCCATCCGGACCTAGAGCTAATTTCATCTTAGAATCTTTCGCCACTGCAGTGGTTACTCCCCTAGCAGCACAAGTCAGACCGATTTTGTTGCAGCAACTAAAATGCAACCGAATTGAGTAGCATATAGCTTGCAGGAACATTTATACACCAAGTGTAGGCGGCCACGTCGTGAAACTATGCTGCGGGAACGGACCGTCCTCGATGATCTTCACCTTGTCCGGACACATTTCCGCTAGCGTCACTGGACCCCTGTTCTTCGCTGTTTCGACACGATAAGCGTTGCACCAAGGATCAGCGTCAGCTTCTCGGCAGAACTCCTCGAAGCAGTTGGGTTTGCTTATATTGATCTCCCTTTTGAAAGCCACTCCAGATTCACGCAAAGCTAACTTTCGCTCATCTCTGACCATTTCAGACCCTGTCTTCGCTAGCGTTTCCGTCAGCTGGTCTCTGCCAAGATTAGTAGCGCCGCTGTCTGCTCGAAGTGCTTCGATAGAAAAATCTTTATTGAAGTCCTTCGTCTTCCATTTTCGCCTACTAGCCCTTATCTCACGTCGTCCTTGTAGTAGATAAGATCAGGTCTATAAAGTATCGGAAACAATATTCACTTTACTTCAATGTCTTATTTGTATTTAGTTCTTATCCAATTGAATTATACTCATTTGTAGTATATTTTGTTTAAACGTGTAGCGAGCGACCTAAGATTGTAAGATATTTTGATTCCATCCAGCAAGAAACTTTTCGCAGGGATGCCAGATATACAGACATGTCTGTATTTATACAGACTTTTGGTCTTGCATACAGACATCATGCAGATTACAGACATTATACAGACTTTTGATTGATGGTACAGACTTTTACAGACATTTGTTATCTTTGGAGAAAACCCAAAGCAGAGAAAATCATGAAAACCTGAGAATCTTCGATGATGATTCCAGTATAAATTAAAACCTAATGTTGCTTCTGAAAACATTACGTAGGGAATCCTGAGAGAACAACACCAAAGAAAATCGAATAAATTTTTCTGAGGACCCCGGAATTTTAGTTCGGAATTCTTGAAGTAAGCCTGGAATATGCTTAAATGTATATTCTTTGGAATAATTGTACAAGCCTCATGAAGATTTTATAAGTAATTCGAAGGTGAACTTGGACACTTGAATGGAAGTACTTGATTTTACAAGCATCCGCTGACAAAATGCACCTCAGAGTTGCTAACGTCACAGACATTGCAGATAGCACAGAAAGGGCTCCTGCCGAAATTACGCAAGCGCCGTCTGTGTCCGATTCGGAGAAGGAAGATGATCTGCTGTTAAAATAGGGAATAAATGGATGTAGTTGTCCAGTTTTTCCCAGTTTTCTCAAATGATTTTCTTCATGCAGGTTTTGACATTACCATACGGGACGGATGGCGTGAAATGTTGGCCCTGATGTCCGACTTCGGCAAGGAGATCCGCCTTGTTATTGCCAGGCACTCCGCAGTGCCCCAGGATACAAGGGAAGGTTGTGTTCGAGAACATGTTCGCTAAGATAGTTTGGATCCTGTTGTGCTTAGGCTTATCACTCTGGAATGTGGAGATGGCGCTGGCAGAGTCTAAAAGTACGAGGATGGGTTCCCTGGTTGGGTAGAATACGGCGCCGTGGCTGCTTCAGTCAAAAAAATGCAGCACATATCTGGGAGGCGGTCCGAGATAGTGAAACCGGTCCCAGTGACCCCAATGCCGACTTTACCCATCCGTAAAGCTGTGTTCATAGTTGTGGAAATATCTGTGGCTCAACCACCGACCTTCTAAGAGCCACGGAATTGTCACCCCTGTGGAAATTGCAAACTATTTATATTCGTCGCAGGCCGTAGTGTGTCGATTCCGGCCTCCTTCAGCTAGAAGAGGGATCTTGTATTCTCCAGCGGTGGCTGCGGCGAACGAACCGGCTAGCGGCAGATGGTCGCCAGCGCACGGTGACAATAAGGCAGAATGCCAGTTTCGGCGCAGGCAGACTCTGGTCCGACAATTTACTTTGAGTTTGCGGAAGTGCGAAAGGAACGAGAGTCTCCGATCAATAGAGTGACTTGTGAGTGTTGTGAGTGGCTAATACACATTGCACCGAGTCTCTCCCGATGCTACCATATGATGCTATTGGAACCACAATTCTTATTTACGCGCACAAATCAATCAAAATGGCCCTCGCATACTTCAACACCTTTCAAACCATTTTCACACTTGTCGCTGCCTAGCGATAACATTCAGACTCCGTTTCATTCCCATCTGCTTTCTCACACACGCTGCTCCCTTCCTCTATACGAGCAGCATCAAGACCGATATGCCAATAAAATTAAAATTTAAACTGATCACGGTCGTACAGCTTCTGTCTAGTTACAATTAGTTTTATTAAACATTATTAATTATTTCATGAACGAAAACTTATTTCGAATTTCATATTATTGAAGCATTGATATTCAATGATATCAAAAATGTATGGTTTTGAGTAATTTTCTATTTCCAGTATATCCCTGAAGCCCCGTACAGACAAATACAGACATTTTACTGAGATTAACACAGACATTTAAAAATAGTATCTGGCATCCCTGACTTTTCGGGATGATCGTGTGAGAGCGAAATAACAATCAGTTTGCTGAGTATTGTTGCGACGAACGGTCGAGACTAGAAATCTCGGGCGGGTCACGACAATGACGCAGCCGGTAGAATTACGATTTTTATCTGTTGGTCTTGCTAGTGCTCCCCGGAAGAAGTGATATAAGGAAAACAATCAGGTAAATATAAGCGTGAAATGGAGACAAATAAAAGAAATATGCCAGCGTCCCCGGTAGGCTCCCTGACGGAAGGGCAGAGGAGTAGGCCGGGTGACAGAAAAGTGCAAAAAAGAGAGCACAATGAAAACAAAAACAGATGGCTAGCGTCCCCGGTAGGCTCCCTGACGGAAGGGCAGTGGAGTAGGCCGGGTGACATAAAAGTGCAAAAAAGAGAGCACAATGAAAACAAAAACAAAGATGGCTAGCGTCCCCGGTAGGCTCCCTGACGGAAGGGCAGTGGAGTAGGCCGGGTGACAGAAAAGTGCAAAAAAGAGAGCACAATGAAAACAAAAACAGATGGCTAGCGTCCCCGGTAGGCTCCCTGACGGAAGGGCAGTGGAGTAGGCCGGGTGACATAAAAGTGCAAAAAAGAGAGCACAATGAAAACAAAAACAAAGATGGCTAGCGTCCCCGGTAGGCTCCCTGACGGAAGGGCAGTGGAGTAGGCCGGGTGACAGAAAAGTGCAAAAAAGAGAGCACAATGAAAACAAAAACAGATGGCTAGCGTCCCCGGTAGGCTCCCTGACGGAAGGACAATGGAGTAGGCCGGGTGACAGAAAAGTGCAAAAAAGAGAGCATGCACAATGTAAACAAATACAAAAAAAGACAAATATGGCTAGCGTCCCCGGTAGGCTCCCTGACGGAAGGGCAGTGGAGTAGGCCGGGTGATAAAAAATTTCAAAAAAAAAAAAAACATTAACAAAAGATTAAATTTAGATACTGAATTAGAAAATATACTCTAGCAAATCAATATTTAAAGATGGATTTTCAATTTGAATCTCGTTTTTGGAATTGACATCGGATTTAGAGATGTTCATTGGACTTGAACTGTATTGGTATTAGATTTGTATTGAATTGAGATGAGAATTCCATTGGATCTGAATTTGATTTGATATTTGGATTGTATTTGGACTGGATTTTCATTGGGCTTGGATTGGATTTGCAATAGATTCAGATAAAATTCGAAAGAATATTTGAATAGGCAAGATTTGTGTTAGATTGGGTTTGGACAGGATTTGTATTGAATTTAGATTAGACTTGGTTTGGATTGGATTTGCATTAGATTCCGATTAAATATAGATTGGATTTAAATAAAATATGATTGAGTATTTCAGTGGATTTGGCTAGTTTCAAATTGGATTTGAATTATACTTGAATTTGGATTGGATTCGATTTGGACAAAATTTGAGTTGAATTTGGATTGGATTTGATTCGAACTGGATTTCGATTAAGTTTGGATTGGATTTGGAATGGACTCTGATTAAATTGAATTTGAACTGGATTGGATTATGATTAGATCTGGATGAGTATTTATTTGGAATTGGCTAGGTTTTGATTGGAATTGATTCGAACTGGATTTGCATTACATTTGGATTGGATTGGAAATGGATTACGATTGGATTCGGATTAAATTGGCTTTGAATTGGATTGGATTCAGATAAAATTTGGATTAGATAAAGATTATATTTAAATGAGTGATTTAATTTGATTACATTTGGTTTGGATTGGATTTGGATTAAATGTGGATTGGATTTGAATTGAATTTGGATTTTTTTTTGTTTCTTTATTAAAGTGATTTTTAAGTAGGACAAAGTTTATCACTACAATTGAATTTGGATTGGATTTGTAATGAATGTAGATTGGATTTGGATTGAATTGGATTTGCCATAGATTCAGACTAAATTTAGATTGGATTAGAATTGTATTTGAATTTGGATTTGGATTCAGATAAAATTTGGATTGGATTAAGAGACTTGAATGAGTTTTTATTTGGATTTGGCTATATTTTAATTGGATTTGATTCGGACCTGATTTGGATTAAATTTGGATTGGACTTGGATAGGATTCTGATTATATTAGAATTGGATTGAATTTTGATTCAGATTGAATTTGGATTGGAATAAAGATTATATATGAATGAGTAATTGAATTTAGATTGGATTTGAATTGGATTTTTTATGGTTTCAGATTAAATTTGCATTGGATTTGCAATAAATTTCGATTAAAATTGGATTAGATTTTGGAGTATATTTCATTGGCTATGGCTAGATTTTAATTATTTCATTGGATTTGGCTAGATTTGGATTGAAATTGAATTGTTCTTGGACTATTTTTATTTGAATTTGAATTTGGATTTGGATTGAATTGGGATGAGACTTCGGTTGGACTTGGATTTAAACAGGAATTTAGATTGACGTTGGATTGGATTTGGATTGGCTTTGCATTGTTTATGGATTGGCTTCGGACTGGATTTGGATTGATTTTGGATTGGATTAAATTTGGTTTTGGATTCAAATTAAATTTGGATTGGATAAAGATTTAATTTAGATTAGATAAAATTAGATTTTAACGAGAAATTGGATTTTTTTTTAGATTGGGATTGGATTAGATTTAGATATGAATGCACATTTTATTAAATTTGGTCTGGATTTGGATGAAGTTTAAATTGGATTGGATTTGGATTCGATTGGAATTGGATTTGAATTGGTTTTCGACTTGATTTGGACTGAGTGTTTGATTTGAGTTGGATTTGGATTGCAATTGAATTGGATTTGACCGAAATTGAATTTTGTGATCTACAGCTTTTTCCGCTTCATTGTGTTATGTTTCAAATAATTTTTACATAAACTATTCGTGAAATTTTGAATTATACGTTCATAACATTCCTGTAGAGTAGAGGAGGAGGAGAATGTAGTAGATAAGATCAGGTCTATAAAGTATCGGAAACAATATTCACTTTACTTCAATGTCTTATTTGTATTTAGTTCTTATCCAATTGAATTATACTCATTTGTAGTATATTTTGTTTAAACGTGTAGCGAGCGACCTAAGATTGTAAGATATTTTGATTCCATCCAGCAAGAAACTTTTCGGGATGATCGTGTGAGAGCGAAATAACAATCAGTTTGCTGAGTATTGTTGCGACGAACGGTCGAGACTAGAAATCTCGGTCGGGTCGGTCGGCGTTCGTGCTTTGTGCCGGTAGTCGTATCGCTCCTACTTGTGTACCATACCGAACGCTCTCTTCAACCGAATCATCTGAACTTCGTCCAGCTTGAATTGTGAGGCCAGTGCATCCCTCAGTTCGTCTGCCGTTGTGATCTCGCCCAGGTCTCTGCACTCTACTACTACTTCCTGCGTAAGAGCTCTTACGTTCCCTTCACTGACCAGTGAATTGGCAACGAGTTCCCGGAGGGCCGAGTTCTTGATCGTAGGATCCTTATTCAGTTCGAACAACAACTCCCCCTTCTGGTTACGCCTAGTTCTCACCACTTTCTCACCCAAGTCTTTTAGCTCCGGGTTCTCTCTCACCTTCCTTAGGATCCTTCCTTAACCCTTGACCCTCTCACGAGGAGAATGATGTTTTTCTTTCTTCTTTTGTTCCTTCCTCTTTTCAACATTCTTCTTCTGCTTCTTCTTTTTCTCCGTCTGGCTTTCGACGGTCTGCCAGTCACCGTCCTTGACACCTATCTTCAGCACACTGCCACAATCGTGTACATATCGCTGCTTTTTCGAGACTTCAGAATTCTGGTATAGAAGGTGCATGGAGACGCGTAGTACATTGTAGCTTAATCTCACAAGGGCGTTTTGCCTTGCCGAAAATTTCGATTTTCCTATGGATTATTTTGACACTTTTTCCGCCTAACCTACATAATTTTAGTTCTAGTTTTGTTACGAACATCTCAAATACGGTAAATATGAAGGAATACCCAAAAGGTGTTAGGGGCCGTCCAGAAACCACGTGGTCATATATGGGGGGAGGGGGGGTGTTGCTCTCGAACCACGTGGTTTTTTTACACGAAAAACTTTTAGTGAATAACAAAAGCGGTGTAAAAAATTCAAATCATTAAAATTTAATGATTTAATCATTAAAATTTAATGATTTAATCATTAAACAAAAAGCGCATCTAAGGGCCGATGCCCACGTAGCGTATTTTTAACTCAGCGTTAAAAAGACGTAGGTGTGCATCGAGAAAAATCGATAACGCAGCGTCGGTCGCAACGCCGATGCATATCTGCATTATTTGACCATCTTAGCCTAACATCCTATATCCATACAAAAATAAACGAAAAAACAGGTTGCGATTCAGTCTCAATTTCCACAAAAAAAAATTGGAAAGAAAAAATGAAAAAAATATTTGAAAAAATTCCGCCGCGGATGGAAAAATGTTCATGTTTTTACAATAATCCAAGAAAAAATCTTAAGAAGAAAAATTAAAAAAAAATTCTTGTGGATATTCAGGAAAAATCAAGTAAAGAAATTTCCTTTAAAAACTTTGACATTACTTCATACAATCCTGATAAAGTGCTAGCATTCAGAATTTTTTTGAACAATTCTCTCTGAAAAATTTTGCTTGGAAATTTTGCTACAAATTGATAATGAAAAAAAAAAACAATACATCTCCAGTGCAATTTCCGAGAAAATTTCCTTAAAACTCCGAAAAAAATTCCATTTGAATTCTGAAAATTCAAAACAGTCCCATGCGAAATACATATAATTTTCGGTGGAAAAACATTCTAATGAGTTTCTTCGACAAGTTCTTCCGAATCTTCACCAGAAATTCTTCTTCATTTCTAAAAGAAGTTTCTCGAACATTTTAAGGAGTGCACTTCAAAATGTTCAGTCTCCAGTTGGACTTGCGAGCAAAGGCGTAGGATTGCCAATCCGGAGATGACGAGATCGATTCTCGTTCCTGTCTAGGATGTTTTCGGGTGGGAAACATTCTCGACACCCTAGGTATAGTGTATCCATCGTACTTGCTACACAAGATGTATAATCTTGCAATGGCTGGCATATAAAAGCTTTCAATTTATAACTGAGGAAATGCTAATAGAATATACTAAGTTGAAAAGCAGACCAACTTCCAGTTGGAATATGGAGCCAATGCCACATGAAACACTTTGATATTTCCGTTGATTTTTTTTTTAAATTTTGGAATTTTGAAATGAAAATTTTTCGGAATACTTTTTTATGCTCTTTGTGAATTCCATCACATTTTTTTTTAATTTTCCAAGTATTTTTTTATTCGAGGCATTATTTAGAATTTGCACGGAAGAGTCTATGGATTATCTTCAAAAAATTCTTTGGATTTTCAAAGAATAAATCTTTAGAATTCTCAAGGTTCAAGAAATCATTTCAAAATTTCATCGGGAATTCATTCTTCTTCGGGATGTCATTTTGATATCTTTGTAGGTTCAGCTAAACATTGCTTTAAATCTTTACCATGCAAAGAAGCACAGGAAATTATTTAGAAAGTTTAAGGAATTTTCACATCAGAAAATCTTTAAAATTTTGATTTAATTTTTTAAGAAATTCCTACTGGAAATACAACCTTTACAAGTACTACAAAAATACAATTTTTCGTTATTTCCACTTGTAAAATCATCGGAATTTTCTCGGGAAATTCATTATTGGTGTTTCAGATGAACTTTTTTCGATTTTCTACTGGAAAATCTTAGGAATCTCCATCGGAAATATGTTGGCATATTCCAAATAATTTCTTTTGGAAATTTAAAAAAAAACTGCTGAAAATTTCTAAGAATTTTTTTTTGGTAAACGAAAAAAAAACTCCATTGGAAATTTAGAAGAATTTCCTTTGAAGATTCATTAAAGTTGCCCAGGATTTTGAAAAAAATCTTTAGAGATTCTGTAAAAAAGTATGCTGGTAAGTCGGTAAGGTCGGCTGGTAAGTCGGTAAGATTTTTTTCTAATTTATACTGGAAATTCTTCGGAATTTGATGTTTATTGGAATTTGGAATTGGAATTTTCATAGTAAATATGCATTTCGGATCCTTCTACGGATTCTTTTAGCTCCTCAAAATTACTACCGAACATTTTTCGGAACTCTTGCTCAGAATTTCGGAAAAAATGTCGTTGAAATTCTAAAGATTTTCCGGGGAGACTCCGAAGAATTTCTTATCAATATTCCGAAGGGTTTCCCTTGTAACTCCTGAATAATTATTCTTGAAAATGAGGAAGATCTTGGAATTTAAAATTGATCCAAGCAATAAATGTAGGCAATAATTTAGGCTTAAGAAGCATAGTTTTTCTGATATTGAATAATTAGGATAATTGTTCTAAATGCACAAAATTCTAGTAGTGCGCATGAAAAAGGTTATGACATAGAGAAGCTTGTATTTAAAAAATCAACATGAAATTCTAAATAGAATGCTTTTTAAATTCATAAAAGGGCCTTAGAACTAAGGAGATTCCTGCGATATGAAAAAAAAAGTGGCAGTGTTCCAGAAAAAAACACTTCAATTCCTAAAACAATCTAGGTTAAAAAATAGTGTTATAAAAACGATTGAAATTGAATTCCAAAACAAATCTCAACCCTTTCAGGAATGATGGGTCATATATGCCCAGCGTTTTTGATTGTCTATAAAATCACAAAAGAGAGCTAGGCCACCATTTTCTTCAGTAAAATTGTTCATCTAGATATTGGCTTTACAGAAAAAATATGGGAGTTCAAATTTGACTGACCATGAAAACTCAGATATCCGAAACCTTGGGATTCTAAGAGCATGTAAATAAAGTTTAAATGTTTGAATCATTCTGAACAGATGGGTGGTCAGATAAGATGGCTCATCCTGAACGTTAAGCCAGGGACTAATATTCAGGAATACGAGATGCTCAAGGTACTTTAAAATGCTCACAAGTTCAGCCCACGAATCTACCAGATCAATCAAGACATTTGCAATGTTCTCATCATCGGTATATACCCGATGAAATAAGCATATGATCCTAATTTCCATTAACATGAGTTCCAAGAGACAAGGTACCCAAAAGTATCTTGAGTCAACATCAATGACTATGAGGTTTGTTCGCAAACTGTTTTTGTAGGGCCTTAGAAGCACTGGGTTCACGGACTTGAATGATCAAGTAGTTCAAACATTACGACTTCCAGGACGTTTTGTATAACCTTAAAAGTCTGTAGTAGCTCGTATAAATAATAATTGAAGTCATATCAACCCAATGGACCAATGGGATATTATATCATACATCATTCATAAGTTGGTTAATTGGATAAATCGAATGATCCGAACTCCAAAATAATAATTGGTCTATAATACATTCATTCCTCTATTAGTCGCTTATGAAAGGACCATTGACTGAAGCATATTCGAGATGTGGAATAGAAGTTCCTTGGAAAATTATTCCAAAGAACCATCAGAGTGACCGAGAAAATATGTTTAGTATGCCATCATTGGCTTCCACGAGTCGATATCAAAATAAAATTTCAATGAAAAATTAGAAATTTTGAGAGATGAGCTCTTTAGTAGAGGAAAAATAGAAATTTTCCATATTAAAATAGGAGATTGCCAAGAAAGAACAATAATACACACAACAATAATAAATTAGCACTTGTAAAAGCAAAAATTGCAATTATGAAATAAAAATTTTCCATAAAGAAATCAAAATGTTCAACGAAAAAATACAAAATTTTCATGAATAAATCAATATTAGCAATGAACAGTAAAAAAAAAATTATAATTATTTATTTCTAATATTGATGATTCTGAAAACAATATTGAAATTTCTACAGGAATGCTACTCAAAAGAAACAACAGTAGGAGGTTTTATTTGCATTTCTAAGATTACATATTAACTTTGTGATTTTTTTGTAGGAGTTCAGTTCAGATGCTTCGCTGAGGTTAATATCTTAAGAATTTCCAGTACCTCCAGAGCTATGGAAGGTCCCAAATACTCTAAGGAATCTATAGGGATATTCCGTGGTGAACTTTATAGTTAGGCCGATACAAATATTTAAAATATATTTTGTCTCCCCCCCCCCTCGTATTTTTTTGCCAAAAAAATGATATTTTGGGGGGGGGGGGCAACAAAATAAAATTCGGATAATTTTGAGGATTTTCAAAATATTCTTTAACAAATCCGAGGAGTTTTTTGATTTTTTTCATTTTAATATTTATTTTTTATTATCCCCCCTTGACCCTTCGGAGAATAGTAGGACAAAAAGTCAATTAAATATTTGTAACGGCCTATTAAAAAAAAACTAATAAAAAAATTTAAAAAAAATTAAAATATGGGGATATTTTGGAAAATTTCTAAACCATTATAAATTTTTCTCGAAATTTTTATAAGATATTCGCGAGTCCACATTTTTTTGTATCCTCCAGATGCATGGAAGGTGTGCGAGTTCTAGATATCCTAATACCTGATATACATTACAACATGATAACATCATCGAAACTTTCGAATTCCTGAAAATTTATAATTTCCATGCTGGGTTTAGTTTGATTTGAATCAGTTGAAATTGTCCATCTACAAAATTGATTGGATTAACCATATGTTTTAGTTACAAAAGGTTTTTTTTTAATTTTTATACTTGAAAAAAAAAACCACGTGGTCATAGGGGGGAGGGGGGGGGGGTTTGCCAAATGACCACGATAAGCCCCATGGGGGGAGGGGGGTTGAAAATCTTCAAAAATATGACCACGTGGTTTCTGGATGGCCCCTTATGTATCGGGAGCCGTTTTGAGGTCTTTTCCCCTACATGGCCCCTAATATCAAATTCCACTAAATTATTTTAAAAATCGAAACATCTCACTAAAAATCGTAGAAATGCGAGTCCGGACACAGCAATGTAGCCTTGAAACAGTAATATTTGATGTTTGAACATAAACATAAGAAGAAATACATTTACTTTGTCTAAATAGTTAAATATCATTCCTATTAAACTATTTAGTGAGTAAACAATTTACAGTCGATCTTATTTATTCAATCAACATGAGGTAGTGATGACTAAATTAGTTATGATTCTGCAATTTGCGACATCCTCTTTATTATTTTGTTATGTTGGCTATTATTTTTATCCAAATGATATCAAAATTACTGAATTCTGCTTATTATAATTATCAGTGAACCAGGGTGTAGCCTACCTCATTAGTACTTGACCTCCACGTTCACAATCCAGTACATTATTTAGCAACGATCTACTTTTCTTTGGTCGGATACTACATACTTTGTACTTCACTGAAAATAACGCGGCAACAAATGCGAGCACTGATGCAAGATGACAAAGTTTAATTGAAAAGTTGAAAAGTCAACCAAGTTAATGTATCTTCCAATTTAATTCCCATCCAAATGGACCTCATCTTACGCAAATCATAACTGCTGCGGATGGCTGGGCGGAAAGTGGGGATGTCGTCGTTGGCCTCATCGTCTCTATGTACGGATGACTTTCTTTTGTTGTTTACCCAAGTTCCCTCACGCAATTGCACTTCGTGTGTATCTTGAATAATCTCTTTATTATTTATTTCAATTAAACACAATTATGCTCCCCGTGAAGTGTAGATGCATGTCCAGCCATAAGAGCTCGGTGCGAAGATGTTCTCACATTTTGTTTTCTGGCAAGTGACTCTCCCCAGTGCCTTTTCTCCGTTAGTATGTGATGTAATTCAATCGAACCGGAACGGATTAATTAAAGCTGGTCAACATCAGTGCTGGACCAGACAAGGCCATTCGTTGAATGAATGAATTGAAGAGAATGAATGAAGTGAAAAGGGCTGTTTTCATTCATAACTTCCATAGGCTGTAGTGCAAAACCAATTTCAACGATTTGCTGTGACGCACATTGTCACCTGCATTATAACAATGCACAGATTATACTTTTTGAGTTGGGTTACCTTTAGGAATAATGTTTGTTTTTGGAATTGAGGCAACCAAAAACTTTTATCAGACATTTTCGGATATCCGGATATGTCTTTCATAACAGTATGCAAATGTTGTCCATGCTGAAAATTTGGTTTGCGTTTCTAGCAATCCAAACCAAATAGAGAATTTAACCAATCTACCCAGTCTCATATTTTTACATGTTTATTTTACTTATAGATAGATTATCAACAATAATACAAAGGATGATGTACAGAATTGTTTAATATATCAATATTGTGAAGAAAGAGTAGGAAGAGAAAAATTTCAACGATCTGAAACAACTCAACAGCAATTTCAGAAAAAGCAAGTAGATATGGCCGGGGTACTGCCAAATCGCACCAAGCGCCAACAAAAATTCCTAATTTTTAGCTCAAACAAATATAATTGATCCCAAATATTATTGAATATTGATTCAAAATGATTTCCGTTTGCCTTTTACAAGCATAACATCACAAGTCAGTCAAAAGGCCGCTTGGTGCGGTTTGGCTGAGCCCCGACCATATATGCAAGCGAATTTATAGCGTTAGAGTGAACACTATTTTGCATGGAAATTATTAAGCATTTCAATTTCTAGTATGAATAATAGCTGAGCTCACAGTAAATATTCTTAGTTCTTCTTTCTCTTATTGGCATTACATCTTATTACATCTCCCACTGGGACATTGCCGCCTCGCCGCTTAGTGTTCATTAACCACTTCCACAGTTGTTAACTGCGAGGTTTTAGGGTATGTTTTATTTGAAGAATTAAACTTTAAAGTGAAAGTTCGAAAATTAAAAAATCACCCGGTCATAAGGATGGCTGATGCTACCTATCAATTCCAATAAGACCTCGATGAATAATGACTCGATATCTGTCACAAGTAATCTTGCTCTGCGAGCAGGGTTATTCGATAATTATTGAAATGTCACTTTTATGTTGAATTTCAGTTTAATTCTTTAAATAAAGCCATTTTTGCATTTGTATATCATGAGGGTAACACGATGATTCATTTATGCCCAGGGAGGTCGAGAATATTTCCAACCCGAAAATTTTCTAGACCGTACCGGGAAGCAAACCCAGTCACCTTCAACATAGTCTTGCTTTTTAGCCGCGCATCTTACCACACAGCTAAGGAAGGGCCCTTATATTCTATTTTTAGTTACAGATTACCAAATCAGTGGGAACCATATCTTCAGCAGAAATATGTATATTGTTCACATACTTGCTAGCCTTAAGAAGAAATACTTTTAATTTGTTCTTTATTTGTATAAACCATAAGTATGTTTTTGTTTCACGGCAAAAGCTTCAGAAATATCTGAGAGAAGCATAAAAAAATATGAAAGAACCACAAATTTAATTTAATTTTTCCTTACTACAGTTGTGCTCTGTCGTTGTCGATTGGATGAGTAATTAGGATTCGTTGCACACGACTACAACAACGGCGTCAGTGGAATCATAATTCGTTGCTCTGCGTGATATCTTTTCGGCGACACTGATGCGATGCCGGTGGGAAAGCTAGCCTAGTCTGGTAGTGGGCCTTGTTTGTTGGGTCTTTGTGTTCCGGAATGGGGTGTCATCGGTGACTTGATACGAATATACTATGAGAGATCGGGAGGTGATTATTGAATTATTGTAACGTTCGAACAGATGGGTTGAGCTAGGATAATGAATGGGCGCATATGTTTATGTTTACTGGGTCGACGATTCAATGGCTTCTTGCTGTGACTTCATTGTGTTGAAAGCTTATGAAAATAAAATGTTTACCAGTTGCGTTGCGTTGTAATGGGGTATCTTGTAGATTGCATACTGATAAGGCTATCATTACAACAGATTTGTATCAGGACTTATTATTCTGTTACAGTATTTTTTTAATTATAGGTTATTAATATGTACCATTAGTAGTAGTTCAATAACAAAAAATGTAACAAACTGTCTTCTAGTTTTAACAAAAACGTTACTAAATATGTTCCAATTGAACAAAGCTTCAACTCGATGTATTACATGGAAAGTGAAGAAAATAACTGAAATTATAACAAATTATGTAATTGAAAAGAACAAAGTTATCACTGGTTGTGCTACAAATATTACTCTTTTTTTATGGAGTACACCTCCGGTGGTGCAAAGAACCGACTTGAAAGATCTCCATCCTGAGCGTTGTCCAGTTATCGCTTTCGGTCGACTTCTTTTATTTCTTTATTGAGGCTTCGCCGCTTGAGCCTCGGGTCGGCCTCTGCTGCAATGTCCCGCTGGGTTCCAGTCTAATGCTTGTTTACAGATTTCGTTTCCACCCCTACGTAGAGTGTGGCCGAACCAGCCCTACTTCCGATCCCGTATTTCTGTTGCTATCGGCCTCTGGTGACAACGACGATGGAGCTCGTTGTTTGAGTTCCAGTTATGAGGCCATCAGACTTGAATTATATACCGGAGGCATCTGTTGATGAACACCTGCAGCCGTTGAGTGTTCTCCACTGATACACACCATGTTTCGCTAGGGTATAACAGCATAGATTTCACGTTAGAGTTGAAAATTCGTATTTTGGTGCGTTCACTTATCTGCCTGTATTTCCAGAAAATTCTTAAACAGCAAAGGCTCCAAGTAACCACCAGGCATTAATTAATGCATGTAATCAATCACAGATCAGCATACACAGGATTCTGTTTTTACACTTTTTTTTTTCGCTCGTAAATTTGATCGTGTGACTTCAATTTGCCACTAAAGTCTTCGCAAAATGTTATAAAAAATCCTAAATAATTCAAAGAAAAATCACATGGTAATTAATATGCGTTAAACATTTAGGATGAGTGAAAAATTGAGAAAATGTAAATCGTGTAAAAAACAGAATCCAGTGTATTTAATGCTTATTGCATTAGATTTGTTTTAACGATGTAAAGATGCATTTATACATCAACTGTCAAGCAACGATACACTAGTTCAGCGTTACGAATGCAGCGATGCATTACTTATGTTTCATTTCAACATGTCAATGTAATGCAGCATTATTTCGTTCGTAAAAGGGCGTTTTCCACTACAAATCCATGGTTACTTGGTGCAGCCCTTGCTTTCTTGATCCGTGCGCCTATGCCGATCTTGGTACCGCCGTCTGACGCCATTTGGCTACCAAGATATTGGAAGCCTTCAACATTCTCCTCTGGTTGCCCGGCTACTGTGAAACTGGTAGGGGTCACCGTGTTTACATCCAACGATTTGGTTTTGTTGACGTTGATGACTAAGCCTGCCGAAGAGGAGCGATCGGCAAGGTCGTTGAGCTTACTCTGCATATCAGAGCACCGTTGAGCGAGAAGCGCAACGTCATCAGCCAATTCGAAGTAGTTTAGGTGCTCCATGGTTATAGGCTGCCATAACAGCCCGCGGTTTGATTCACGGACAATCGCATCTTCCAGAATCTCATCGATTACGATGAGGAACAGTAACGGTGATAGAATACATCCTTGCCTCACACCAGATACGACCCGGATAGGGTACGAAAAGGCCTCGTACTGTGCCTCAATGAGGCCGATGGTTTTCTCAGGAACCCCCTTGCGTCTCAGGGCGCCCCACATATTCTCGTGATTGAGACGGTCGAAAGCTTTTTCGTAGTCAAATAAAGGGACTCTTGGAATTCGTTGACCTGCTCCAGAATGATACGGAGTGTGCCAGGACGATCCACAACAGGATCTTCCGGCACGGAATCTGGCCTGCTGCCAGAGTCACCCGAGAGTCACATTTTTCTCAGTCACATTCTCATGAATCCGGGTTAGGATTACTTTGCATAAAACTTTAAGAACAGTACACAGCAACATAATGCCTCGCCAGTTATCGCATACAGTCAGGTCACTCTTTTTTTTGTACCTTCACTAAGATACCTTGCAACCAGTCGACCGGGAAAGTTGCGGTGTCCCAGATATTACGAAATAAACGATGCAGTAGTTGAGCGGATGTCATGGGGTCAGCTTTGAGCATCTCGGCTGATATGCGATCGACCCCTGGGGCTTTATTCGATTTCATGCTTTGGATGGCTGTTTGAATCTCTAGCAGTGATGGAGCTTCGGTATTGACGCGTGTTATACGTCGGATCCTAGGCAGATCATGCCGAGGTGGTGGTGGCCTGGCTGGCACTTGAAAAAGTTGTTCGAAGTGCTCGAACCAGCGTTTTATCTGGTCAGTTGGGTCGGTCAATAACTGATCATTCGCGTCTTTTACAGGCATCGTTGCATTCATCTTCGCCCCGCTTAAGCGTCGTGAGATATCGTAGAGGAGGCGAATGTCCCCGGTTGCTGCGGCTTTCTTTCCTTCGTCGGCCAGAGAGTCTGCCCACGCTCGCTTGTCCCTTCGACATGAGCGTTTTACTTCCTTCTCAAGAGCCGAGTATCCTTGACGGGCCAAGACTTTGGCTCCTTTGATTTTTGATCGCTCTATCGTGGCTTTGGCTTCTCTTCGCTCCTCTATCTTCCTCCAGATCTCATCGGTGATCCATTGTTTTCTCTGGGTGCGCAGTTCGCTCAGATTGTTCTCGCTGGTGACGATAAAGGCATATTGATGGCGATCCATTGGTCTTCCACGCTGCCACCTTCCAGAATATCTGCAGCACGCGTCTCCAGTTCTCAAACGAAGGACCGTTTCACCGTGGCATCTTCCAGTCGGCGTGTGTTGAACGGTCGTCAAAATCTCTCCTTCTGCCGACGAATCCGCGCAATACGCAGGCGTATTTCGCCGATGAGGAGGTAATGATCAGACACGATATCGGCACTACGTTTATTCCGTACATCAAGAAGGCTCCGTTTCCATTTTCGGCTGATGCAAATGTGGTCGATTTAATTTTCTATAAAGCCGTCACGGGAGACCCACGTGACCTTGTGAACCGGTGGATGAGGGAGGAGCGATCCCCCGATCACCATGTCGGTATTATCACAAAATTCTGCGGACAGTTCTCCGTTTTTGCCCATTTCTCCAAGACTATGGCGTCCCATAATGCGCTCATGGTTCGAGTTGTCGGATCCGATCTTCGCATTGATATCGCCCAAACAGATCTTGATATCACCCTTCGGAATACTATCTACGACGGCATTGAGTTGGCTGTAGAAGTTCTCTTTGTCTTGCAGATTGGCAGAATCGCATCGGTTGGCGCATAACATTGGATTATAATAAGGTTTCAGACCCATGTTCTAAGTCTGGCAACGATTATCCTTTCCCTTATAGGCTCCCATTTCATAAGCGCAGAGTGTACCTGAGCGCTTAGCAGGAAGCCAACTCCGCGATGCCGGGGAGCGTGTTCACCTCGTAAGCCTGAGTATAGCAGAACCTGTCCCGATGGTGTTCTGTTTTCTCCAAAGTTTGGCCAACGGACTTCACTCAGTCCCAGGATCTCAAGCTTCATGTGGCGTGCCTCATTGGAAAGTTGTGCCAATTTACCCTGTTGGGCTAGGGTAATCCATGTTCCTATTCGTGTCCGTTGTTTCGCGCCAAGAGTCGTCGCCGTAAAATCAGTCCGTATTTTTTCATTATCGGATTCTCATACAAATTGATGTTTCGGGAACAGTAGGTTGTTGGTCCAAGGTTCCCTATCCACCGGGATGGGGCTGCCATCTTAGGTATAGCTTCCGGGGAATAGCATTCCATACTCAGCCGCTGGATGCCAGAACAGACGCTGTTGGAGCCGCACCTCCTTGGTGGACAGACGCTCGATCAGTCGGGTCAAATTTGTTTAAAGTCCCACCCAACACCAGGACTAGGCTAGTGCGCTTTGAGCGGCACACGGTCGTTTTGATCGGGCCTGCTTTGGGACACATGCAGCTTTTTATAGAAGTTCAACAGAGCCCACTGTCGAACCCCACCACATCCTAGGCAGACTGTAAGTCCGTTTGAATTATAAATTTTGGACATCATCTGCGTTGTCTTTGCCCAATCACAACACGCTTCACGATAGAGTAGTATATTCGAATTTTGGTGCGTGGATCAATCCGATTGGGTCTCCTGACTTTCTGACTCATGGTTCAATGTCAATCTCAATTTCGTCATCTGATGATA
This sequence comes from Armigeres subalbatus, assembly GCF_024139115.2. Classification (NCBI taxonomy): domain Eukaryota; kingdom Metazoa; phylum Arthropoda; class Insecta; order Diptera; family Culicidae; genus Armigeres; species Armigeres subalbatus. The sequence goes on along the minus strand of NC_085140.1, from coordinate 387,696,159 downwards.
TCAGACTGTCAAGATATTGAAGTCCTCCGATCGCCCGGCTACTACAAAGTTTGAGGAGCTTTTTCCGTTGACACTCAACCACCTGGTCCTGCGGGCATTTATGGTGGACCCGCCGCAAAAAAAACATACGGTCAGCTCGTTAAGCCCACACAAAAAAGTATCGCAATACTAATATAGGGTTTCGTGTTTGTTGAAGGCTAGGTGGTATGCTGCGCTGCTGGTCGGATGGATTGCCCGTTCCCCTCGTGGGACCGAGCCACGGTTGGACAACACCGGTGGTTGCCGTCGCAATGGAGGCAGGTCTGGGACTGGCTGCCTGTTGACGATGGATCGTCCCTCTGGATAGGCCGAAACGGCCGTCGAAAATTATTTAACTCTTTCAGTTGGAAAATTATTATTAACTCTGAATTGGCTCTGAAAAGAGCCGGTTGGAGTGGTGTTGAAAAAGGGAGCGAACGTTGGAGCAAAACACAGAGCTGCACAGTTTAGTTCTTCATTTTATGTATTCATTTTCTTCGGGATACACAAATTTTCTTCGTAGCCTCGCTGCTACCACTACCACTACGCAACGCTTGCGATATCGGGCGACGTCGGTGACGATGCATCAGCAAAAATCAGCTGCACCACCCCTCGCACTCCTACGGCTGTAGCTCGACGCACAGCTGCTGATCGCCGCACGGCTGCGGGTGTCGGGTCGGTCTCGTTCTCGCTCGTTGCTGTATTCCTTTTCGGGTCTGCTGCTTCGGCTTGCTTCGTCCGTGGCGTTTGAACAACTGAATGACGCTTGCAGAACAGCGCGCTGTTTTATAGTTGAATCGAGATGACTACTGCGCTCTGATTGGTTGATTGTATCTGACCAATCACCGTACTTCAGCCCGTCTTGCGGACTGAACATTCTCCCCCAGGGAAGTGCTAATGCCGCAATTTTTGGATCAGAGGATTTGAGGTTATCGAGTATTGGCAATGGTGCTAATTTATGTATTGGTCTTTTATAGATTCCAGATTTTGTTTTAACGTCCACAACTCTAACTAATTCGTCCGCCCCAGGGTACACTGTAATTACGCGACCTAGCTTCCAATTTTGCGGAGGAACATTCTCTTCTTTCAACAGCACGATTAAATCAGGTCTGACATTCACTCGTTTCTGAGTCCACTTGCCTCTAACCTGCAGTTCTGTCAAATATTCTCTAGACCAGCGGTTCCAAAATGCTCGCGTAGCTGTTGGACATATTGCCAACGAGATAAACGATTGGCCGGAATTTGTAGATATGACGGTTCGGGAACGGCATGGAGAGGACGTCCAATCATAAAATGAGCAGGAGTTAGGGCTTCCGGATCTTGAGGGTCATTGGAGTGCGCAAATAAGGGTCTGGAGTTTAGAATTGCTTCCACTTGGCATAAGAGAGTGTAGAGCTCGAAAATTGTAAGGGATGCTGACTGATATACCTTTTGAGGACAGACTTCACGCTTTTCACCCCAGCCTCCCATAGGCCTCCGAAATGGGGGAGCTGGAGGAATGGTTCGCCAGACGATCTCCTTGGTCTGGCAAAGCTCGAACAGTTTTCGCTGGGTAACTTCGTTCTGAAACATCACATAGAGCTGGTGCAGCTCTGACTTGGCCCCAATAAAATTAGTACCATTGTCGCTGTGTACGGTATGTGGAGTACCTTTCCGTGCCACAAATCGATGAAAAGCTGCTAAAAAGGCTTCCGTTGAAAGATTCTCTACTGCCTCCAAGTGAATGGCCTTTGTTGCCATACAAACAAAAATGCAAATGTAACCCTTAACTGGAGTCGCTTTCCGAGCCGCCTGTTTCACAAGGATGGGTCCTGCGTAGTCGATTCCTACTTGGGCAAAAACTGGTTCCTCGTTGACTCTATAGGAAGGAAGGTCACCCATTTGCTGATCGATCGTAGTTGGACTAATACGGAAGCAAGTTACACAGTTTCTTATCACCTTTCGAACAGTCGATTTAGCGTTCAACAACCAAAAGTTTTGTCTAAGAATGGTTATCACGCTAGATAGACCCACGTGCAAATTCTCACGATGGATTGTTGCAATTAGGCTCCGAGTGTGTAGTACGGTAACTGAGAATGGCGGATTCTCCCTCCCACCCGTAACAAGTCATTATCAAGAAAGGGATTCAAGCTGCCCAGTCGATGATTATTGTCTCCATCTTTAACCTTCTCTATCTCACGGAATAATTCCTGTTGCTGAATGGAACCAACTATCTTTATCATTGCCCCTCGTAGTTCTTGTATAGATAGATAAGGAGTTACGACAAGATCTTCTTTCTTCTTACGTGAATTGGAGAGAAAGCGCAGAACATAAGCAACGATTCGCTGAGTTTTACGGAAGGACTCAAATTTTGTCAGAATAGGAAACTCTTCAAATTTCATTGCCACGTGCACTACTAACGTTTGTTTCAATTCCGGAATTTCGTCGTCACTGGGAAGGTTTGGTACGTCAGTTTCGTATACCGCCGAGCGAAGAAAATGCGGTCCATTCCACCACATGTCGTTCCTAGACAGTTCAGCGGCAGTTTGTCCTCTGGAAACTGTGTCTGCGGGATTTTCTGTTGTCCGAACATACCTCCAAACAAATTGATCGTTTGAGACAATTTCTGCTACTCTGTTGCGTACAAATTCTTTGAGGGTATCAAGTGGTTTTCGGAACCACGCTAAGACGACTTGACTGTCAGTCCACAAATTTGTCGAAGAAAACTCAATTTTCATTGTTCCTGTAATTTTAACAATCAATCGAAAAAGCAGAAGTGCGGCCAAGAGTTCCATCCTGGGAATGCTAACAGGAGAAATGGGAGCTATTTTCGATTTGCTGGTGACTAACTTCATAGTAGCGCTGCCATTGGAGTGTACAGATCGAATATATACGCAGGCACCATATGCCTGTTTCGAAGCATCTGCAAATCCATGCAATTCATATGCTACAGCATCAGGAGAGACAACGAGTCTTGGAATTCTAATTTGTTCAGCAATTGGTAGGGCATCAATGAATGAGTTGTACTCAGCACTAAGCTCAATGTCTAGTTTGTCATCCCATGCTAGCTTACTAATCCACAGACGTTGCATTAGTATTTTGGCTATTACCACAACGGGAGAGATCAATCCAAGAGGATCATACACCTTTGCAATGGAAGATAATACTTGCCGCTTTGTGGGAGCTTTCATGTTTTCAGGAGAACTGGCTAAGAAAATAAACTCATCGGAATTGGGATCCCACAGTAATCCTAACGTTTTAATTACTTCATTGGCTCCGCTATCACCTATATTCACAATCGTATCTCTTTCAGATGGTGGAATATTATCAAGAAGACGAGCCTCGTTCGAAGACCATTTGTGGAGTTGCATACCTCCGGAGTGGAGTAATGCAATCAGCTGACGCTGGATGTTCTCAGCTTCCTGAATGTGGTTTGATCCAAACAGAGCGTTGTCGACATAACAATTTTCCTCAATAACGCGGGATGCTAATGGAAATTTGCCTTTCTCATCTTGAGCCAGCTGGAGAAGTGCCCTCGTTGCCAAGAATGGAGCTGCTGCTGTTCCATATGTAACGGTTGAAAGTTCCAACACACGAAGCCTTTCACTGGGAGATTTGCGCCAAAAAATACGATGCATCGGAGTGTGGCTGGGGTCTAGGACGAACTGACGGTACATTTTACCAATATCAGCGCTCAGAACGTATTGAAACGTACGAAATCGAAGAATTATCGATGATAAATCGGCTTGAACAGTAGGCCCAACTAACATCACATCGTTGAGAGAAAGTCCTTGAACCTTTGCGGAGGCGTCAAAGACTACACGACGCTTAGTTGACGAATTTGATGGGCGGAGGACAGCATGATGAAGTAGGTACCATTTCCTTAAGCCTGGCGGATCATTAGTCTCCTGGATTTCCTTGCAATGGTTGAGCGACTCATATTCTTCGATAAAGGAATCGTATTGGATTTTCAAGTCAGGGTTACGAGCTAACTTTGCTTCTAGTAGAAAAAATCTGCGTAGAGCCATAGTACGAGAATCTGACAGCTGTGCAACATTGTCCCTCAAAGGTAGTTGAACAATATAACGTCCGGTTTTGTCACGACGATGGGTTGCCAAGAAATGTCGTTCGCACTCTTCATCCTCAGTAGTCGGTACAAGCTCAGGATTAACGCACTCTATTTCCCAAAACTTTTGCACAAGTTTATTCACAGGATCTGCACATACGGTGAGCGATTGTAAACCTGTTTCTGAACTCTGACCCTCATAATAAGATCCTCCTACCAGCCAACCAAAGTGGGAATTATGTAGCCCAGGAAGATTCTCAGACAACTTCACATAACCTGGTTTCAGAATATCATGAAAGTGATCCATCCCAATGAGCATGTCAATTGCGTTCGATTTATGAAAACTGGATCTGCTAGCTCGATACCAGGGGGGATATTCCAAGAGTCAATATCAATCGTGAAAGAAGGAAGCAGACCAGTAATCTTGGGCGATACTAGACACGACAGTGATAACATAAAGTTATTACATCTGGAGCGGACTTGGACGGTACCAATTTGTTTAATCATTGACTTAGCACTACCAATACCCGTAATAGGAACACTCACCTCTTGTGTTGGCATCCCTATTGCTTTGGCCAAAGACTGCGTGATGAAGCTCACTTGCGAACCGCAATCCAGAAGCGCTCTACACGGATATGGTTGCAGATCTTGATCCATGACGTTGATCACAGCGGTGAGTAGGTTCGTGAACGTGCCGCTAGTCGATGGCTTGCATGATGAAACTGGATCGGGGGCTTGAGCTGATACTTGCGGGATGACTGGAACTGATGGGTTGTTATGCTGCTTTACCTCGGTGATGTCCTTTGTGTTTGGGAATGACTCCTCCAGGTGTAGCAATGAGTGGTGTCTCCGGTTGCACTTTGAGCAAGATTTCTTCGAGGAACAATCACTTACGCGGTGCCCACGCCTCAGGCAGTTAAAGCAGACGTTCCTCTCCTTCACTTTAGCGATCCTTTGGCTCACCGACAATTCGTTAAATACTGGGCACTTGAACGTGAGATGATTGTTGGTACAAAAATCACACCGTTGGTCTGCTGGGGACGACGCTGTGGCTGTGTTTATCTTCGCAGGTAGATATTTCGGATTGCTAGGTTTGGTGGGGGCTCGATGCTTGGATAGACCATCTTCACAGTATGTTTGGCACCTTTCCAGAACCGACACGCGCTCTTTCAGGAAATCGATAGTGTCAGCATATACGGGTAACTCACCTTTCTTCATGGTTGACTCCCATAACTTTTTTGTTTCGTCGTCCAGGGATCGTGTGATCAGGTACACAACCATATATTCAGCTACATCGGTAAAGTCCTGGCCCAGAAACTTGAGGTTTTCGACATGGCCATCGAAAGCCTCTACCAAGGATCTCAACTCGTTGTATGATGCATTTGTTAACTTCTTCACTCCAAGCAGACCGGCCATGTGCCGATCAATCATCCGTCGGTTATCGGAGTACCTTTCGTCCAGCAGTTGCCATGCTCGTGCATAATTGCCGTCGGTAATAGTTTTAGCGTCTATCACACCGGCTGCATTTCCAATTAACGCTTTCTCCAAATGATATAACTTGATGCGATCTGACTCGTTGCTTCTGTCCACCACATCCTTGAACATCACTTTAAATTTTTCCCAGTGCTCATACCGTCCATTAAATGTTGGTATGGCACGCGGAAGGGAAGGCTGGACGATAACTGGCTGGTTGATGGCATTCTGCGGCTGCAAAGTTGGGGATTTAGCGAGATTTTCCAGCCAACTCTCGAGTACCACAGACACTTCTTCGTAAAGGTCCACGAACGTGAGGAAGTAGTTGTCTTGTTCCTCTCGCTTGGCAGATGATGATTGCGCGACGATCTCATGGTGAAGCTGGGTGAACTCAGCATTCGTGTTCTCAACACTCCGTTGATAAACCTTCACTTGAGCTACTGTCAGCTCGGTATTGTCAACTTCCGCTTTCTTAAGGTTGGCTTGGATTCGCTTCACGTTCCGCAGCGCCATTCCACGGTTGTGGATCAGCGCTTCGAGCTCCTCATCAGCTGCAGTAGTATCACCGTCAGCTGAAGCTTTTTTCACTGGCGTTCGTTTTGGTGGCATTTTTCTTCTTCTTTCTACTCACTTTTGTTCAATAAGCACTTTCACTTTAGCTTCTGGTTGAAGTCAGTTTTTTCACTTCTCACTTTAGTTTTTGTTGAAGTCAATGTTTGTTATTCACTTTTCACTTCTTGCTTCTGATGTTCTCTCTATGCTTTGATCACAACACATCGCTTCCCATTTCCCTCTCAATAAAGTCGGGCAAATTCAGCCTGCTTGGATGCTTGCTCCAAGCATCCGGTTCGTAGGACCAACCAATGTTGAAGTCTAGGTGGATTGTATGCTGCGCTGCTGGTCGGGTGGATTGACGGTTCCCCTCGTGGGACTTAGCCACGGATGGACAACATCGGTGGTTGCCATCTCAATGGAGGCAGGTCTGGGGCTGGCTGTCTGTTGACGGTGGATCGTCTTTCTGGATGGGCCGAAACGGCCGTCGAATTTATTTAACTATTTCAGTTGGAAAATTATTATTAACTCTGGTTGAAAAGGGAGCGAACGTTGGAGCAAAACACAGAGCTGCACAGTTTAGTTCTTCATTTTATGTATTCATTTTCTTCGGGATACACAAATTTTCTTCGTAGCCTCGCTGCTACCACTACCACTACGCAACGCTTGCGATATCGGGCGACGTCGGTGACGATGCATCAGCAAAAATCAGCTGCACCACCCCTCGCACTCCTACGGCTGTAGCTCGACGCACAGCTGCTGATCGCCGCACGGCTGCGGGTGTCGGGTCGGTCTCGTTCTCGCTCGTTGCTGTATTCCTTTTCGGGTCTGCTGCTTCGGCTTGCTTCGTCCGTGGCGTTTGAACAACTGAATGACGCTTGCAGAACAGCGCGCTGTTTTATAGTTGAATCGAGATGACTACTGCGCTCTGATTGGTTGATTGTATCTGACCAATCACCGTACTTCAGCCCGTCTTGCGGACTGAACAGTGTTCATTAGCCAAATCAAAGTAGTCTTGATATCCACAACAATAACAACCAAAGCAGCTCAAGGTATGATACACGGTTAATCGCACCCACCAAGATCTCTTCGATTACGCTGAGAAGTAACAGAGCAGATGAAATGCATCCTTGCCTCACATCAACGACTACCAGAATGAGGTCAGACAAAGCTCTGACCCTATTTAAAAATCCCTTGCATCCCTTGGCGCCAAACAGATCTTTGTAATTCAGACAGATAAAACAAACAGCATAGTCACCACCTCACCTTTTTCTAAACATTTTTTGCTATCATTTCCCATTAAAATTTTAAATTTTCCATAGAATAATTGCATTTTTGGACTTTTTTTGTTTCCTTGTTATTTTTTTTATTACCCCCCCTCGTACATTTAATATTTATTTTTTAAATTTTATATTTGTATCGGCCTTATATAGAATTAAAAAATGTATTATAACGATTTAATTTATATCGAGGTTGTTTTATAACGAGGTTGCCTTGGCTTTGAAACAGTTCGTCGAATGAAGTTTAGTCGAATGATGTTTAGTCGAATGACATTTGATCGAAAGGACGTCTGGTCGAATGGACATTTAGTCGAATAGACGTTAGTCGAAAGAACATTTAGTCGAATGGAAGTTTAGTCGAATATTGAAAGTTAATTTCAGCATAATAGGCTGGTTATAGGTAATTTAGTAAAAGACAGACAATAGACGATGCAAACATGAATTGATTGGAGATATTCAGTGGACGTAAGGAAGTTCAATCAGCAGCGGTAAAAACTAATACGGAAGTTAATGAGGATTTTCCGTCAGCGCAAACGGAAACTACTGGAAACCCTGGTGGACTTCAGAAGCATTGAAAACTTACAGAAATAGCAAACTATTATGTTTTTTAGGTAGGTTTGGTCGAAAGGGCGTTTAGTCGAAGGGACATTTGGTAGAATGGACATTCAATCGAAAGTAAAGAACAGCATATGTTTTCTTATTATTTTATTTTCTATAACAATAATAATATAAATATAATAAAATAGGGCATGTGACAAAATCGGAATTTTGAGATAAAATAGGTATTCTCTTTTAGTGGAATGTCTTCAGCTGTCTAAGACTAGTTTAGTACTTTCCATTTAATTCCCCTACGTTTTTTTTTTCAGATACGTATTTCGACCTCAACTTTGAGGCCGTCTTCAGTGTCTCGTACTTGGCTCGACCAGTGTCTAGTACGAGACACTGCAGACGGCCTCATAAGTGAGGTCGAAATCGTTTTTTTATTTTCATTTTTTAATTCATTTCACAAATGGTCGAGGTTCTGCCAAATCGCACCGAGCGCCAATGGAAAATTACTAATTTTCTTACAAAAGGCTTTGTGTAGTAGATTAAATTGATCACAAATCGTATCGAATATCCTTCCACCCTATAACTGAGGATATCCAACCATAAATGCACGAATTAATTGATATGAAATAATTTCCGAACAAAATTCATTCTACGAACAAAATATCAAAAGTCAGTCAAAAAGGTGCTAGACGCGGTTTCGCTAAACCTCGACCAAATATGAATCAGTTTATGCTTTGGAAACCTAAAATACGTGAAGGGTTCCCGTTATTTCTTGTTGAAAATGCTTACAAAATACTTCACATGTACTCAGAAGTCATTCATAGTAAACCACAGTCGGTAAAAGTTCTTTAATTGTTGTAGTTTGCGATATTATTTACAAAAAAAATGTTTCGTTAAAATGTTAAAATGTTTTTAGAGTGAAAGTTTTTCTGTGTCTGCGTCTGAATGCTTTCCTATGCCCCCCATTGCATGAGTGTGTATATTGATTGGCAAGTACAAGGGATACATTATGTCCAGGGTGTCAAGAAAGTTTCCAAGCCGAAAACATTCTAGACCGGACCGAGAATCGAACTCGCCATCTCCGGATTGGCAATTCTACGCCTTTGCTCGCAAGGCTACTTGGAGACTAAATTTTGACGAAATAGTATAGATTTGGATACGAATCATTAAAATTACTATTGGAAGTTGTTGGAATTGATAGCGAATTGACATCTCCTTCTACGAGGCCTAGTTTTTAAGAGAATTCTTAAAGTGACGGAAACCTTACAATTAGGCTTTCTCAATATTGAATAATAACTGGGATAAATGCAGTGATTATTTTTTAACCATGGTATCCTTAACAAATGTTTTAGAGATAAATTCAACTAAAAACATGAATTCAACATATAGAAGAAACCGCTAATTGGGGCGAAACCCAATTAAAAAGCAGCTAAACGTCAAAATGTGATGTCAAAAACGCGTTGACGTTTTGTTTCCGTTTTTGGCGGGATTGATATTTTCTGGCGCGTAAAATTTTCCTTTGTTCAATGCAAAAAGTAAACAACATTGACGCTTGTCAAAACGCCCCAGCTAGCAAACGGCGTTCGCTAGTTGGGGTGAGGTCGTGCCCCAATTAGTGAACTATCACTGTATGTACTTTTATTTTTATAAACACCAAACCGTTTCGTCTTATCTCGGCTGGGTCTACATGTTGGCTATAAATCACTCCATTGATCTCAACACGCTGGACTGGTGCATAGAGATGGTATGATGAACGTAAAGATGAGAACTGCAATAAGTCGTTAGCTTCTCTTCGTTTTTCAAGCGTGATCAGTATTATATTTTCGTTAAGATACTTCATTTCACTGATAAACTTGTATTTGCTGTTTAACAAATCAGCAATATCAAACACATTGATTGGGCATTAAACCTGTCGAATATACACAATATACGGTGCTATAGCCATTCTAGGATATGTCCCAATTATTTTGGATGATGGAGGAACTGTTTCCATTGTATGCGATAAAAAATCCGATCTACTCGATAGCAGAGGGTCAACTGACACAACGCATGTTACAGTACACAAGTAAAATGACAATTCAACAAAGCCTTTTAATGTGAAATGAAGCCGCTCTGCTTTCACAGGTATAATAAAATTTTATGATTTAATGATTTAAAAAAAATATAAATTTTAAGGATTTAAACAAAAAACCAACATTACTGACAACACTGGCCGGCCACGGTAGTGGCTAAAAACACAACAGGGAGCAAAGTGAGAATGAAGGCGAAAAATTAGAAGCCAGCTGGCATATCTAAAAAGACTTCAATATTTGAATTAATTTCACAAATATGAATCAATGTAGGTATGCCTTGAGAATTCAAAATGCGTTAACGGTACCCCTTATTTCTAGTCGAAAAAGTTTCCAAAATTTTAATTGACGCTTAGAAATATTTCATAATAAATCACAGACAGTGAAATCATGAAAATCATTGTTATTTGCGGTAAGTATGAAAATTTTAGGTGTGACAAAATCGGGTCGTGATGAGACAAAATCGGGTCAACAACGAGATAAAATCGGGTAGTGATGAGACAAAATCGGATCAACACTGTAGCAATTTTGTTTTCTAATCTGCGACGAATGCCACGTCGTCTCTACAGTCGTAGTTATTGGCGCAAGTATCGAACAATAGAATCTTACAATTTTATATATGATCGGAAATCCAGAATGATAAAATACACATGGGGGCCCCATGAATATTTCATTTTGTCAATATGAAGGCGACAATGAGTCAGCTACCGGTCTTCGTTTAGCACAAAGCACGAAACAAAAGAACTAATAAATGACACTCGACAGATTACCACCAACCAAGCAGTTCAAAGTTCGGCGGAATTTCCTTTAGTCCTTTAACAATGTAAAATTGCACAGAATCTCTTATCCCAATAGACTCGTTTCTCTAAAAAAAAAGTAACAGCAGAAAACACTTAACTCGTCTGAAACCCCCACTGACTTCGTGCTCAAGTGACCAAATCGAAGACCTCCACAGCCGATGACGTCGAGGATGACCTATGCTTTCCCGCATAACTCTCTCGGGTGTATTTTGACATATTAATCTGAAGAATTTTGGTGATTTGTTTCCATGCCTTTCTGGATTTCATCCGATGAAGGCACCAGGACGGGTGAAAAGATGCCGACATCGCGCAAAAAAAAGAAACAATGATTCGACCTCATTGCCATCGGTACGTGCGTATCCTTGCAAGATCCTAGAAACTGACCGAAACTGGCAAGTGGCAGCGGATCAGGGGACACTGTAAAGAAATCACAGGACAATTAGATCAAACGTGCCGAACCACGCCTCCCGTTTGCTTTGCTTTGAAAGGTCCTAACCGTACGGATAGTCAACAGCTAGTGAAGGAACCCGAAATCGCAATAAGATAAATGGTCATATCGATGATGACAGCAGTAATGATGCTTTTTTCGTCGTTTTTTCTTGGCTACCACTTTTTACTTGCAACTGATTCCATCGGCACATCAAGAGGGTGAGACAGGAAAAAAGGACAATCGTGTTCGGCGGCGGCATATCTTCGGGATGGTTTCGCCTCAAGTTGCCGCCAAAGTCATTGTCCGTGTGTATCCTGGTAGTTTGTGTATTTATTTATTTTTATTGTGTACGAAATGTGTCGATGGCTCTAATAGGGCTGTTGTAATGGAAAAACAACAGCGAAACCATCCGGCGAGTGGTCACATGACTCGATCGAGGTTCGATTGCCGACAAAGGCGCGGTTCCTGGCAAGCAGCGTGACGATAAATTTCCAATTGACCAAAGCAAGTGTGAGGTGTTCTGTTTTCTGAGAATGGAGAAACTACGTGATGCTAGTTCGTCGCCATGTAATCTGACCTGGAATAATATTTTTGTTTGTTTTCTGGTGAAGGGCATTAGAAATATTGAACGAATTCATTCTGTATTTCGAAAGAGATACGGTACTTCTTCCTTCCTTTGAGCCTTCTTTAGCCACGCGGTTAGATGCGCAGCTACAAAGCAAGACCATGCTAAAGATGGCTGAGTTCGGCTCCCGGTTCGGTCCAGGAAATTTTCGGGTTGGAAATTTTCTCGACTTCCCTAGGCTTAAAAGTATCATCGTGTGAGCCTCATGATATACAGATGCAAGAATGGTAACTTGCCTTAGAAATGTTGCAGTTAACAATTGTGGAAGTGCCTAATAAATACTATGCTGCGAGACGGCAATGGTCCCAGCAGGTGGTAATGTAATTCCAATAAGAATAAGAAGAAGAACTCCAATATTGTCTGATAACAGAAAAAATCAACTATGAAAAACGTTACTTTAATTATATCATTACCTTCTCAACATGCATTGCAGAAAAAAGCGAGAAACAGTTGAATTTTTAATTAGGAAATTCCATACCGTTACTTTTGCTCTTTAGTAAACATTTGCCGTTGCAAACTGATAATAACGGAATTTTTTACAATGTTTTGTTTTTCTGTAGACTATTTCCAAAACATGTTGGGCTCCGTTGCGTAGACCCTAACGGTCACACTCGGTATACCAAAGATATTTATTTGTTTATAGCACCTAAGCACATGCAACTTTGTATGTTCTGCGCAACGGAGCTCGTCTAGAGTATAGAAACAAAACTGCAACCATTCCCGAATATGCATCATTTCTATTAACGGTGTACCGACCTAAGCTGGCAATAAACAACCTAAAAGCTAGAAAACGGCAAAGGAACCAAAAATAAGCCCATTTTATAGACCAGATCATGCTTGTTTTCGAATCATAATGTAAGTGTCATAAAAGTATTAGTCGAAAGGGTTGAATTGAGGCTCACGCTTAACCCTTTCGTTGTTGATACAAGCTGACTGTTTGCTCTACCCGGAGAGGTTCCTTTGCCGGTGTCTGGGTGCAATGATCTCATTTGCAGGCCAGTTATTTCCAATGATGCCGTCGTCATTTAGTGTTTCGAATCGTACGTACCCTCCCTAATCCTTGTGGTAAAACTAACGTCACCGGCATAAAAGAATCTATCGGACCCAAAAACAAACTCGTCCATCGAGCGACAAGGCTTGGTTCTTATGACTGAGACTGCAATTCGAGGAAAGTAGTACACTGTTCGAGGCGGCGAAAGGGTTAAATCCTCTTTAGGTCCCATTGAGCTGCACCAAATTGGACATTTATTATTCAAATTTTCTGCTGCATTTATGGGACCCTTGGGGTCCTTAGCTTCTTTTGTTTAAAAGCAAATTGATTGGAATGGTTCGGGGCCGTTTCCATGCTCATCGTTGCGGTTGTTCCCTCTTGGTTGCGTTCTTCTGTGGGCGGCTAGCAGAGATGCATAATCCTCCGAAAACATCATTTTATAGCCTTTTCTCCAAGGTTGCATTGATTTTCTTCGACATCTTTTCTGAATACCATCTCCTTTTCTTGCTTCGTAGTCCGAGTTTCAAGCAAATAAACACATCCAATCGCAAACAAGGGGGAGGAATTTCCATAAATATTTTCAGTATTTAACGCTAAATTATCTGCATTATTGCCAATCCGGCTACCGAAGAAGCATTTTTGGGGGAGGCGAGCTATCATTTGCATAAAGGGTTCCTCATTGCTCTTTCCTGGGTAGGATTGGGCAGAAAAGTTTTCTTACTGTGAAGGCAGTTTAGCAGTTGAGAGCAAATCCATTTTTATGACCCATGAAAACCTCAGAGCACATTTCCAGCTAAGTCTTAGATATGGCAAATTTTGAAACCATTAAATCAGCGTTTTCAATCTTTTTTGTGGTTAGCTATCGGTAGCTCGGTTGGATGATTTATAGCTACGATGATGTGCAATAAAATATTGATTTTCCGAACATCGGACATCAGACTCCCGGGCCACGAACCGTCTGTGTTTTAGAACGCCACAATTCCCAACAATGTTTGTGTTTATGAGTACTTAAAACCGAAACTTTCCGCCACCTTTTCACACGCGAATCACAAATCTTTGCGGCATTATTACTGTTTCGATTCTTTACTACCGCCACTCGAAGAACATCTCAATCAAAGCTCATAAATTGCCGTATTATGTTTCGAACCACGGACGGATCTCGATTCAACAGCTTGATGGCCAGTGACGGTATCCCTCCCTTTCCCGATAGGAATCGTTCGCCCTTGAAGGAGCTACGCTCGATTTGTCTCCAATTCAATAGCTTTGTCTGCACCTTTCACCTTTACACTTTGCTATCGTTTCCTGCCCATCCGATGCTGATTCGTACGCTGATCGATAAGTTTCGAGAGTAAGAGCACTCATCCAGGACAGGAAAGAAAAGTTCACAAAAGCGGCAAACCATCAAAAGAATCTGGTTCCACCAAGGTTTACGGCGATTGTCAATAAAAAGCTGCACTATTGATTTTCTGATGCTCTGTGAGTCACTTTCCATCTATATTTCACTGAAATGGCTTATTTCATTATGAAGGAATGAAAAAAGTCAACGAGTTCACTAAGAATACTGTGACAATATATTATCTGTATATAGGGGGAGAATGGTGCTAAATATACCCATGAAGCAAAATGGCCCAACTCCTAGAATCACTAATAGGACAAGACCGTATAATGCGCCCCCTGGCCAAACGCCTCACTTTGATTTCTAGCAAACTATAACTGAAGTTAAAAATCAGGTGATACCTTTAAATATTTGTAAGACCATCATGCTATGCAAATGTGGAAGTTTTTTTGTATTACATAATGGAAATAATAGAAAAATTAAATTAAATTTGATGTAACTTTTCATGTTCGATTGCTCAACATGATAGAGCGACGCTGCCATACGCTGCCAGTTGGGCAACAAAATAACTTTTCTCAGTGGTTAATACATATGATATAAGATTGCTTCTATCTCCATAAATGTAACGTTTTTCGAAAATACTCACAGGCATTTGCGACTAGGGGCGATTCAAATATGACGTCCACTACTTTTTTGCGATTTCTTGAGCCCCCCCCTCCGTCACGGTTTTTTGTATACCTAGAATAAGTGCTGTCACAAAATCTTGGAACCCCTCCTCCCTAAAACCTGTGACATTATTATTAAAGGACCCGCGACCAAATTACACGAAGTTTACATACATTGCGTTGAAAAGTAAACGTCTTACCCTATATTCGTCTGTGGTCCATTTCTAAATGATTATTATCATTGAAAATCAATACCTATTAGTTATCGAATATCCATAGGTAAACGACAGACCACAAATCAAGACAAAATTTTCAAAACGACTTATCCGCTTTTGTAAACAAAGAGTCAAGCGACGATTTGACGAATCTGATAGCTCTCCCACGCAAACCAACACCATCAATTGGTAGGTGAAGGTTTCCGCTACCTGTTGATGGTGTTAGTTTGTGTGGGAGAGCTATCAGATTCGTCAAATCGTCGTTTGAATCTTTGTTTACAAAAGCAGATAAGTCGTTTTGAAAATTTTGTCTTGAAATAGTGTGTTGCGCAATTGTATAGCATAGTTACGGTGTACTTCGTAGATTGGACACTAGTGATGCTCATGTTTTTCTTTTGAAATCCTTATTCAGATTGCTATCAGAAATCAAGGTGGGTGTGGTCCTTGAAATAGTGTGCTGCGTAATCTAGGTACAGATTCATGCCTTGGTTAGCATTGAAAGTTCTTAACTCATACCTATCGAAGGTCATGCAGAGCACTAAGTTGAAAGTTGTCTACGAGCTAATTGACATAATTAATAAGCTTACCGAAGCAAGGGGTGTCTCACAGCAAACTGTGGCAGCGAATTTCAATGGAAATAAAGTCGATTTCTTAGAAGGTACTAATTGATCAATATTGCAACACACCATATTGCAACACACCATGGAGGTCGCCCCATCGAGCGCCAGGGGCAGACGATACAGAAGAGCGTGGCGGGTTGGAGGAGCCGCCCATCGAGATCAAGATGGACGGAGCTACCCTGACCAGTGGGTCACAAGGAGAGCGGAGACCAGAAAATGGAGGTGATTACAAACGTAACGGACGTAATCATGTTCTTTCTGGACAACGACGGGAAGTACAACAAGGACCTTAAGAAGTCCGTGCTGACCCTCTGCAACATGGTTGTAGAAGCAAAGCATGAGTGGATATCCTTGCTGCAGGCAACTAAGGAAGCGGAACGAAAGATCCGCCAACTTACCGAGGTGCAAGAGGCAATTATCCAAGCGGTGGTCCTTGCTGAAGAAAATCAGCTGGCAGAAAGCCAGACTACAGAACTCCGCAGACGCATGGCTGTCATGTTACTGGAACAACTCCAAAGCTAAGTAAGGTCAGTATGGCAACCAACCAGAAGAGAGCTAGCACCAAACTGGTATTGCGCAAGGAAGGCTACTAAGATCCGTCGGAAGAAGGTTGAGCAGATTGGCGACCCTAAGGAACGACAGAAACCAGTTCCTCCTTCCACGAGGACTACCGAGGACTTCCACGAAGGAGCGAAAAGCGGCAGAGGAGGCCTGAAGGCGCCATTGCATTAGCCAAGAAGGGGAGTACCCGTAGAGAAAAGGGCACACCTTCCAATGGTCATGGCAGGAAAGACAGAGGCGAAGCAATTATCGCCATGGCTGATGGTAAGAGCTATGCTGATGTGCTGAAGGCTTTGCGGGGCGATAAAAAGCTCACTGGTCTAGGGGATGCTGTCAACTGCATCCGTAGAACGATAGTCCCGCCACATACCCCTACAAAGGTTTGAGCTGGACGACTGATCTTTTAGATAATTAAATAAGATCAATGTAATCGGTTTTGCAAACAAACGATCCGTTTGTATATACAGATATAAAGTCCAAAATAAAATTCCATGCTGTAGAGCAAAAAATAAATTGGTAAAATGAACTATATAATTACACCTTGCATTTTCGCAATCATCATACTTAAAATAAATCGCAGATTTCTGTGAAATTTCACCGAAATCTCAACAGCAGAACTGTTCGGTGAATAATTTTACAGATTTTCAGTGGTTTTGACAGTTGAACAAAGGAAAAATCGCAGAAAATTCGGTGAAATAATTACCGAACAGTTCTGCTGTTGAGATTTCGGTGAATTGAAGCAAAATTCACCGAAATCTGTGAAATGATTTAAGTGTGAGTAGTGATACATGGAGCTATCAAAGGCTAAACTTGTGAAACCTCTCGCACAGATTTCAAAAGCTCCGCCAAATCGCGTTCTAAATCACAAACCAGGATCGCACTCTAAAACTCACATGTATCTCTCAATATGAATCATTAGGTTTGACAACCAAACGCCAAAACCTGTGTAACCGCTCCGTAGATAACACAAGTTTTGGGACATCCGCGAGTACAACATAATCTACCAGATGGATTACTACAAATTCAAAAGTATTATTCAACAGTTTGGATTATACAAGTTTTCATTAAATTCAAAATCATTCATATCTGTAATCCGCGAGCGATACTTAAACTTTTGTAGACTACACAAAAAAAGGTTCAGAACTAAACTACGCCAATAAAATAAAATCCATCATCATCATCATAGCTTATTCATGCCTCAATAAGGTCGATACAAATATTTAAAATCTATTTTGTCTCCTCCCCCCCTCAGATTTTTTTGCTGAAAAATAATATTTGAGGGGGCAACAAAATAAAATTCGGATAATTTTGAGAATTTTCAAAACGTTATTTAACAAATCCAAGGAGTTTTTTGATTTTTTTCATTTTAATATTTATTTTTTGTTATAAATATCCAACCCCCCTTGACCTTCCGGAGACCAGTAGGACAAAAAGTTAATTATTTATATATATAACGGCCTAAATGTTAAATTTTTTTTAAAAATTCCATAATAAATCATCCGTTGTAAAAAACTTCGTCAAGATACATGTGTTAACCAGTAAAAAATTGCCGGGTAGCTGTTCAAAGGGCCGCTTTGACGTGTGGAATGCATTGTCTATTAAACTGCGTTAGTTTGACTGCACGTTTGATGTGTAAAGGCATCGAATTAAAAACATTAATACCTTTAAAAAACATCCTCGTCCTGAAGCGGGATGCTGCGCGGAAGAGTTTCGTGTATAAAAAGTTGGCATAAGAGGTGCTGCGTGATACGGTTTAGGTGAGAGCCCTATGCCCAGTGGAGGTAATCCAATGCCGAGGCCTGAACGAAATTGCCGAAGCCGGTGAACTGCTAGCTGCACTGAGTGATCGGTGTGGCGTTGAAATCCAGGATACAGGGATTAGGTTGCAGAAAGGTTATGTTGGAACGCAGGTTGCCTCATCACAGGTAACTCTGGCTGACGCCAAGAAGGCACTGGATAAGGCCTAGCTGAGCGCAAACCAATAACCTCAGGCCTGGACATAGGTCATATGACTCCAAAGGTCCTGATCGAAGTCAGCTTTATCGGAGGTTTAGAACTTAAGGTCACAAGGCTCACATCTGCCAGGCCGCACAGAGGTGTTTGATCTGTGGTCCTGGCACAGCCAACAGACACCCATCCGTTGAGCAGGCCTGTCCGGCCTCCAGGTGGGCTTGGTCATGCTAGTAGCTAAATCCTAATCAGCTAAATCTCAACCACTGCGAGGCAGCGCAAGCGCTGCTACAACAGTCGGTGCACGAGAATAAGACTGATGTTGCCTTGCAGTCCGACCCGTACCGCATCCCTGCTAAACATAGCAGTTGGGTTGCGGATAAGTCCGGAATAGTGACCATCTGGACTTGCGGGAGGTACCTCATCCAGGAGATAGTGTCATCTCCTGATGATGAGGGTTTTGTTATAGCAAGAAAAATGGAGTTTGCTTTTGTAGCGACTACTGTCCTCCTAGATGGAGCATAGAGCAGTATACTAGGTGTTTGATAATCTTGTAGCGAGACTAACTGGTCTTAAAACATTAGTTTAGCAGGTAAGCAGTGGATTGGGCTTCTCGGTTCATTAATGCTAAAGTTCATATCCTGCTAGAGTCTCTTGTGATACTAAAAGTAGTCCTGCTGAACGTCAACGTTCAGAGGATCGAATGGCGAGTCATGCATCGATGTGATCTTCTGCAGCGCGGGATGTACGGTAGAGAGGTTGTAGGTACTGTGCATTGATTACACTAGATGTAAATAATGCATTTAATAGCTGGGCAACTGATTCGTGATAGCTTGAGAGTCCCGGATTATTTGTGCAGGACTCTGAAAAGCTATTTTCAGAACAGGATCTGTTAACCGACATCGACGCTGGTCAGCAGTCGATTGAAGTGTCAGCAGGTGTTCCACAGGGATCGATCCTCGGACCGATTCTGTCGAATATCATGTGACGATGTGACGATGACGAAGTATTATGCTTGAATCTCCCGGCCGGTGTGAAAATAGAAGGTCGAGGTCGAGCAGAGTCGAAGAATGGCTCAACTCAAGGAGGTTGGCGTTAGCACATCACAGGACTGTGGTTGTTGTGGTGCATAACCACCGTGATGGGTTGCAGCAAGCGAGGATAGACGTAGGGACCTGCACAGTTAACTCCGTGAGATCATAAAAGCATCTGGGCGTAATGATCGACGATAAGCTCAATTTCATGGACCTCGTCGATTATGTATGCCAAAGAGCTTTATTGGCGATAAAAATCTTTATCGCGAATGATGTCCAACGGATCGGAGGTGCAGATACAGGTGCGTAGGCTTATAGCGGCACCATGTCTTATGAGGCGGTGTGCGTCATTGCTGGGATGATGCCGATAGACACATGTACTTCTGAAGGAAGATGAGAAATATTTCAACGACAGGGACTCGGCGCAAGTGCGACATGTCAGTAGAGCAGCTTCGTTGCTCAAATGGCAAAGAGCATGGGTCACTGCAGTCAAAGGTCGTAGGATCCACAGACTGATTCCGGAAGTGTCGAATTGGATTAGTAGGTAGCCTGGTGAGGTCAACTTTCACCTATCACAGGTGTTGTCTGAACGTGAACATGTCTGCTTTAAACAGTTCCTGCAAAGCTTCGGGTTCGCAGATTTTGTGAAGTGCCTGGAATTTGTAGGTGAGGTAGAATCGGCAGCGTATGTGATGTTTGCATGCCCGCAATTCGATGTTGAACGCAATGCCATGCTGGATACAACCCCGGACTACCTCGTTGACCCCGTATATAGATATAGAGGTCATTGCGGTTCCTGCATGTTGGTTGTTGTCGGTGTGCTCGTCTCCGAGTTTATGATACAGACCGATAGGTTACTACCATAGCTTGTGAGGTTACCACCCTTGAAGTCGATGTTGTGTTATAACGCCGAGTTCGTAGGCATAGACGTGAGCGTTCTCAATAGTCCTCCCCTGATGTATTTCTTAATTGTGGGCAGGGGGATACGGGCTGGCGAAAGGGTTTTGGGACCTGACCTCCTCAGGTGTCTGTTTGCACTCCACTCCTCCGCCTTTTTCTTTCAATGGATGTCGAATAGAGGACATGTGGGACATGTGAACAGAGGTAGTCAACATGACTGCTGGAACTCTGTTTATCGTTTATCACTCACAATTGTTGAGTATGCGTTTGATCGTGTTTCCCTTTAGATACTAAACTTTCGCGTGATCATCGAATGGTTATGCTTTGTGCAGGTGATTAAATTAAGCATCGGGTATTTGTTTTGTCAAAAAAAAACGAACAGTGGGTAATGTCTGTGACATAACCGCTAAGTGGACGTAGGACTGGACTTGACCATGCCTTTAAGATACATAATATGTCAAATTTTCTCACATCAACTATTTTGGATAAATAATCGGCGTTGCATACCATTCCTCGGCAAAATCTTCTCATCAAACCGACACAGAAATCAAATCTACCTCGAACAAGAATCATAAAAAAAAAAAAAATCAGGAAGTATCTGTCCGGTCACGAAATATTAGCCTCGACAGTGGCAACCTTCCCACTGAAGGACTGCCTGAAATAAACCACAAGTTGGCTCAGCATGGGATGTAGACTGTATCTCAGCCCTTCCACTGAAGAGCCTTCTAATCCGTGCGATAGCGACTGAAGGAGAACATTATTTTTAGCTCTTAGAGCCTTGAAAAAGGCTGTTTGCTTCGGCTAAGTGCAAAAAGTAAAAAAACGATCTTTTCAAATAACTACGAATTTCTAGTGATGGTATAAAAAAGACTGAATGCTCTGCGAGCGAATGCACTTTTCTTTTATACCTTATTTTGAATCTTCTCTGCTTCCCAATTGGTGGGCCAATCAGCTAGTGTCTTGTATCCCGCTTCTTTGTCAGCCAAAGCGTCATCATCATCAACGCGTTCGAGAAGGGCTTCTTCTTTTTTACGCTTGTTGCTCGCTGCTGGCGTCTATCTCCTAACGGGACTTTTCGCTAGATACAGGCCAATAAGCCGGGCAAGCGAGCTTAGAATTGCAGTTCAGGTGGCAAGTACGTGTTCTTTTCTGAGACAACATTGTTAGTAGTAGAAGGAAGGAAACACCCGGACATGGGATTTCGGGTGATAAGATTTAGAATTGGTAACATGGGACGATCATTCAGTCACGTTCGCTTTGTGTGTGGTCAGTATCAAACAATGTTTATCTACATATTTTTTTATCAATGCCAAAAAATCCAACATTTGATGGAAAATCGATTGATAGTTTATTAATGTTTGAGCTGTTATCGGTGTTTTTTTTTATCCAAATAAGATTATGTGAGAGATTTGGACATCTTATGAATCTTTAAAGGCATGGTCAAGCGAAGTCCTTCGTCCACTTCGCGGTTAAATCAGAAAAATTATCCACTGTTAGTTTTGACGCTATTTATGAAAATCACGCATAAAATTGTATCTCTAGAATATTGGATTTGGCACCCAAGTACAATTTCTATCTCGAAGGGTATTGAAAGCATTGATATTGATCTCTATTATTGACTCTCTGAAGAACCGTTTGTTTTTTTAGCATACATGCAGCATCATGTGGCTTTTCTAAAGCCTGTCTTGGCTCAGCACCGATGCCGGCCGGTCTCGGCTCGACTCTGCTGCTGCTGCCGGCATCTGCTCAGCATTGCTGCTTTGTCGGGTCTGTAGGGTGGACTGCTAATGTACTGGCTAGGTTTCGGCTGATTATGGTCGCTTCGATGGTGTCGAGCCGAAAAAGCGGTCGGTGCAGACTTCATTCCCTGCTAAAAGGTGTGAGTGGCTGTTCAATCGATGATGCGGTTGCTTCGCTTGTCCCGGTCAGAATGAAAGAAAAAAATCGCGTTGCGCTATTTTATGGCTTCTCGGCAGACCCAGCGGCTGCTCATTCGCTGGTGTCTGCACCAATCAGAACGTGGTAATGGAATGATGCAAGAATTATGCGGTACCCATATTTATAGGTTCCCTTGATCTCAATGTTTTTCATTGAAAACAGTTTCATGCCTATTGAAACAAGTTTTTCGGGTCTTATCAAGCATGGACATGGAAGGCATACTTGAAATCTGTCGATTGAGGGGCTTACCGCAGAAATTCGTCCACTGAGACGAACGCTATTAACGTTTAAAATCTTTCAACACAGCGTAACGCGGTCGATTTGTATATTTTGAAATGACACCCGGTATAGTAAAGAGAGACGTAAGTCCTACGTCAAAAAAAATATTTGTGCTTGTTGTATCGTGATTCAATAGTGCTCGTTTCAAGAATTGTGTAGATGTACTGGATTGTACTATCGCTTATCGCTTGCAACAAACCGTGAGTTTCCATGGAGTCTCAATTTTTGTAATATGCTCAAGTACGAGCAGTGTTGTAAAATATCATTTACGTCCATTTCCTCACATATCACAGACACGTTTTTAATATCACATCAGAAAAATGAAGAGCTTTTCTATCACTCAACCGGATGAATAGAGTTGATAACCAGCATGATTTCGTTGCGATATCCAGTATACTTTAGCTCAGTTTCGGCGTTCCCAGATGGCAGCAAAATATAATTTCCATAAAAAATTAGAAATTTTCCATAAAAAATTAAGAAATTGTTAATATAGAAATCATGGTATGAGCAATAAATAAATATAAAATTTCCACAAATGAAACAAAATTTCCATGAACAATTAAGAATTTTCCACGAAACAAAAATAAATAAGCACTTTTAAAAGCAAAAATATCAATTATAAAAAAAGAATTTTCCATATGAACATTTTCTAAATGTTCCACGAAAAAAAATACGAAATTTCCATAAATAAATCAATATTAGCAACAAACAATTACAAAATTTTCCACAAAATAATTTTTTTTCCATAAAAGATTAAAAATTTTCCACAAAATAATCAATACACAGCAATAAAAAATAAGAAAATTTTCATAAAAAAATACAAGAAAGCAATAGAGCTGATGAAATATTACATGAACTTTAAACGCTTTTAAAAAAGGTGTCACTTAAGGAAAAAAAAACACAGTTTGATTGTTTTTTTTTATTTTTCTATATGGAAATTTTTCTTATTTTTTATTGCTCTTTATGAATCATTTTGTGGAAAATTATTAATTTATTTTAGAACAAATATATTTATTTTGTAGAAAATTTTGTAATTTTTATTGCTAATATTGATTTATTTATGGAAATTTTGTTTTTTTTTCGTGGAACATTTTGATTTTTTATGGAAAATGCTTCTTTTATACACCCGATTCTGCTTTTCCACGGTTTTTTTTACACGGCCGTGTAAAAAAAATCCCATCCAAAATTTTTGCAAAGTTGCTCCATTTTGCATGATTCGTCGAGAAATCATAAAACTTTTTTTACACGGATTTTCAAATTTTGAACTGAAAACTTTTTTTACACGGAACGCATCCCCCGTGTAAAAAAAGAATCGGGTGTAATTCCAATTTTTGCGTTTGAAAGTGCGTATTTATTTTTGTTTTGTGGAAAATTTTTAATTGTTTATGGAAATTTTGTTTTATTTGTGGAAATTTTATTTATTACCCTCATACCCTGATTTCTTAATTGGCAATTTTCTATTTTTTCATGGAAAATTCCTAATTTTTAGGGGTGTTTTTATTTTAGTCTTCCTAGGTGTGAATTTCAATTAGTTTAATCCAGACAACAGCACAATTGGCGATTTTCGCCACTATCAATCACCGCCACTATTGAAAACAATGACTAACTTCTGAACACAATTCGTCTCGGATGTCCAGAATTACAATAGGGTAACCGTACCCTTAGTGGGTGTAGCACCAATAGTGAAGGTAGTGGGGTTTTAATGAGATTTATCATATTTATACACTTTATGATGGTTTCAGTTGATGCGTCGTGCTTTAAATATCCTGTTAAATGCAACTTATCTTAAGATTTCGCTTGAAAAACTATTGAAAACAATGATTTTCCTTAACAAAATTGACTCCCTTGCACCTATAGTGGTGCAACTGTACCAATAGTGGCGAGTCTCATAAGAAACCAATGGATAGCACCACTATGGGAACCAAAACTAATTTTTACCGCCACTAAAGGAACAGTGTACCCATAGTGGTGCAAGCAATATTTGGTAATTGTTGATGTTAAATGACATCTATTTCATTTTTATTAGCAAATTTATTAGTTTATCTACTGATTAAGATATTAAAGCTGTAAATTTTCCATAATTATCAATTTTAAAAAATATTTCCTTTTGTCGATCTACTAATACCTCCACTATTGGTACCGTTACCCTATGATTTTATTTTTCCGATCGATTTCAGAAAAAATCTAAAATCGCAATTTTTGAGAGAGTGTAAATATAAAGCTGCGATTTTCGCCACAACATTCAAGGAACCTCGATTTTCGCAACTGGAAGAGCAAATCCGCGACATTTCCGTAAAAATTGTGAAATCTTCGACTGTTGTAATAGCCCTGCAATTAGTTGGCAAATAAGCTGATGTTATCGAGTTTTTTTTTTTAACAAAAAATAATAAACTGGAAATTACACCTAAAAAAATGAAAATTAAAAAAAATGAATTGCGTGAAAACATTATTAAGTGTAAAATGTTTACCGTTGAGAGTTTTCGCGGAGAGATAAAAAGTTCAATGCGCCATTATTATATTTTGCTCAGCAAGAGAGAAAAACATAGAAGTGTCTAAACTTTTTATATGTCACATGCACGCATGTAGCTCGAATTCTTGTAAACTTTTGTAGACCAATTACGGAAAACTGAAACCCTCGGGAGTATGGACATACAAAACCTATCTTCATCGATTATCGATAAATCTTAGGCTTCCTTTACACAAAACCATCACCTGCCCTGAGCCACATTTCTCTAAGCTCACTATGATCCAGGCATGGAGCTGCGATGAATTGTAGAAAGTAAAGCCATAATTTATCGACTTGTACCAGTAGGGTGATACATCTTGATTCGTCTGTGTTTGCATTGTGGGTTATTCTAGCCGCAACAAAAGTCCTTTTCCATGGTAAGAAACAAGACGATCTTTTTTTTAGGAGTAAGCAAAGTCATCATTTCACAATTAATCTTCTGGACGGGAAATGTGTTTCGACAGGGTGGCTGCTTAGGCCATGTTATGTTGTGTTTTTTTCTGCGCTATGTTAGATGACGCAAAGCATAGTGTGGATGGGTGCTTTAACAAATTAATTAATTGAGCTATGGGTAAAACAAACAAAACTTCTCCGGTCTGCTGTGAGATCAAAAGAAGCAGCTGTGTTTTTTAAATTATATAGTTATAAATCATTATTAAATTAAACAAAATGTGTTCTTATCTTTTTTATAAATCTAAAAGTATTTATGTAACAAGGTAGTTTGAATAGCCTACGACCAAGGATGTTATCGATCATTTAGTAAATTTGCGTTCGATTATTTAGTAGTTTTTCAATAACTCACTCCAGAGGCTAAACTTCAACCTTCCCACTAGAAGTCCACTATACAACACTTACTACTAAATAATCAAACGCACGTTTCGGCCTGAATATTTTGATTTTTTTTTAAAGTTTTGATTTAATGTCGCTCATCAAATGACGATTTCCATCTCCCCGTCGTATGAAATCTCCAAATTTTTGAACGAATCGTCTAGCATTTTGAAATCTGCTTCCGCTGTCTTAAAAGCGCTACGTACTTTGCAATGACCCCTAGATGGGGTCTCTTTATGTGTTAACAACCAAAAAATGTAGACATTCAATATGATCCTACATAAGATTCCAACATTTAGATATCGTAAGTATTTCTTCATTAT
Source organism: Armigeres subalbatus (assembly GCF_024139115.2). Taxonomy (NCBI): domain Eukaryota; kingdom Metazoa; phylum Arthropoda; class Insecta; order Diptera; family Culicidae; genus Armigeres; species Armigeres subalbatus. The sequence goes on along the minus strand of NC_085140.1, from coordinate 387,670,172 downwards.
TTTGAGGATATTTCTACGATTTTCGGGTTGAATGGAAAATGACTTCATCACCACATACCTTCATCTAAAAATGCAACTAACTACTATGATCACCTTTGTTTGTCGCTGCGCAGCATCGGAAGCAACGGAGAAGAGGTGCAAACTGTGCTGCAAATTTAGTTCTTAAGTTGATGCATTCGGAGATTTTGAGCATTTTCCTCTTTCAAATGACAGAAACAAAAAAGAAATCCTGACAATGCACCTTTTCAGAATGATCGGTCGGAATCGCTTTTGTGCGATACTGTGATAATATTGTCGTAAAACCTAATTAGACACGGTGTCCCTCTTTGCGCTTTTGCTCTGTGGAAGCCATGTGTTCTAGGCGAGTTTTATTTTTCGGTTCTCGTTCGCTTATTCTTATGCCTGGCGATGTGGGAAATGGAAGATTTGTTAGAGAAGTGAAATTTGTATTTGTTTGGCTGATTGGTCGAATAAAATCAATTTTACCAATATTTCACCCTTCTGTCATGGATTCTCCAACCTTCCTTTTTTTGCTATCTTTTTTATCTTTATATCTATTGTCACTCAACTGCCCTCGGCGTTATATTTTTAATGTAATAGTTTTGTATCAAAAGTGTTACTTCCATAAAAATCTATGCTTGATACACCGCATATCGTGACATACTCTCACCAACACAAGAAGGCCCACACTTAGAGAACGAAATATTTTCACCAAAATTGAAATGTTTTAATAAAATAAAGTCAGAAAATCATTCCAAATAATCAGCATGACGAAATGTTCTTGTCGGTCCCTTCCCCTACCATTTGTTCTCAAAAACCCTCCATCCCTGATGATGGACCGATCGGTCCCTTGTCGGGTCCGAATCACATAATCACCGCAAATGCTGCGTTCTTTTGATGTTAAATATTTGTATCGAATTGAGGGGTTTTACGAGCTGACAGACAGACGGCGGTTCTCCGGCCGCCGAAAGCGAAAAAGGAAGCTGAGCTGGTTTGAGACCTCCTAATTTTCGGTATGGCAGCTCACTGCGGACGCTTTTTCGAAATTGGCGGATTTGTTCAGATAGGTACTGGAGTTAATTGATTTGTTTGGTTTCAGCTCGGGCAGGCAGAGAAAGAAACTTGCAATTGAGAGACACCATGCACTGCAGTCAAGCGGAACTAACACGAGAGACAGCGTAGATCAATGCCGGACGTGCATGAAAAAAAAGGGAATGCATAGACAGAATCGATTTCTGGCACCTTCCATGGAGGTTCTTTGGTGGTCGGGAGTAGAAAATCTGACAAAATGGTTAGTAATTTTCTTTTTGGGTTTTCACGGTTATAAGTGACAATCATCGAAACATCACAGAACTATGACCGCTTGGTGTGTGGGAGTCTTTCAAGGACACAGTTTGGAAGTCATGAATCAGACCCGTGAAAATTGATTAAGCTGTATATTTCTTAACGTTATTGCGAAGCTTGTATACTTCAAAATTTACTTATATCAGAGTAAAATACAAGAAGAACAGCATTGCATCTATCTTAACCGGACCTACCTGGACAGAATGCCCGAAAATGGACAATTGGAGGATGGTCCATGTAGGTTGACTTTATTAACTGCACTGACGATTTACTTGTTCATAAGAAAGACGATCAGCTATCACAATTAGCATTCTGCACGACTAGACAATAGCCGATGTTAGCTCTACCTGCGTTCACAGTTGTAGCCAGAACTGCGGATGGGGAATCCTAGTTTGAATGAGCATCCGTAGATAAAGTTCAGTTTTGTAAATTTCGCACCATAATAGATGTTAATTATTGGGACTCGACAAATCATCATCAAGAGTTCCAATACAATTATTGATCAAAACAATAGGTTTCAAATCATTTCTATGCAAAAATATAATATTGAAAAATCACCTTCTGCTAGAAATCAAAGTCAAACAATAATTCAGCACTAATTTGCAACCATTGTATTGCAGTGCCTTCGTTGTACCGAAACCGTTTGTCGGTTTTCGACTAGCAAATTTCCATCTACCTTTACCCACCCATCCATCCCAAAATGCCAATATTTTCATCCGGCGACTCACACGCAGAGTTGAACAGGCAGCACCTTGACAGGGCAATAAAACCGCCCTAATTTTAAGCAAATAGCGGGGACTGATGTTATAGTGATCCCTTAGCACCACAAACGTTAATGAGTTGTCATTGTCATCGCAAAAGTCACAGTCAGGGAAAAAGCGCTCCATGATCACTCGGAATGGCTTTTCGGCTTTCTTGTTGACTTGAGACGAATAGGTAAGTTTGTATGTGGACGAGTGATAGAAAGCTGATCACGTTCAGATGCGTCCAGCAAATCCAGGTAATCTATCTTCCGAGATTGCAATAGATCGGCACTATATGTAATAATGGAAACTTTTTGACAAATAAGAAAAACATACTCAAGAAAATTATGAAACGTTAATATGTGACTTATCACTTCAGACGGAAGACAATCTGTTTCAATGCCTCATTAATGCACCTCGTTTCGACACATGGTTATGAATATGATGGTGTGTCGAACCATACAGGATTGGTATCTTGGCTGATTACGAGTTAGAACATGAGAAATATATGGATAGGTACCAAGCAGGATGAAATGTAACGGGCCTGGGATTGAACCCATGACCTTCTGCGTAAGAGGCAGAAACGGCCAGACCCATATATTATCTACAAAAATTTTTTGCGGTATTTTGCCGACGACATAAAGTCCTGGATCGAGTTGAATTATATGACGGCTCCAGCCCTCCTGCTTACGTCAGAATGAACAGCAAAGGATTTCGCACTGGTAAACTGCAGGGATGAAAAATCCAACTAATTGGACACTCAGACATCAACTTTCCAATCAACTCAATGACAGCTTCGTTTGCCAAGGTCTTTTTTTTTCTGACGGGGCATCGATCAGTCGAGCGTAACTCATTCAACAACCAATCTTCAAAACTTGACACAACAGCATTCGAAAGTCGGACCATCCACAAAATCACAATATCTTCATAGTTCGCCATAATGAGAACACCAGCCGAACAGTAATATTTTGGTGGTGTTTGGCAAACACAGGAATTGGCCTTTCCCAAAATTTGTATCTCGTTTTAGGGTAAAATGCCCAATAAAAATAGCGAAAGAAGTAGAGAAATTTTGCTCTTCTTGTCATAAGGCTTTGAAATGTTCAACATATTAGCTGTGCTTGATATCTAACAACAAGCTCTGCATTCCCTTTTCGCGATACATACATAAAACACCCAAATACACGACGTTATTCGTTGCAATTAACATTTTAATGTCTAACTGAATTCGCCCTATAGTAGACCCCCTGGGGGTCCATAATAGGAAATTGCTTCCCTATAGTCGACACTTCATTTGATTTTCATGCCCCGTTTCGGGACGTTCTTCATCCCTATAATGGACCCCCCAAAATATTCCTATAATGGACACTCTCGTGTTTATTTTGTATAGAATTGTAAAAAATCATCTAATTTGACTTCCCATAGCATTTCCAACGCATGCAATCAAATCATAGGACTGTAAGAATTTCATAGCACAATGTTGACATTGTGCTGTAATAATGCAAAAATGGCGGAGGGTCCACTATTGGTCACTTTACCCTATTATCTCAGTCGATTCTTTGGCTTATTCTAGGTCAACTTTCCCAAAGAACCCATATTTTTTAAGCATCTAACTATTTTCAAAATCGAAAACAAAAACCCAAGAATGCTGTTTTCTAAGATTGGCCCGATTTTTAACAAACATCGGGTGAATTTTTCAAGCCGGTTCACACGTGCAGCACTTTTTCGGATAATGTCAATTTGACAAGTAGATTTTTTTTTCGCGTCCATTTGCGATGCTTACTAAGAACCATTTCTCGATTTGAAGTTACAATGATCCACTTACGATTAAAAACTATGATACTCATTTAGTTTTTGATAAATCAAATAAACAGAAGGCCAAGAAAAGATCAAAATCAATCCGTCAAAGTATATTTTTTAGTTTTTTACTGAAGTGTTGTACCTTATTACTGGAAATATTTTTTAAAAAAAGCTGTCACCCACTCTTTCAACAACTTTTTGGATCTATTAAATTTATCCTTTTTAATTTAGGACTTGTGTATTGTAAGACTTACTTATGGAGGAACGTCTCTGAGATTACGAGACAATGCATTAATCTGCTCTAACCAATAGCTAGCGAGCTGAGGAACGTGAAAATGTGTTTTATTGGGCACCCACTATAAGATCTAAAATTTCATATAACTGAAGTTTTTAAAGTGGGAATGGCCGTTTGGCCGAAACACACGTAGCCGAAAACAATTTGACCGAAAGCCACTAAGCCGACAGTTGTATATGCCATTTGGCCAATTTACCTTTTCCGTTAAAAATTGTATCTCGTTTTATTGTCTCAGTCTATTCTTTGGCTTATTTAAGGTCAACATTCCCAAAAAGCCCATATTTTTTGAAGCCTCCAACTATTTTTAAAATCAAAAACAAAAACCGAAAAAGTGCTGCATGTGTGAACCTGCCTGAAAAATTTACCCGATGTTCGATCAAAATCGGGTCAATCTAAAAAAACAGCACTTTTTCGATTTTTAGTTTTAAATTTTAAAAATACTTAGAGTCGTCGAAAAATATGGGTTCTTTGGGAAAGTTGACCTTAAATAAGCCAAAGAATAGATTGAGCGAATAAAAAATGTTGACGGGAAAGGTCAATTAAACCATTGGACTGAAGCCCGTCGTGCCGAAAGTCATTCGGCCGAAGTGAACATACGGCCGAAATTATCATGCTACCAAACTGATCATTCGGCCGAAAATGCCGTTATTTAAATAAACACGTTATATGGCCGAAAATATCGTTTGGCAGAATAGCTATTTTGGTCTAAAATACCATTTGGTCGAGTAGGTAGTTTGGAAAAATAAGCCATTTGGCTGAACGGGTCGCACGAAAATGTCACTTAGTCGAACAGGTCATGTGGCCGAAAAAGTCGTTTCGCAGAACGGATCATACGACCGGGAATGTCGTTTACTGAACATATGGCTAAAATGTCGTTTGGCTCGTTTGACATTCATTATATTAAAAGTCTAAAGTAATGCATGATAATGGATAAGAAATAAGTAGGAAATGAGAAATAAGAAGTGTGAAATAAGAAATGTGAAGTGCATGATAATGGATAAGAAATAAGTAGGAAATTTGAAATAAGAAATGTGAAATAAGAAATGTAAAGTCAGAAATGACACTTCTGACTTTTCACTTCTCACACCTTATTTCCCTATTCTCATTCGCGCTTCTCACTTTTTTCACTGAGAAGTTTCACTTCTCACTTCTTACTTCTAATTTAAAAGTAAGTAGTAAGCCAATTTCTAAAATATTTCTTTTCACTGCGAAAAGAGAGGAGTTTGAAAAGAGCATAGTGAAATGACGAGTGAGAACTCAGAAGTAAGGAGTAAGAAGTGAACCATTTCGACTCTGCTTCTCAATTCTCACTTTTCACTTTGAACTTCTCAATTCTCATAAAGTAGAGTGCGCGTGGGGTAAGAGTACGTTTTCGATTTTTGGAAGTAATAAAAAAAGATAAACTAGCAACACTGTATCATTTTGGCAGGTATTCTGGCCAACTATTATCATGTGTAATTGTAAACGATTTGAATAAACAACAAGGGAGATATGGAGTTAGATAACTTTTTGGTCATTTTGCTAAAAATAATTGGGTTTCCGCAACTAGTATTTCATTACCATATATACGTTCAATCAGGTGAACATTATACCATGTCAATAACCTATTGTATAGAGTACTTTATGGTACAGAACACCAATCCGGTTAGTTTTCCAAGAAGTCAAAACCATTACTTGAATAATTTTTGGGACTGTGGGGTAAAAGTACACAGGAACCGGTGGGGCAAGAGTACGCATATGAATCTTCAAGTTATGATGTCAAACCCGTATCCCCCGCCGAGATAAGACTTTTTCCAAAACGTAAAGATCCACAACTAAGAAAAAAGGGACAGAACTCGAAATTATTACAAGTTTTTAGAATAAGTTGAAGTAATTCGGTGTTAGAAAGGACTTGGACTTGGCACTGAAGCGAAATAATGAAATTGTATAAGGATTTGTTGTACACCTAAACATAGTCTTCTTCTTATTGGCATTACATCCCTACACTGGGACAGAGCCGCCTCGCAGCTTAGTGTTCATTAAGCACTTCCACAGTTATTAACTGCGAGGTTTCTAAGCCAGGTTACCATTTTTGCATTCGTATATCATGAGGCTAGCACCATGATACTTTTATGCCCAGGGAAGTCGAGACAATTTCCAATCCGAAAATTGCCTAGACCGGCACCGGGAATCGAACCCAGCCACCCTCAGCATGGTCTTGCTTTGTAGCTGCGCGTCTTACCGCACGGCTAAGGAGGGCCCCATACCTAAACATAGTACGAAAACACAATTTCTTCTAAATGGTAATTTTATTTAATCAAAAGAAACATGCATAAATTACGCAACGTTTAGCTGGGAGGGGTTGCTAGATGTGTGACGATCCATATAATTTTTAGAGGATTCATACAAATTGTGTAAGATAGGGGGAGGGGTGATGAAATAGCCTAATTTTACGTTACGTGATTGGTGGACTTTCTTTAAGGAAAATGCCTTTGTATACGCCACGCCTGATATTTTAGGACCCCCTCCCCCTTTAAGAGTTACGTAATCTTTCCCTAATATATGCTCATTAAACATCAATTAAATGATATTAATTCTTATTTGTGTTAATATATACTTAAAGCACATGATTGGATAAATGCGTACTCTTACCCCACCCGATGCGCACTTTTACCCCACCGGTGGGGTAAGAGTGCGTTTTTCACTTGTCTTGCAATCTCAATAATTTTAATATTTTTTCCACTGGGTAACATAAATGAAGAGTATATAAATCATCGACACTGATTTGATATGCAGAAGTTTGCTTCATAAGGGCCACATGATCCATTACAAACTAAGTGCGTACTCTTGCCCCACTCTACTTTACTGTGAAAAGAAGTAAGATTTTTCACTTCACATTTCAAACTTCTCACTTTTCGCAGTGAGAAGTGCGAAATAAAGGGTGAGAAGCCACTTCTCACTGTGAAAAGTAAGAAATGTGAAGTGAGAAATGGGGAATGATTTTAGACGACTCACTTCTCGCTTTTTAATTTCCACTTCTCGTTTTTCAATTTTCTTCTCTCAATCAACAATTTTCACAGTGAACAATGAGAAGAGAGACGTTTATCTTCTCATTTTTGCGTATTTATTTCTCATTTTACCATTACCATTATTCACTTCACACTTTTCACATTCACGTATGATACATTCGGCCAAATAATATTTCGGCCTTTTGACCTATTCGGCCAAACGACATTTTCGGTCATTTGATCCATTCGGCCAAATAGCTTTTTCGGCCGAATGATCTTTTCAGCCAAACTACTTTTTCGCCAAAATGACCTTTCCGGCTAGATGACATTTACGGCAAAACGACATTTTCGGCCGAATGACCACCCGAGCAGCACGCGCAACATCCGCCTAGTGGTGTTTGTGTCTTTCTTAGAATGAGATTTTTTAAGCGTGTTTTTATATGAAAATCGTGTTTTGGCCATAACTTTTGATCCCATAGTCCGATCTGGCCAATTTCCAATGTGAAAATTTTCCTCGTCGAATGCAGCTTGTTGTAAGGAAAATAAGATTCAAAATAAGATCCTAAAACATGAGTGAGTTTTATTTTGTGCTCATGCATAAACACACTTGGTATATAACACTATGGCTCTCCGGCCCTTCTATCACAAAATCGCCTTTCAAGTGAATATATGGCCTTTTTGTGTACCTTGGTGTACAAGAAAGGCAATAATTGCCACCTGAAACTCAATAGCCGATTTAAAATTAATCAATTTTTGTTGAGATGAATATTTTGAACCGTTTTAGATTTGTACCAAAAAATGGATACTGAACAGATGCATATTTTAGTCACGGATCTAATTTTAACTGTAAATAAAGTATTTGACGTAACCTGGCTATAAGGCTGCTTAAAAAGTTCAAAGTACATACTTACGAAATCCTACAACACAGAAAGAATATCTTCCAGGTAGATATGAATGTTAATTTGCAAAATTATTTTCCTAAAAGATTGCCAAAAAAAGCAAATCACCGTTATTCCATTAGTTGCAGGTTTCATTATTTCATGAAAATGCATTTTGTAAAATAAATCGAAAGTGAGCGTTAATCCTATTGGATTGAATTAGGATCGGCGGCCAACATGATTTCAAGGGTATGATCAACTATCGAGGTAGCCGAGGGTTGTCGCGAGTGATCATCTGCCATTAGTATCAGCTTTATAGGTCATTCTACCTGTGCGGAAGCCCGCTCTCGTGAATGAAAAAAAAAACATCGCATGAATTTGCTTTTTTAGCAAAGACGTTAAATAATTTTATCGTTTTCAATGTAGCGACTATTTCGATAGTATTTTTAGCAAAGCGTGTAAATCGGCATATTTTTAATAGTTATTTATGAGTTGCGAAACAAAGATTTTTAGTCGTACCTTAATTTCTCCAACGATTTTTTAGATGTATACGAGACCTGTTCAAAATCTAGTTTTGCCTAAAAATTGCTCCCACATACATACCATTTAAAAAAAATCGTTCTAGCAATTTACACAATAACACCAACATGATATTAATAATATAGATTAAATAAAAAATATTACTTCTATAAATCAAAATTTTGTTTGGTTTCGCCAATATTGGCTTCAATAGTAACGAAAAGCATATGTTTCGGGTAAGAAAATTATTCTAATATGTATACTGCTTGCTAGTTAATCAAAACATGCATTATTCCTTACTGTTTTCCGTTACAGTACACTATACATAAATAATAAATTAAAATGCTTTAGTACAACAATCGCATATTAAACATTTTCGGAACAAAAATCTGATTGCTGATTTCAAATTCACGGTCACCCAATTCATACGTGCTACAAAATAACTTCGCACGTTCGAACAACCCCTAACCAACAGCACAAAAGCGAATTTAGCATAACCTCAAAACCATTTATTATAACACTATTAATCACCGAATATAATGACATCCAGCAGTCATAATTCCCGGTACAGATTGCAGCTGTCGCCCGGTCTATGTTTGGGCGGACCCAGCAGCAGCACCCAGGGCGCAAAAACTGCACGTCGTTTTAATAAGTTAAATAAACGTTCCGTAAAATCATTCTCCGATGCACACACGAAATTATGGAATAAAAAACAACAACTCATCCTCTCGAAAATCCCGTTCGCGATCATTTAGCAGGGGCACGCTTGCACTGCATTCTAGGATTTTCGCTGCGCGCTGTCCTGCACCCGGTGTGTGTAATTCAATCAAAATTTATTTACAAAATATTTATTTCCTCTCGATTCCTTCACCGGTACCGAGCCGAAAATTGCCTTCACACAGATAGAAAAATCCACTGAAATTTACGCTGAAGATCATGCACATAAATGGAACGCCATTATTAGCGTAATTCCACGCGTGATATAGCCTGAATGTATACAATATTAGACGTAAATCGTCAATATTGTTTGCAAGTTGTAAGCAAACTTGTCAGGAAGCGGACCATTCCCGCGTAGAATGTTGTAAATTTCCGCATCTCAAGTTTTACGCGCTGTATACTTTTCATTATTTCTTTCTGTGCAGGCCAGAACTATACAACCGAGCTGGAAAACCAGAACAGCCTGACAGAATTATTCTCGACGACAGCCAGGGTGAGCGAAATTTACCAATACCACTACCAGTTCAGCTTGATTCGCCATTCTTCCGCTACTGTAACAATAACAGTAACAGCAGCAGAATCGAAATGATGTAGCACCACTACGAATAAACACGCAAAACCATTCCAAGTCGCAAGAACTCTATTTATTTATGTTGAAATTTCTTGTTTGAATCAAAACGTGTAAACAAATTGTACATCTTAACCCCCGACGTTTACAAACTGAGCGACGCTTATTTGGCCAACAGCAGCGAAGCAAAGCGGAAAGCGAATCGATTCGAAGGCGTGGTTTGATTCCACCATCGTTGGTTCGGTGTGTGCGCGCAAGTCCAACGTCCCTCCGTTGATCGGTGAGCAAACGAAGGAGATTGCGCGAGAGATTTTCTCAATGCATCAGCCGTGGTGACCCTGTCGACGCCGTACGCCGACCGAAAGGTGTAGGGAGTGAGCACAAAAGAGCAGGCAACGCATACACACAGCAGAGAGCGATGTGCACCGTGTGAATGGAAGACTCGGTAGAATGAGCTCTGATTGGTTGGCGGCAGGGGTTGCATTTTGCGGTGATTGGCTTTGTGGGTTTACGTCGTTGACTTTGTGCTGGGCTTCGAGCAGCCGTATAAAAGCAAGCGGGAGGGGAAGTGCATAATCAGTCACGAACTTGAAGCCATTCTAACCACATCGTTTCTGTGCTTTACGACGAAGCGGAATTTGTTAAGCGAGTAAGCCTGTTTGAACGGATGATTAAGAAAACTGGTTTTTGGTGATTATTAATTAGTGATCGGTTTCGGTCGAACGGTTTCGAGTTTAAACCGGTGTGCAGGTGAAAGCAAAAGAGACATTTTACTACGAAGATTAAAACCGTAATTCAATGAGTGGAACAAACAATTAAGCTTTGGCAAAAGACAATCTACAGTTTTAAAAGAGAAGATTTAGTGCAGTGAACTATGGTAAACATTGATCCAACAGCTATGAATGGACAAACGATGTTTAGTATGGCCCGTGCGCCTCTGAAATCGAGCTTTTCGATTAATTCAATTCTGCCGGAAACCGCGATGACGACTTCACCGACACACACTCCGTCGCCGTCGCCTCATTCGTGCCATTCGCCAATCGGATCAGAGGAGCAGGATCATGATCTAACCGATACGGAATCAGACTTGGATGTAACGGGAACGCCACCTCCAATGGATTGTAGCAATAAGGAAAAATCAGATGAAAATGAAGATGGTGCATCAAGCCCCAAGGATGGTGAAAACAAGGGCAAGGAAAAACCCCCGTACAGTTATAATGCGCTAATTATGATGGCTATTCGGGATAGTGCCGATAGGCGTCTCACATTGAATGGAATCTACGAGTATATTACGCGAAATTTTCCATTCTACCGGGATAACAAACAAGGTTGGCAAAACTCAATTCGACACAATCTTAGTTTGAATAAGTGCTTTGTGAAAGTGCCTCGCCACTACGACGACCCCGGCAAGGGTAACTACTGGATGTTGGATGCTTCAGCAGAAGATGTATTTATCGGTGGATCCACTGGAAAACTCCGTCGTCGCTCAACCGCCGCTTCTCGAAGCCGTCTAGCTGCCTTCAAGCGGTCACTCGTTGGACCAATGTTCCCAACTCTGGGTTACCCTCAGTTCAATCAGTTTATGTATCCATCACCCGCCCAAGCGCAAACTGCACTGCTAGCACAAATGTACTCAAGGTATGCCCCTTACGCTCCAAGCATAGCACCGAAGCCCACCCTGCCACTACCGCTATCACTCCCCGTCGGTGCACCGGGATTCGGAATGGATCGACTGTTAGCCGCCGGTGTTGCTCCTCAACTTACACATCAAGGTATTGCGCAGCATCAGCAAGCGCAGGCCGAACTATACCAAAGACTGCAGTATCAGCAACTTCTCCAGCATCATGCCGCCCAAGCGCAAGCTCAGGCCGCTCACATGCAGCAGCTTAGTCCTACGGAAAACCACCAGCAGCACTCACCTACCCTGCCCAACCAGCCTCCATCAGGATCCAGCTTATCCCACCAACCGCAAGGATCGCCGACGGGACCAACCATTTTCAAGCCAATCCCAAGGCACAGCTGAGAATCTCCCCAACTTGCCGTGTCGATTCCTGTCGACCAAGCAGAAACCATCTAGTGCAAATATTTATTTATTAGCTAAATTCAAGAGTCTACTTAGAGTTCTGCTGCAGACGCAAAGATGGCAAACGCCACACCAGTGATATCTAAAGAAGAGATTGTAGGAGATTCAACTTTCCGACACTCGGCTGAGGCTCCTTTGGAGCCATTCAACTGAAGCATAGAAAGCTTGGAACGTGCTATAATATAGTGACTTAAGTTGGTCTCATAACGAGCATTGAGTTTTTTTCCATGAAAAATGCACCTGTTAAGTAACTGTGACTGTCTCTGTTTCAATTCGCCAATTGTTTAATGAATTGCTCTTTGCTACAATTGGAAAATCGATCCAAACACGAAACGCTGTAAATATAAATTTGTAAATTCCTTGTAAACGAAAAGTATTAGCAATTTTTATTAGCTGTTAAGCATCCATTAGAATACTTATATGAAAATTATATTTTCCCGAAAAGTCGAAAAAATCATAAAAAATACAACAAAACCTGAATCTGAAAAACAAGCCTGATTTATGGACCTCACTCAACAGAAAAGAAAATCTCCCAACGATGGAATATCATCCTGTCCTGCTTCTCCCCGCTGCGCTGCTAGGGTGAGTCACTCTTTATTTCCACTAGACTTGTTCAGAATAATTGGCCTCGGGTTCGATAGTTGTTGCTCCCCTCAAATTGAAAATTTTGGATTATCCGCTCAATTACATTCCAACGTTTTGAATACTTTGTAAAGATGTGGACAGCAGACGTATGAGAATGGGAACCTTCGTGATTATAAAACTGTCAGAAAAAATCGTTTAAAAAAACTGGACTATTGGACCTATGTATATTGAACTTTGAGACCCCTAACGTTTGACAAGGAAGTATGTATTGATACTTCTCGGATACTTATTCAAATATCTATTCACAATTGCGGATCCATAGATTACCTTTCATCTAAGCCAACATTATTTCATAACAACCACATTATACGGGAGCTCACTGTATCAACGTGCAACTGGTGGTTGGAAACTTCATTATCTCTTCTTCCTATCACCACCGTCACCAACTTTTGGCAACGGAACATGAACCGATGTGGAAGGGGGTCGTGGGAAATTGGCTCCCCTCCGAAAGAAGAAGCGCAGCATTTCCTATCCGTTGAGCCAGCTCATGGTCGGGGTTTCGTAGCGAACGCCACTCGTCCCTCGATTTGTTTTGGCTTGGCAAACATAATAAAACAATCAAATCGCAGTTTAGCCAAGCGTTAAACGTTCGTGGGATCCTTCCTGTGTCCTGACTAATGTTGTGGAAAAGGGGATTTTATGCACGAATCGAACCAGAATCAGATGACGGTTGTTCGTATATTGCCCAAGCAAAAAACTAAAGCCGGATGGTGAAAAATGACGCGTTTTATTTTGACAGCTACCATTCACGTTAATTATGCTCAACAGCTTTCAGCAGCTAGGAAGAGTTCGAAGGGTTTTGCTTCGAAATTAATGTTGCGTGGGATGTGGGGGAATGTTGGGAAGGAAATGAAAAACGGAAAACAAAAGATCTGATTGCATTCAGAAAAGATTTGAAAGTGTCGGGTGAATTGGGGAATGGTGGATCTTTGCTCAATAAATTTCTACAGTCATTGACGATATTTTTTTTTTTACTTTAATTTGTTAACATTAGGAGCTATTTCACTGCAACAAAATCATCCCGCATCACGAGCTAACATAATAAGACATGATAATAAGGCAAGATGGATATTAATGTTTACAAAACGTATACACAAAATATAGATACATTCCTATTTTCGTTCCATTCCTTTGTTTTTCATAAGACGAACAGGGAAGCTATGAGATGAAGGAACGGAATAAACCTTACAAAAAAATATTTTCCTTTTATTAATACGGATTTCATATCACGTCTGGCTACACTTCTAACTATTGGAACTTTACGTTTGAAACCAAACACAAAAATGTTCGTTGGTTGATTAAAAGTTGGTTTCACTTCAAATCGATATTTTAATATTATTGAATTAAATCAGCAAATATGTTTACTATAATCGAATAAATGTCCTATCACATTGAAAAAGTGATAACATAGGGGATTTTGCTTATCTTAAAAGTTGAATGGTTTTAATATCAATCCTTTTGATGGTATACCACTACATTCATTGAAATGCCGTCCTTCCCTGTTTTTGCAACACATCTCTACTAAATATTATAGAAAGTTTTCAAATAATAATACAGCCTGATCATGTCAAAAAGCGTTATTTTTCCTATATTAAGTGTTGGATTATTGGCTTATTACGTACAGATATTTGAATGGAAATATACTAAACATATTACCAGTGTTGTTAGAATCATATTCAAATCTCAATCATCGAGGCATCATGCACAATTTAACTCGTTTACGATTTTGATTTGCGCGCGGTTGTGGTTCGATTTGTGGCATGATTTTAATTGGCAGATTTTAATACACTCGTTGTATTGAAATCTTTTAATTTGTATTAATTTTTTGTAATAAAACTTTTCAGAATTGTATGTGCTACGATTTTATAAATTTGGAGATAAAAGCATCCCAACTATCCCATATACATAGGAAATCAAGCAAAGATGGGACAGTTATGCTTGCAGTTGCAGTGTAGCATTAATTCTATTGAAAGACGAGTCGAAGTTGAATCCAAAGAGATTTCCGGAGAGATTTTTATTAGATTTTTAGATATTCCTCTGAGTTTTTCAACCGTATCTCCCTCATGTGAGTTTTTTTTAGACTTTATCATTTTTTACTCATATTGAGCGTTAGATATTTGTGTATGGCTCCTTACTACTTCAAATTGGAAATAATAATTCATGCTACAGAATAATTGGCTCTCTGCGATTTATTTTTGGCTTTCAAACACCAAGGTGTAACGTCAAGACTAAATATGTTCATTCCACACACAAATTCTCAATAGAACTACTTTGATTTAATATAATATAAAATTGTAATTTAAATAGCTCAATAGCAATGCGAATTAAAATAACTCCACTGACAGAACAAAAATATGCAAAAATCGATTTGTTAGTTTGTATCAGCATCTGTTATACTTTTGTCAAAATTACTGCGCTTCAGTTCAGCTTTCAATCAAATATTAATTCTGTTCAAATCAACAATCAAATGTTATCAAACGGAATTATTGCAATTCTTGCGTTGAAAATTGTTGTTATGTGTAGGATAACTGTTTCGATTCCGCATATCATAGCTCCCATTTCCATCCCATCAAAAACAAAGAAAATACGATTTTTTTTATTTTTTCCAGCAGTGAACACGCATGTAAGCGAACAAATCGAAGAAATTTGTTCTGTATTTCTTTTTTTAGCAATTTGATGAAATTAAGACAGATTGAAAGATGATGATGGGAACAGTTCCTCTACTTAATTATCTTTAATAAAATCTTGTACACACAGAGTTCAGCATCAAGTATTCGTATTCCTAATCATAGGCTAGGACAAATTAAAACAATGACCACAGAAAACATATTTATTCGAGCATGACAACAAAAATTTTATATTATTCAATCACGTCTGGATTTCCCATTTTGTTATTCTAAAAAAAAAGTTACGCTACAAAATAGAGTAAATGGATAAATAAATCGTTGGTGAATCTAATTTGTTGCATTTTGAGATATTAAATAGAAGTAAATTCAAATAATGCCAAACATACTGGAAAAATTTGGTTTATCCACAAACTATAAGAGAAACTCCATCATGAATAGTACAAGAATATATTTTAACGGTTAATAATTATGACTCGAGTTAAACGAAACAATCAACTCTTTCAAAAGTTAGCTTTGCGATAACGCCCCCAACTAAGAATTTCCCCAACAGAATTATGCCTACGATAAACATGACTTCCAGCACACGTAAAAAAGCGAAAGAAACCTTAACATTGGGAACAATTAATGAAATTATCTTGTTTCTTGCCTAAACACCGGTAATCCATTCTTGTTTGCTTGTATTCATAATCCATTTAGTATCCACCCTTTCCACTCCGCCCACAAATATCGCACGTAACGAACCGGGATCTTTGTATTAGAAAGAGCGAACTACCCGTGCGCGGTAGCTGGGTGGGTTTCTACCCGCGCCGCGGTCAGGGTAGGACCTGTTCCGTGGAAACGGTAACGTTTTTACCTTGTCCATTTGCTTCGGGCAACACCAAACTGAGTTCGCATCTGGCAATAATTAGGGTTGACATTGGGCAAGAAACTGTCAAGTTCAGCAGCGTGCCCCGGATGACGGCGTACCTGGAGGAGATAATCGACGTTGATGTGGCAACCCCAGAAAATGACTTTTTAACGATGACTTGTTGGGGTGGGTTCGAAATGTGGCAACACCATTCGATGTTTTCCAATAGGGGAAGTAAATATTTTAAAATAAGAGAAGATCAGACCAAGTACCTACATGTTGTGTGATTTTCCCAAATATGATGAATCCAATTCTTACTTAAAAATCAGAATAATGTACTTCGGCTTACCTTCGGTTTTGTATAAATCAATATCAGAATACAAAATGTGCAACAACTGTTTCGTCAAAACAAATCAGATGATGAACTTATAATAATAAAAAATACCTTAGTATTTAAAAAATGAAAAATCATTTTGAATTTATAAAAAAAAAAATTAGGCCCTACATTGAAAATAATGCAACATCAATGCAATATGAAATAATATCTTTTTTGATACATTCCCCTATGTATTTTTTTAACACATTAGTAGTAATCAATTGAGCAGTTTCGAAACCATTTGTATATCATAGGAGGTCGATCAATCTTATTAGCAGGCTGATTCGAAAGAAGGCTGGTAAGCCTTGTAATGGTGGTTCCTCCCATCAGGCAACACTAACGAAAAACAGGTAGCTTTTCAATCACGCAGCTTTGCCAAGAAGTGAACTTGAACGCATCCCATCAGGCAACCCTACTGAATCCGAACTTGAATACACATCGGGCAACACTCTTTTTGGCAACCGATGTTTCTTTTCTTATGGCAACACACAAATGATTCTTGTTAGAATAAATATCATTCAAATACACAAACTCAAGTACTTTTCGGGCAACAAACATTTACATAAAACACGAAAGTCCAGCTTTGAGATACTGCACACCATGTTTAAGATATTGCATATGTGAAATTGTTGGCCATAATGAGATATTTATATGTTCTTAATTCTCGTAAAAAAAATTCTTACAAAAAACACAAAAACATGCTTGAAAATGCATGAAATGTATTCGTTTGTTTCAGAAATTAGTTATGTACATGTATTTCACAGAGTAAGTATGGATCACTGCTTACCGTTTCCGAACTGGAAGTGCCCATGATTGATCTCTGTCGAAGAAAATGAAAGATTCGGTGCCGATTTGCTCAAAAACAATATTTTGTTGTTTTCTCGGAATTGCATAAAATGGATATATGCATATGATTCAAATATAATGGATGGACAATAAAAATATACTTCACCTCAAACGTAAACAATGACGTGAGTGCTAAAATTTTAACGCACCTAATTAACTCCATACTAGGGTAGCCTAGTAACATTTTGGTTTTATAATACTTGATGAGTAAATTATGGTCTTCAAGAGCGTTATAAAACATAAAATGTTTCTTGGGAATGATGAGTTATTCTTCTAATTTTATTTAAGGCTTCGCTCAAACGTCGAATAATGAGCTCATCCATTCGGCCATTCGGGTTCAGGTGCTCTTGATTTGACAACGGGCTGAATTGGATTTTGTTGGATATCTTGTTTCATGCCATCAGGCAATACCGCAAGGCAATATTGCACTTGCCTGATGAAAGAAGCCCAAGTTCAAGTTAAATTCCAATTAGAATGGAAAGCATGTTTTCTCCCATCAGGCAACCCTAAACAAATATTACTGCTGACTGATGAAAGAAGTCCCAAGTTCAAGTCAATTTCTAATTAGATTGGGAAGCATGTGTCTTTCCATCAGGTAACCCTGAAAAAAATTAAGTGGTGGAAGAAGCCCACGTTCAAGTCAAAATCCAATAAGGTTGAAAATCGACGTAATTAAAAAACCCTAATTAATCCACCTAGCGGTGATGATGCCTTTCTAGTGCGTGGTGAACAGAATGATCGGGACAGGCAAAGTATTTTAAAAATACAAATGAGCATAGCTCTGTGTAATATCAACCGATTTCCTCGGTTCAGCCAGGGTTCGTTGGGGAAATTATTCTAGTTTTGGGAAACTGTTCAACCGAATAGCAAAATTCAAGTTTAAACCGCCGGATACCGAAGATATTCTGGATTGTTTGAGGGCATGTCAAAAATATCATTTTTTGGTATCTTGTGTTTTCAACATGAATGGAATATTGGCTCTTTTCATATTTTCCCATTGAAATTTGAAAAAAAAAGTCCTTGGGTGGATAGAAAAGCAGTGAGAGCAAAATTTTCGTTTATAAAACATAATACTGAATAGGTAATATCAAATTATGCTGAAAAGGTTCGCTCCGAAATGTTGTGCAAACGATTTCGTTGGGCTATTCCGGCCCCTCCCCTCCCCATCATGTGTTTTAGACCATTCTCACTTGCACCACAGAGAACAGACAAGGAGGCTCATACAAAGTTTTGTTGAAAACGTGTGTAAAGCTCCTCAGCGCCGCCAACGCAGACTGCCCGACATACAAACTCAATCTCACCAAGCGTTGGCGTTGGCTTACACTTCGTAAACATGGTGATGCTGCCATCTAGTGACAATTCGGTATGAACACTAGCGCTAAAAAGTAAAATACGGCAAATTTTCACCAATATTTCTTAGCACACTAGCACCGCGCAATGGGGGCATAACGACATACTTCAAGATGAACGTCTTTTCTCTGTGATTTTTCTTAATATCTAAAGAGTTCATCACTGAGCATTTTGCTTAGAACTGGCTTCACGGATTTTATGGAAACGAGCAAATCTCAGGTGTTCGTCGACGATCCGTGATATCAATATATCAAACAACTCAGGAAGAAATGGGCCGATAATCCACTCGTCTGAAAAATACAAGCGACTAAAACTAACATTCTTGCAATGCCCTCAAACAATCCAGAAGTGTTCCAGTATCCGGCGGTCCGAGTGTTTCCAAAACCAGATGAATTTTCCCACCGAAATCTTAAAATTAAAACTTCTTCTTAAATATTCTCAATTTTAAGTTGATCAACTTTGGATAAATTAAACTCAGCTTTGGGTAAATTGTTTACATGTGATTAAAGTTTTGGTTTTTAGTACAGTAAAAACTGTAAAAACTACTATTTTGTAGACTACGCTCTGATTTCAAAACTACCATGAAATTTCAGTAAATTTTACCATGGTTTCCGAAAAATTCACCACTGTTTCAGTTTATGTGACAACATTCCGCATGAGCCGCAGTTGATTTTTACTGCGCGCATGGTAAAATCAAACGGGTTTGTTATCTGCTGAAATCGTCGGTGCATATTCTTAAAATAACCCTCGGAATGGTAGTTTCGGCTGCAATATTTTGTTTACGTGTAGGGCAGGATTTCGCGCCCTACAGCCTTATACGTTCTACATGTAGCAGTACTTTAAAAATATGAAAAAAGCTATGATTTCACTTACGGGGGAAATATTTACAAAATAATTAAAAAATGATTCATGTTCCCTCGGATTCCGGTACACTATTTATTTTCTTTACAATTTTTACCATTCTTGTTCACAAAAAGGCTCCGTTCGATTTGACTCATTTTTCCATCATTTTTTTTTTTTAATTACAGGCTGTCGTTAATTTGGAGCTTGTATTCAATATTGCATGCAAGAAAAAGTTAGATGTAAAATGTTCAATTATTTCCATGGCGTGTAATTTTCAGAATTTTTAACTGTGTAACTTCTCACTCCCAAAATAAACTTTTTAGAAGGCCCGAGATCCATAGTTCTGTATACTACTCGTCAATCGACTCAGCTTGCTGCATTGAGATGATGTCTGCCTATGTGTGTATGTATGTATGTGTATAGGTAGCATACCGTGAAAGACGATTTTCGGTAGCTTTTACGATAATGAACTGATTCGGGGGGCTACAACTCATGATAAATTTCTTTTAATAAGCCCCAACTGCGGGGGGCACCGGTTCTGATGATGCATTTCAACTTGTTTTACACAGCTGTGCGTAAAAATTTGGTCCCCAATATGAATTGAGCGAGAACGACGCGTTTTGTCAAACCCCATCGGTGGGGGCCGCCTATCCGAATCAGTATTTTTCCAAGTTGTATACAAGTGCGATAATTTTGTTTTCGTGGTTTGTTATGATTCGAAGAGGTTTTTCTCTCTCTTTTATCGTTGTTCGTTATCTATTGAGAGCGATTTCTGCAAACCCCGCTCACTTGTAAATGAGGTATTCGATGGTCCCATGGTATTGAATTGAAAATGGCCAGATCAGTCTATGGGCGCTAAAGCTATGACCAAAATACGATATTTTTATAATGCACGAGAAAGCCGTCATTACTGCTAGGTGGATCCCTTCTGGTAAGATCCTAAGAAATCCAAAGGCGTTTTATTAGTACTCTAAAGTTGGATATGCAAGGCATAATAACCGTTATGTGAATTAGCCTCTCTCTTCAATTCATGGTAAAGAATGGCAAACAAAACTGAAAGACGACGACAACAAACAAGACGCGCACTGTCGCACGACACAGCTATTGTGTGGCTTAAATCTTTTAATCAGAAATATCCTCAATTTAAAGTGATGTCCAACACACCAATTAATCCGGCTTTCCTTAATTTAAAGCAGCATTTGACTGCTTCTGCCATTCATTGTCCCAGCCAAGACCGGCTGGGCGTCCGTCTCCGCCCAAGTAAGCTCGGCCCGCCAGACACCGACCGTAGGCACGCATTGAAGCGACGAGATGACGATGGATCAGAGGCTCATTGAGAAACCACATCAAAACAACTGTGAGCCGTTTCAGCATCATTCATGCTCTTCAATTATATTATTTTGAAAGAAAGTCCCATTTGCATAATTCATCGCGGCGAATTCCGCACGGTTGCCTGGCCATCGCAGACTGGTCGATCCGTGTCGGCCAAATGGTCCAGATGACATCCCAAAATCCGCCCGAATGGGTACTTGACCTTGTACTTCCTTTTTAATCTTTCTCCCTGTCTTTTGAGATGTATGCTTCAAAGTTTATTGAAGGCGAATTTAGCAGTATGAAGAAAAGTCGTAGCTTAGTTGTTCAATTCTTCACACAGTTTATACATGACTGAGCTGAGGCAATCTCGGCCAACCATTCGTCAAACTCCTTCAAAAATATTTATATCAAATTAAATGATTTTATCCAGAGGCGCATTCACGTTCCAAGTCGTGGGTAGAACAAATAGGAAAAAACGCCGATTTGAGTAACAGTTCTGGTGTTGAGGAGTCGATGCACATTCTACATATCCGTGGACCCCCGATAAATTAAACGGAAGCTCTTTCAAATTAGCGAGGTTAATTTTATAATTTGAATTTCTTGTTACTCAATGAGCATCAGGAAAACCGTTTCTGGCTGCTCTCTTTGCTGTTTTAGTTATATTACCAGGGGTCCACGGTAATCAATTCTAAATAATGAAAATCTGCAAAAAGTACTCACATAATTTGTAAAATTGTCAGATATAGCATTTCCAATTAACATGATTGTATAATTCGTACATGCTAGTAGCTCTTTAAATAAAAACCATAGTGATTTTAGTCAATGTAGTATCCTAGAAAAATAGGAGAGAAAAACTAATTCGACATGGATGAGATCAAACATTCCTAGGGATTCACTACCAGGAAATCATATGATCGTCAACGATGACGATTTGGGGAGTTCAGAACCCCTTGCGAACCAGATTTCATGCGTGCGTGTGCCTACTTAAATTTCAATAAATTCTTTCATGTTTCTAAAAAAACTCGAGCTATTTAACCGTGTCAATATTAATGTAAAATGGCTGAAAATTTTATTCATTTACAAAAAATCTAATTTTTGGATTTATAAAAGAAATGTCTACCTCTGGAAAATTGAAAATTGGATGGTCGGAATACCTACACAGTATAAAAATGTTACAGCATAAATGATGTAACAAAAAGGCTCCATTCGAGTCATCTCTTTTTTCCATCACATTTTAAAATTACAGGTTGCCATTGATATGGAGCTTGTTTTAAATATTGCGTGCAATAAAAAGTTGTATGTAAAATTAAGGGCTATTGAACAGAAGAGCATAGGTTAAAATATTTCCATGTTGTGTAGTTTTCAGAATTTTTCAGCCTTTTTATTTCAATAAGGTCACCCATAATAATTCTTTCTCGAAATAAAACGAACTTTAGTACTATCAATGAAAAGCTTGTATTTGCAAAAAGCAAGCTTATTGCAAGGTTGTTACGGGCTTTTTTCGCAAGCTCTCATGATAAAGAATTAATTCGGGGGGCTATACCCCATAACAAGTTCTTTTTAAGGTCACTCCTCACGGAATCCAAGTTTTAAAGTGCTCGCGTCAAAAAAGTGGTCATAGCTTTTGGCATTTGCATACAAGTTCGATAAACATGTTTTCATGGCTTGTAATGATTCGAAACAATAAAGTTTAGTGAGCTTCGTGGCTGTGCGGCTAGCGACTTCAATCGTCTAGAGCAGGCCTGCCCAACCTTTTCAAGCCACGGGCCAATTTTTGAAATCCACAGATGCTGGGGGGCCAGAAAATATTTTGTACATAACTTTCTAAATATTTTTCAGAAAAACTAAACGCGATTTATCTACGTTCAAACAATATTTTTTGTTTATTTTGTTTTCGTCGTTGCATTAGAGATTCATTGGAAACATTAAAT
The DNA here is from genome assembly GCF_024139115.2 of Armigeres subalbatus. Classification (NCBI taxonomy): domain Eukaryota; kingdom Metazoa; phylum Arthropoda; class Insecta; order Diptera; family Culicidae; genus Armigeres; species Armigeres subalbatus. Next base: position 387,647,462 of record NC_085140.1, on the reverse strand, counting down.
TGAATTATTTACACCATTTACCGGATGTTAAAAAATGGAAATTTCGTTACTTTACCAGCATATCGAACAGATTAGCATGAACTGTTTTCAACAGGATGAGATAAATGTACCAGAATTCAGCAACCCACTGTGACAAGGTGCTTTATCTTCAAGTCATAAAGATATTTGGCAATATCTGTTAGAAAAGTCAAGTCACTCATCTATTCAGAATCATTCAGCTCGAGCAGTGGTTTTCTTTTATCTTATAGAAAATGTGCCATTTTCTTTTCGAAAAGTATAAAATCTCTCAAGAATGGTACCAAGTCAATGAAATTCGCAAAAATACATCAAGTCTCCGTATTATGCTTTAATTTCCTTCAACATCAATTATAATTGGGGGTGTTGAGTTCCCAACATTAATAAAGTTAATTGTCTTAATGACGAGCGTCAATACTTGAGGAATATTGATCGTTTTCGCATATCGATTCTTTTGCCATTGACTATGTCATTGTATTTCCTTGCTTAGAATTATCACAAGGCCATTGTTCTTTCCTGTCATTGCTTGTGCTCCATCAATCGTAAGGTTCCGAGCAGCACACATGTTACACATATATTACAGTAGCTTACATGAACAGATTCAGTCACTATTGTCACTATCAGTCACTACTACTGCAACCATATTGACTTGTGCTGCTTGGGATCCCTTAAGTTTTCGAAAGAGAAAAAAAGATCCTTTACACAGGTCTTAACAGCCCAAAGGTTTTCAATCAAAGCTGCCACGTTTTTCACGTCAGTATTTTAATCGTTTGCAAGAGAGTAGAATATGAAAAAGGCGGCTATTTCACGTAACGTAGCTTTCAAATTTTATGCGAGAACCTTTACTTTTCACCGTGTTCTGCGCAAACTAATGCTACTGAAGGAGGTTGTTTCTTTAGGACACGATGTGAACAACTACCGAAATGCATTCCTTAACAAGTTCTCCGTCCTGGAAAGGTGTCATCCGTTTTGCAAAATCTTACTAACAGCAAAACTGGCCCGAACTACATTTTCTGACTTCATTTTACCTTGAGTAAAGAGAGTTTGTTGCTTCAATAATCCATTGCAACAATAATTTGAATCAACAAACGGAAATTTAAACTGAAACCTTTGAAGTTCTTTTAATTTTGCTTTCCTATTTGGGCGCTTTCAAATACCACATTTCACCAAATGCTAGGATCCTGGTTTTATTTCTTCAATATAGAAAAACATTCCGAACAAATTGAGCAAACCGGCCTTCCTTTTTTCAACGTGAATAAAACTATACTCTGACCAATCTTGATGGAAAACGCGATGTTCTACTTCAATCTTTAGTAAAATTAGTAAAATATTGTTTCATTTCAAATTCAAATTATTGATATTGTTTCAAAAATTACATATATAATAATGAATAATAAAAAAAAACTTCTCGATCCAGATAGAAAAGCTGGCGGGCCGATTTTAAGGTTATTTTACTTACAGGCCGCGGGCCACAAAAAATGGAGCAGAGGGCCGCATCCGGCCCGCGGGCCGTACGTTGGGCAGCCCTGGTCTAGAGGCATGTGCTGTAGAGTGTAGGTTCGATTCCTGCCCCGGTAAGTAGAAAACTTTCGTAAAGTTCTCCACTGGTTATGTTTCGCTTCCAAAGAAGATTAAGATTTCGATGAATACACCGGGCCATAAAAAGCATACTCGTTTTTTTTAATGTAAAAGATTATTAAGAAACACAGCGGTTGATTTGCATTTAATATTTTTTCGGTCTACTCTATTTGATGCTACGAACATTATCCATAGACTTTAATATTATCCGATGACAAAATTTTTATAGTTGAAGTAAACACTTTTCGGAAACTTTAGTAAGTAATAATCAAAGAATGAAGATTAACATTAGAAAGATCATACTCACTGGCGGAGCCAGAAGTGGGCACCACTCGCAGCAAGCACCCTGTAGTTCTCTAAGGTAGCGTTCTTGCAACAAGTGGTGCTCTATCAAATAATGACAAAACGAGTGTACATTGCGTACTTCTACACCCAACCAGCGAATGGCAGATTTTGATACATTTGTGCATAAGAACTTTACAGAAGTTGTATAATAATTTGGCATACACAATTTCAATACAATTGTTGTATTGAAATTATACAAATTTGTATTATTTTAATACAATATCTGTATAAAAAGCTTACAGAATTGTTTATGCCATGATTTTATTCAATAATGGACAGATTTGTTTTTGGGTATATGTGTGGTGATTGATTGAAAATAACATCATACCATGTTTCATAGAATCGTTAGATATTTCAGATTGTTGTAAAGTTTCATACATTCTTCAAACACACATATTAGCCCAGGTACTTTATTTTAATTCATAAGCAATATTGCAGTGTTGTTGAAATATGCCTAAATAGTGTTTCGTCTAAAACATAGCTTCCTGTTCATTTTATCTACACTTAATTCTACTTCCTACCCACTAATTTTCCAATATTTTAACACTTTAACATTTCTCAATAGATGCGTTTGATTTTGAGCTTGACCGTCGCATCGAGGACTCGCTCCTTCGAAATGTACAAAACACCATCGACAAAGGATCCCTCATTTTACCCAACCGCCTGTGTTGTGTGCATCATCCAAAACCTGCCTATCCTAGAAGGTGGAAGTTCCACTTTCATGTTGTTTCGGTATGAAAAAGCAAAAACAAATCACAATAAAATTTCAGATGTGTGGCCTGCTTTTGGATAGAGGATAGAGACATATAATTATATGTCTTCATTATTTCGCATAGCTATATAAGAGCTTACCTTACCTTGAAAGAAATATAAAATAAATGATTCGAAACTTAAGCGTCTAGGAAACAAGTTCATTATGTTTTTGGTGGGTGGCCAAACAGATTCATCCGGTTTCCGAAGAACGATTAATATAGAACAGAAATATTATGATATAATGCTATAATAAGTCCTTGTATTATATCAATTGTATCTTCTTTTGTGTTGGCATTGCATCGCCATGGCACTTTGCCGCATCGCAGCAATGAGCAGCAGTTCCACAGTTAATATCTGCATTTCGTATATCTAATGCTTACGAGATACATTTTTTTTTTGCTCTTCTCGTACTAATGCAGACTACAAGCTATATCATTTGATATATAGGAGCTTGACATTAAAATTCACATATATTATTTTCATTGCAAATAATAACATCTCAAGTCTCAAGTACATCCGTCTGAACGTGATCTAAGCATACGTACAGGCTATATGTTCGAACTGAGATGATGTCTGTCTGTGCGTGTATGTGCGCAAAAAAATCTAATTCATTCAAATCTAATAAGGCCTATAATTCTTTACCGAATTGCTCGCAATAAATGCATTCGATAGAGAAAAAATTGCTTTCAGGGAGTATCCGAATCAATAATTTAATTTGATTTCATTTTACATAATTGTGGACCTCCTTAATATAAATTAATAACAAATTTCTGGAGCGACATGTTTTCTAATCTGAAGTGCACGTCACTGGCAGCAAAGAAAATGCGACACGCGGCCCATCATTAGATGAAGTTAAAATTTATTGGTTTGTTTTCATGCGAAATTATTATCGTTTACGATGCTTATTGGACTCAATTGGCCAACTGCTCTACTCTTCCTTCCAGTCGGGCTCGCTACCTACGTCTAAACATCATAAATTGTTGAGTTGCTGAAAACTTTCGGGAGGGCTCGCGTGATAATCAGATGGAAAGATAAACCCGGGTAGTGCGCAGTTGCTTTATTTATCATCGTGATAGCTAATTTTGCTTCACACTTCTCTCGCGTCCACAGAAGTAAGCTGACAGTCTAAGTTTGGATCTACACATTCAGACTATATTGTGTATATCAGCATGATATATGTATAGTTTGTTGGATTTATGCGATTGTAAAGTGGGCCCTCCTTAGCCGTGCGGTAAAACGCGCGGCTACAAAGCAAGACCATGCTGAGGGTGGCTGGATTCGATTTCCGGTGCCGGTCTAGACAATTTTGAATTTTCGGATTGGAAATTGTCTCGACTTCCCTGGGCATAAAAGTATCATCGTGTTAGCCTCATGATATACGAATACAACCTGGATTAGAACCCTCGCAGTTATTAACTGTCAAAGTGCTTAAATGAACACTAAGCTGCGAGGCGGATCTGTCCCAGTGTGGGGATGTAATGCCAAGAAGAAGAAGAAGAATGTGGGATCCATCTTAATGGAACATGTTCAAGAATCACTGTCATAAGACGAGTTTTGTTCTATTCCATGTAAGTCCACTACTTGTGATCTTTACTGTCTCACACATACACACACATGAACACCTCAATAGTAAGGTCGTCTTCAAGGTCTCGTATTCTGTGCAAGTGATAAAATATGCATTAAGTGATAAAATATTCATATCTATTCATGCGCTTATTCGATAAACAATATCCTTGATTACCAATTCGACAACAGTTCAATACGGGTTGTTGATCATCAGATACGCTAAATATAATTTTGTGCGTAAAATTGGGTGATTATTCATTAGTGCTTGTTGCGGATTGACAAAATCTCAACCAAATCATGGAGTGATAGCTGAACCTGCCTGTCTCCTTAGGCATGAAGTCATGTCCATCAAACGATTTCATTCATTGCACGACGAAGATTTTTAATTCTTCTTTATTTATGTGAATTTTTTAATTTTAAGTTCTTCATTCGTTGATAGTAAAGGCCAGGTGACGGTTACCCTCAGGTACAACCGTGGGACCATCCAAATTGTAATTTAAATATACTAACCTTTGAAACCAAATTAATATAACACTTTAAAATTAAAAAAGAACTGGAAAATGAATGAAAATGATTGACGAAAAAGAAATATGATGTAACATAAGGTACAGTTAAGTTAAAATAGTCCAACTTCAGAAAAAGTAGTATGGAAATTGCAGGTAAACTTTGGTCCGACGTTGAGAAACGAGATAATCAAAATGGCTTGAGGCAGGATACTTACCCCAATTGTCGCGGTCAATCCTCTTATTCCCTCTGGTCATGGAATTCAGAAAGAAAATGAAATTCCGAAAATGTTCAAAACAAATCCATAACGCTGAATATCAGCGCTCTAAAATTGTTTAAATGAGCATTTTCGTTCTTGTATAGCTGCAGTAAAAGTAAATTGCCTTCTTCTTCTTCTTCTTATTGGCATTACATACCCACAATGGGACAGAGCCACCTCGCAGCTTAGTGTTCATTAGGCACTTCCACAGTTATTAACTGCGAGGTTTCTAAACCAGGTTACCATTTTTGCATTCGTATATCATGAGGCTAGCACGATGATACTTGTATGCCCACTGGGCATTGCCCAGGGAAGTCAAGACAATTTCCAATCCAAAAATTGCCTAGACCGGCACCGGGAATCGAACCCAGCCACCCTCAGCATGGTCTTGCTTTGTAGCCGCGCGTCTTACCGCACGGCTAAGGAGGGCCCCTAAAATTTCCATTAGTTTCAAATTAGTTTGTATAGTCCCTCATCTTTTATGAAACAGATGCTGGCAGTAGGTAGGTATCTCTGAAAACCTGATATTTGTATATGAAAAGGGCTCCCACCGAAATTATGCGAGAGTCACTTTTGTCCGTTATCTTAGGTTGGTTAGGTCTGTACATGCCGGTGTGGTGTCCTTAATTTTCCAAAGGTATTCGGAAGTAGTGGCAATCCAACATTCTCAGGTCTTTATTCAGATTATGACGTCACCCAACGGGACGGATGATGTGAAACGCTGGCCCTGAATCCGACTCCGGCAAAAGGAGATCTGTCTTAATGTTTCCAGGAACTCCGCAGTGCCCCGGGATTCCAAACGTAGGTCATGTTCGGTAGCATGTTCACTTAGATGCTCCAGGGGAGTGGAGTACAAGTACAGAGTACGGAAATAACGCTGACAGAGTCAGATAGGACGAGGATAGGTTTCTTAGACGGGTAGGTGGCGGCGATGAATGCTTCGGACGAGAAGATGCTGCACATGTCCGGCAGGCTGTGGCGTAACCAGAAAATTGGTCAGAGAGGGGGGGGTTTCTAAACTGACCTTTTCCATCAAAAATCATTGTTCCCTCAATCGATGCCTTGATTTTCAACTTTTCCAAAGAACTCATATTTTTGAAGCCTGTAACCATTTTTTTTAAATTTTATTCAAAAATCTAAAAAGTGCTGTTTGCTAGGGTTAGCCCAACATTTGCTCAATTTTGAAACATCAGGCAGATTAATTAGCTCGATTCATGTGCGCAGCACTCTTGAGTTTTAGCTTTCAATTTTTAATATAGAAGCTTATAAAAATATCCCTAGTAACATTTTGGTTTTATACTGGTTTTATAACACTCTTGTAGAGTAAATTATGATCCTCAAGAGCGTTATAAAACTTAAAATGTTACTTCGGATGGGTTCTATGGGAAAGTAGACCTTAAATAAGCCAAAGAATCGACTAAGACAATAAAATGAGATACAAACTTTTGACGGGAAACATCAATTGCGTTCGAATAAGCGTTTTCAATGTTTCATCTCTGATACTGGCTATGAATTTTATTCAACTTTTATTCTGACCTACTTTGCATCCCTCGTCGCTTAAATTTAACAATACAGAATCATTGCATTTCCTCGGCTTCTTTCCAACAAGTAAAATTATGAGCGCGTGTCGATACATGTGTTGGATTGTAGCAAACCTGAATGCAAATAAGAACAAATAATTTTAGTTGGCAACATACATAAGGATCAGATTTCGGGAAATCTACCGAAGCAACAATTGTTGTAGAGCTTCAAATATAATAATTGACAATTGGCAAAACTAGAACCACTAATGTTAAAAAAAAAAACTAAAAACTTTTACGGCATTTAAATGAACTCAAGGTGTGGAATTACCAAGTTTCAGTTTTCTCCACAATCAGGGTAAGACACCCAGAAATCACCATCACTCTAGTTTTCGCCCACCAATTTTGAAATCTTAATTTCTCGAAAACTAGTTGTTGGAAACAGTTGAAGTTCCATTTTTCCCATACAATTATCAAACAGTTATAATAAAATTGTATTCGTATAGGCTCACCGCGATTTTCTTACGTTTTTCAGAAATGGATTTTCAAGAAACATAATGTGCAGCGACTTTGTGGACAACACCTACCGGGCAACATGCAACGTTCCAACATTGGTAACAACATCACGATATTGGAAGAAGCGGAAACTTTATCCCTCCACATTTTCCGTGTTTTTAGGAAGCCGAATGTCTTCAAAAATCCGCTTATGTCTTCAAAAATCCGCTAAATAAATCAATAAGTTATCTTACATCTGTAGTAACTTTTTTTTATTGTTTCCTCTCGAAATTCATTCATTTTAGCTTACATCTAAACTATCCTTATAAAATAATCTCAGTAAAAAGCAAAAGCTGAGGAAAAAATATCTACATTTTAAATTTGCTGAAAATCCAGTGGAACAATAAAAGAAATCTAATATCCGGAGCTGAATTCTGGAACTATACTGCATCTCTGGGTGTAATTTAAAAAAAATCGTAGGGCCCGTTTTGTAGTTATACCCTTTTGAAGCCGTAACTGCATTATATCGAAGAAACGCAAAATGAATAATTCTAGCTGAGACCGGGCCACTATTTGCACGAGGTTCTTAAAAATGCCTAAATTTATATTCATTCGAAAGCTTTCGGCAAGTATATTAAGGGTTCGAGTTAAATTCTTCAGAAAGATGAACCCCTCGTTAATTATACCGCCATCGGAGGTGACAATGGGTCTGGGGGTGAGAATGGGTCATCGCTCTCACCGGCAGCCTAGAGGTCGTAGAGCAAAATCGTAAAAAAAGGTCTCTTATATTTTAGTCTTCTTGCCCTCAGATACATTCAATCCATCCTACAAGCATTCTAAGTAGTTGAAACAGTGACCCATTCTCACCCCCATTTGACCCATTGTCACTCCCGACGACTGTACACGAGATCATTTTAATGGATACCCCGATTTTTGTCAATTTTTGACTCACCAAAACTGTCATAGCTTCAACATTTCTCAACCGATCACAGAGATCAGCATATCGTTGGAAAGAGGAAGAGTGTATCCTCAATAAACCATATTGAATTTGGCCGCCATCTTGAATTTCTTTTTGAAAATTATTTTTCCGCCTGGTTGGCAACCACCGATTTAAAATATTAATACATCTATGAAAAGCTTAGCTTATATTGTGCATAGTTCAAAAATCTCAGGTGTATGTTTTTCATATAGAAAGTTATGTACGATTTAACAAATTATTTTTTGAACGCCGATCTGACCAACGAACATTATTTTTATGGGTAATATGATACTACGAAGTCAGTTCCTTGATTTCATACACTTAGATCGGCTTAGATTGGCTTAGAATAGCCAAATATGTTTCGAAAATGAAAAGTATATCTACAACAGTATTTTACTTGAAGGGCTCAAAAGTGTTGAGCATAACAGAGTCATATTCAAGTTATTGTATTAAACAAATCAAAAATTTTGGCTGCTATGCTATATTAGATGAGTTTAACCTAAAAACTCCACAGTCAAGCGAGTGCACATTGTTTATTAAACGAGAGGATCGCACTCTATGCCCCCAACAACTGGCTGGGCGGATTTGTATAGAGTGCGAATCAATCACACTCTGCTGTGCCAAAGGCTTGCTTGGCTAAAGCATTTGATGAGTTTGATTGCCCTACGTATGCGGTAGCGAGTACTCAGACGACTAATGACGGTCTAAGACCGACACTTGATTACAATTAATTGCATATTATTCGGCAACTCGACCGTACGAAAACCATTTTTTTTTTGTTAAATATCTTGGCTGTACATATGCACAGCACATGTTTCGTAATGGACCAGTTGATATGAAATTTGCGAAAAAGAATCCACGTGTCTTGGAAGGACTCGAACCCTTATTCTTTAAGACGTTGAATCAAAGCTGATACATCATTGCAGTTTATCGCTGGTATATCAGCATACTGATTCAAATGAACGTTCTTAGCTAAAAAGAATATCCGATGATATGGAAATGCTAATATCATCTTCCAAACTTGGACGTACATGTTCATGATAGCATTAGAGGCGAAAGTATAGAATTGATAGTTCCGTTAGGATATGGCAGGCATGAAGAATGTTTTTATAGAAGTCGATTTGAAAGCGAGCGGAGGGCAATATTTGTGATGGCACATATCGCACGACCTTCCTTCTGCCAAGCTTCCGTATGAAGGGGGGTTATCCGGTTTAATGAAAATATATCTAGTTATTATTTCTCTATATTATTACATTTGGTCACTTCTCCCAGATCGACAATACTGAACAAATCTTTGAGCTGCAAATTAAGCTTTGCAATCTTGTTTTTCGTTCCACCTTCAAATCTTACACCGCTATGTTTCAATCCTGCCATAACACCTGTGAATTATTGAAGGTAGGGTCAAATTTAATAATTTAGGTGATTGGCTCAAACCAGTATATAATTTAGTGTGTAATAATTCTATTAATAAACCATTACTCAAGGTTTTCCGCATACTTAGATTGTTCTCTGCTTTTACCTTCAAGAGTTTTTCTGCCTTCACGGTTTTGGGTGTTTTCGGAGATGTATTGACATTCGTCTTTTGAATGATCGACGGCATTCCTCGCCGATTCGATAAACGAATAGTGCCAGATTCTATATGCATGCGTGGAACAGTTATTGCTTATTTATTTTTTTAATGTAACACATTTAATATAAATCAACATACCTGAAATAGAAGCTTTCTCATTCAGAAAATTGAATACAGCGGCTTCAGACGATGTGAGTGCCGCATTCTTCTTGAGAATTCTGCCCAAATTATCTCCAAGTTTTGTAGATGTGCAATAATGTTTTTTGCCGTGGGAAATCTCTGTGAGGCACACATTACACATCCGAACCACTTTTTTTTTTTTAATTTGAACCATTTGATTTCGGACGGCCTGACATTTTCATTTTTTGGAACAGCCCCCGGCAAGTTTTTCCCAGATTTCTTCTTGGATCTTACACTTGCAGCTTCAAAAATTTCACAAGTACATATTGTATTTGATCGGGTGTTTAGCGACACGATATATTTGTATTTATGAACGAGTTTTGTATTACTATCACCGTTTTTGGCAATTTGGCTGCAATGTGGTCTACATGTCGCACATATTCCACATGGGTAATACCATCCACAAACATCAACATCATTTAAATAATTCTTTTAAATAACTTTTAGCACATCACACGGTATCGATCTAACATTTTTATTATTCGAAAGACACAGGATGCACACTTTTTGGCGATTGTTTTTCGTGATTATTCATGTTGATATAGATATTGTCGCGCTTATCTTTTTCTAGAACGCTGCTTTGGTCTTACACTCGCAGGCTCGACTGCGAAGGTAAAAGTCGAGATAGCCGCCGTGTTAAAAGATAGGCAGAATTTTCCCGCTCAAAACAAAACCACGTGCTTTTCGCGAAATGACAACTGTGTTCGATTGTATTAGTGAGAGGTAACCGGAGTCACTGGCAAGTGCATACGGTGGGTGAGATTTTCATTGACTCTGTTGTATTTAGTGACCGTTGCGATTACCTGAGAAGCAAGCAGTAGGAAGCCGCAATATTCTATTTTATCTCGAGATGCATAATACATACAACTGCTAAAATAACATGGAATTCGAAACTTGGAACGTATTTGCCAACACAGAATTCAAGCTGTGATTTTGTGACATTTTTATTTCTCGGTTAACCGAATAACGAGGATGCATTTGGCGAGAGACTATATAGAGATCTCAAGAAGAACAGAAGTGTGAGTGATGCCTTAGTATATATTTCATAGTATTAATGAGATCACTGATCATTGTTCCATGATATCTCTATTGGATAGGATGTAGGTTTTTCGTTTTACGTATATCATACAACGTTGTTTATGTATGTTTTGTATTTCTGTGATTGGGGTTGGTGATATCTATTACTTTTCTTTGATAAATTACAGTTACGGCTTCAAAAGGGCGTAACTCCAAAACGGGCCCTACGATTTTTTCAAGTTTCACACAGAGATGCAATATAGTCCCAGTAATCAGCTCCGGGGTTGTAGGACAAAAGGTCGAAGTTCAAAAAGTCGAAGGACAAAAGGTCGCAGGTCAAAAGGTCGAAAGGACAAAAGGTCGAAAGGACAAAAGGTCGAAGGGTCAAAAGGTCGAAGGGACAAAAGGTCGTAACAAAAAGTCTGAGTCAAAAGGTCGAAGGGTCAAAAGATCGAAACAAAAAAATCTGAGCCAAAAAGTCAAAAGGTCGAAAGGTCGAAAGGTCAAATGTCGAAACAAAAAAATCTGAGCCAAAAGGTCAAATGTCAAAAGGTCGAAAGGTTGAAAATAAAAACGTCGAAGGACAAAAGGTCGAAAGACAATCGGTCGAAAGTGAAAAGGTCGAAAGACAAAAAGTTGAAAGAACAAAAGATATAAATTGCGGTTGTTGGACAAAAGGTCGAAGGTCGAAAAAATTGGGCAAAACGTCGAGTGTTGATCAACCATTCCTTTGCACATTTAAGTTTTACCTGATATTTCATTGTTGAATTTTTCCTTCTTTTAGTAATAGGTCGTTCTTTCTTGATTCACATATTTATATTTATCTGTGTTTCGCCTGATTATATTTTATTGTTGAATTTTTCCTTCTTTTAATCAAAGGCTTGTCATTCGAGTTTCGCACATTAATATTTATTTGTGTTTAACCTTATTTTCATTGTTGATTCTTTTCATTCTTTTATTCATAACCTTTTCTTTCGAGTTTCGCATTTTTCTACCGCATATGAAATACCAACACTTGAAAACATTTCATTCTAGAATTTACTTTTTGTTGAAACATAGGGTATTCTTATTTTTATCAAAGTATTGCTAGGCTTTATTTAGTTCAATTATAATTAATGAAAATGGTTCTTCACTCATTTTCATCCAAATGATGATTCAATATATATAATTTAAGCTTAACATACCATCTTCTAATGACAGTAATTTTATTTTTATGTGCTCAAAAGATGATACGTTTTGCCTTTCTCGAACAACAAAGTTGTACCGAAAGGCTATCATTTCACTCCGAATTCGAACTTTTATAGAAGCTTCTGAGACCCATAGTGTCATATACCAATCGACTCAGCTCGAAAAACTGAGCACATGTCTGTCTGTCCGTGTGTATGTATGTGTGTATGTGTGTGTGAATGTGTGTGTGTATGTGTGTATGTATGTGTGTGCACAAAAGCTATAAAAAACATTAGACAACTTTTCGTATAGTAATCCCTAACCGATTTTCTTGCAACAAGTTTTATTCGACAGAGGACGAAGCCTTGTTGATCACTATTGAATTTGATAACGATCGGTCATTGCGTTTAGAAGTTATAAAGAAAATGGCTCATCGGACCATATAAACCCCATATAAGGTTGGTGTCTTAACTAAATGCGAGAAAGGCACCTCCAACGCTAGGTGGCTTAATCTGGTTTTTGTTCACAAAATTTGTTTTTTAAGTAACTATGCACGAATGTACAAAATACATTAATATTTATTATTAGAAACCGTTACGTTACGCTGTAAAGTTCGGAGGGGTATGGAATTGCCAAAATTTGCATTAGGGAAAATTCATTAATTACGTAACACAAAAATAGGGAATTTTCAAAACTTCCTCCCGCTCCCCCCATGTCTGACTTTTTGTAAGAAACATCTGAAAATTTTGTATAGATCGTCACACTTCGCTCAATCCCCTCCCTTACGTGATTTGTGAATGTTTGTGTTTTATTTTGAAGTCAACGAATCTATGACAAAAGGTCGAAAGACAAAAGGTCGAAAGGACAAAAGGTCGAAAGACAAAAGGTCGAAAAGACAAAAGGTCGAAAGGACAAAAGGTCGAAAAGACAAAACGTCGAAAGGGACAGAAGGTCGAAAGGACAAAAGGTCGAAAGGGACAAAAGGTCGAAAAGGACAAAAGGTCGAAAGGGACAAAAGGTCGAAAAGAACAAAATGTCTAAAGGGACAAAAGGTCGATAAAGAACAAGTTGGGTGTATTCTATAGGAATTTGTTAAATGCGTTTATTTTCAAGCAGAAATAACACACTCATCTCATCAATCAAAGCTGAAGAATGAGCAATTTTCAAAAAAGGAGTAATTACTATAAACCTATATTATGAATATCTAGATAGTTCTGTTAGAGATAAAAAAGATAGCTAATTTAAGAAATGAATAAAACTTATATTGCACGAAACAGAATTGTCCTATACAGTTGGCAAAAAAAAATTGCTTTTATATTTTCCACTATTTTTAACAATAACACATAAAATCATTCAATGAGTGCAAATAATAGATGGAGATCTAGATTTTCTAAATGTCACTTCAATCTGTCTAAATAGTGCACGCCGCAACCACGCAATTGCGCGCATTAAAAATACACCGGTGTGTAAAGGCACCCCCAGGCCTAAGCAATTTTATTGCCGGGACAGCGATAGCTTGATGCCACGATTCTATCGTTGGGTGGATGCTCGCAATGTACCATTTACGCTTCCATACCAAAGGCGACAGAATCGCAGTCGCCAGGCAATAGAATCGCGTCAAGATTGTCTCGTCGCGTGTGTTTGGGGGAACCTTAATACATGTCGGTGTATTAAATGTGCGGGTTGCGCCAAACATCCATCTGTACTCATTGAATGAGTTTTATTTAATTATTAAAAATTGTTAAAAAATAAAAAAGCAGAGTTTTGCAAATTGTGTAAGGCAACTCTGGTGCGGGATTGAATCTCCCCGTTTCAGTTTCTTGTCTTTTTCGACCTTTTGTGCCTTTTGATCTAATTGATCTTTTATTTCTTTCGGCCTTTTGTCCCATTCGACGTTTTATCCCTTTCGACCTTTTGTCCCATTCGACGTTTTGTCCTTTCGACCTTTTGTCCCTTTCGACCTTTTGTCCTTTTCGACCTGTTGTCTTTCGACGTTTTGTCTTTCGATCTTTTGTCCTTTCGACCTTTTGTCCTTTCGACCTTTTGTCTTTCGACCTTTTGTTCCTAACCCGAAGTCAACTAGTAACCTTCTAACGCCCAAGACCGCCTTCAGACGGGAAACTTCAATATTGTTTTTGACCTGTTTTTCATTCAACCTTCTGTTATTTTTTCGACCCTCTTTTCCTTCGACATTTTGTACTTTCATTTTTTTGACTTTCGATCTTTTGACTTTTCAACATTTTATCCCAGCCCTATGCTAAGAGCTCATGTTTAGCGTAGCCAACACCAACACCAACGCTGAGCAACGTATACGTCAAATCTAAAAAGCTTAACATCATAAAACATCCAAATTCAGCTTTCTTCAATAGGCAACTTTAATCAGGAATATTCATTAAATATGACTAATGAGTTTAATTGATTCAAAACTTATCTACATGATCAATTTTGATTTTACTTTCATGGAGAACAACAATTTGTCTTTTATTTCACCGTGAAAAGCTTGAGCAGAATTTAAAAATAAATCCTGCTCTTTTATTGTTGTGGATATTTTTTATTATCAAGCTACAATCATTCTTGGTTGACGATTGCTGACATCTCATGCAACTGACAGCGGTCTATCTGCACACTGTGCCCGGGACATGGTGGCTATTTTTAAGCTAAGGGAGTTAGATAGGGATGTCTATAGCCTGTTTTATCCTTTCGACTTTTTGTTTTCGACCTTTTATCTTTTCGGTATTTTGTCCTTTCGAACTTTTATCCTTTCGACCTTCTATCCTTTCGACCTTTTATCCTTTCGGCATCTTGTCATTTCGACCTTTTATCCATCCGACCTTTTGTCCTTTCGACCTTCTGTCCTTCCGACCTTTTGTCCTTTTGGCCTTTTGTCCTTTCGACCTTTTGTCCTTTCGACCTTTTGTCCCTTCGACCTTTTGTCCTTTCGATCTTTTGTCCTTCCGACCTTTTGTCCTTTCGACCTTTTGTCCTTTCGACTTTTTGTCCTTTCGACCTTTTGTTCTTTCGACCTTTTGTCCCTTCGACCCTTTGTCTTTTCGATCTTTTGTTCTTTCGACCATTTGTCCTTTCGATCTTTTGTCCTTTTGACCTTTTGTCCTTTCGACCTTTTGTCCTTTCGACCTTTTGTTCTTTTGACCTTTTGTCCTTTCGACCTTTTGTCCTTTCGACCTTTTATCCTCTCGACATTTTGTTTTTTCGACTTTTTGTCCTTTTGTCCTTTCGACCTTTTGACCTTTCGACCTTCTGACCTTTCGACCTTTTGACCTTCGATCTTATGACCTTCGACCTTTTGACCTTCCACCTTATGACACAGATTCAGCTCCGGGTATTAGTTTTGATGAAGAATGTTTTTGTTTAAAACGTTCAGGGGAGCACCGTGATACTGGTTTTACACAGAGGCTATAAGGCGAATTTGAAAGCTTTAGAAGTGAACACTCCCATGAAGTGTTCACTTCTAAAGCTTTCAAATTCGATAATCGGACATCCTACAGAGTGTAAAGAAGTCAGTTTCTTGTTGCTACCTTATTTGGTTGTGAATTGAAGTGTTTTTCCGCTGCTTCTAAAACGAATCTAATACATTTCAGTTCTTGTATTTTAGTTTGCCACAATAATCATTAGGCGATAACAATACTTCCGCTATACCAAAAAGCATTTATTTTACTTTGCTCGATAGGTAGACGGGTTGACAGTTCAATAGGTAGATTTGACTCCACTCTTTGCGCAACTCTATATAAATAATAGACTCTGGTTTTAAAGTAAACTGCTGTCAATTTTCCGCCCTCATTGTTTACCGATCTTCCAGTAATAAACAAATTACTGAGCTGGATGCTGGTTCTACAGCACAGGTTTCCAGCGAAATAAACTTGTATTAACCGATAGAGTTTTATTAAAAGCCCAATTATTAAAAGCTGGAGCATTGAATGAATCATTTCATAAGAACTTATTCCGTTTTGGAATATAAGGAATTCTTTTACTTGTAACTGCAGTTTTCCAAGCAATCAGTAAAAACTGTTTGCTTGGAAAACGAGAAAAGCTTTTTATTTTTTCATTATTCAACACAAATTGATAAACATGAGTAATAATTTAAATTTTAATTGTAAGTACTTTTCCGGGATGTACAGGTTTGTACATTCAATTCCATGACTTGATAGGATTAGGATACATTAGCCTGTGTGGTTTTGAACCAAAGATGCATAAATAAATAAATGAAAATAGAAAATAGTAACTTTACGACACGTATTAAGTATGCTAGTCTCCAGTATCTCGGTCTTGACGCGATAAATCGGGTCACAGCCTCAAAAGCACTAACTCACCTTACAAGTAGTTGACGCCATTCAACTAAACAGAATGTAAGAGAAATGAAGATGCAAATATATGCTCGCTGAAAGAAGATTTATCGGCTGAATCTTCTAAAAATGCTGAGAGTTTCTGCGATTTTGATTAAAATGCATTACTCATCAGACCATTGAATTTCTGGTAAGGAACTATGTATTTACTATGTGTTGTATTCAGCGCACAGTATTTTTTTTTTTTTTTCAATGTTTGAGGGTTTCAACAAAATTTGCGAAGCAATACCATTGGCATTGGTCCACACTTTTTAAAGCCCAACACCAACTTGTTTTGACGTAGGACTTACGTCTCTCTTTACTATACCGGGTGTCATTTCAAAATATTCAAATCGACCGTGTTACGCTGTGTTGAAAGATTTTAAACGTTAATAGCGTTCGTCTCAGTGGACGAATTTCTCCGGTAAGTCCCTCAATCGACAGATTTCAAGTATGCCTTCCATGTCCATGCTTGATAAGACCCAAAAAACTTGTTTCAATAGGCATGAAACTGTTTTCAATGAAAAACATTGAGATCAAGGGAACCTATAAATATGGGTACCGCATAATTCTTGCATCATTCCATTACCACGTTCTGATTGGTACAGACACCAGCGAATGAGCAGCCGCTGGGTCTGCCGAGAAGCCATAAAATAGAGCAACGCGATTTTTTCCTTTCATTCTGACCGGGACAAGCGAAGCAACCGCATCATCGATTGAACAGCACTCACACCTTCTAGCAGGGAATGAAGTCTGCACCGACCGCTTTTTCGGCTCGACACCATCGAAGCGACCATCATCAGCCGAAACCTAGCCAGTACATCAACAGTCCACCCCACAGACCCGACAAAGCAGCAATGCTGAGCAGATACTTGGGTGCCAAATCCAATATTCTAGAGATAAAATTTTATGCGTGATTTTCATAAATAACGTCAAAACTAACAGTGGATATTTTTTTTCTGATTTAACCGAGAAGTGGACGAAGGACTTCACTTGACCATGCCTTTAAAGATTCATAAAATGTCCAAATCTCTCACATAATCTTATTTGGATAAAAAAACACCGAAAACAGCTCAAACATTAATAAACTATCAATCGATTTTTCATCAAATGATGGATTTTTTTGGCATTGATAAAAAAATATGTAGATAAACACTGTTTGATACTGACCGCATACAAAGCGAACGTGACTGAATGATCGTCCCATGTTACCAATCCTAAATCTTATCACCCAAAATCCCATGTCCGGGTGGTTCCTTCCTTCTACTACTAACAATGTTGTCTCAGAAAAGAACACGTACACTCTAACATTCATCTACTCAGTGACTGAGTAAAATTGTATTGCCGTTTCTTTTCTTCCCACAGAAATTTTACTCAAAAGCAGAATTACTCATAGTTTTGAGTTGTCCTGCTTTTGACGGAAATTGAGTAAAACTTCCGTGGGATAGAAAAAGAGAGCAATACAATTTTACTCAGTCACTGAGTAGGTGAAAGTTAGCGTGTACCTCCCACCTGAACTTCAATTCTAAGCTCGCTTGCCCGGCTTATTGGCCTGTATGTAGCGAAAAGCGTAAGCGTAAAAAAGAAGAAGCCCTTCTCGAACGCGTTGATGATGATGACGCTTTGGCTGACAAAGAAGCGGGATACAAGACACTAGCTGATTGGCCCACCAATTGGGAAGCAGAGAAGATTCAAAATAAGGTATAAAAGAAAAGTGCATTCGCTCGCAGAGCATTCAGTCTTTTTTATACCATCACTAGAAATTCGCGGTTATTTGAAAAGATCGTTTTCTTAGTTTTTGCACTTAGCCGAAGCAAACAGCCTTTTTCAAGGCTCTAAGATTTAAAAATAATGTTCCCCTTCAGTCGCTATCGCACGGATTAGAAGGCTCTTCAGTGGAAGAGGTGAGATACAGTCTACATCCCCTGCTGAGCCAACTTGTGGTTTATTTCAGGCAGTCCTTCAGTGGGAAGGTTGCCACTGTCGAGGCTAATATTTCGTGACCGGACAGATACTTCCTGATTTTTTTTTGATGATTCTTATTCTAGGTAGATTTGATTTCTGTGTCGGTTTGATGAGAAGATTTTGCCAAGGAATGGTATGCAACGCCGATTATTTATCCAAAATAGTTTATGTGAGAAATTTGGACATATTATGTATCTTAAAGGCATGGTCAAGTTAAGTCCTACGTCCACTTAGCGTTTATGTCACAGACATTACCCACTGTTCGTTTTTTTTTTAACTAATTGCACAAACTGCTATTATGCAACTCATTTGAGTGTTATGATGCTAGGCCAGGTATCTGGCAACCCCAATTCTACCCACTACGTTTGACAATAGCCAACATCTTTGAGTTTCCCATTGTTCTATTTAAATTGGGTTTCCCACTGACAATTCTATTTTGTAAACAAACCACTATTCCGAAGTGATTTTTTCCAAATAGACGTAATTATTTTTAATCATTTTTCAAGAACTTGTGCGAAAGTATGAATGCGAGGTGTATATTTCAACAAGAATATTGATGTCTTTAATAAATTTTCATATTTAAATCGGCACCAAGCGCTCTACTTCGCCAAAATATCATGATATTCGAAATACATTTTCAATGGCAGGTTTCAACGATTATGATTACGCCTTCGTATTAAATTAATCGATGATTTTGATGCTGGCATCAGAAACATGGCCGCTTCGCAGACCCCTGTGCTAGGCCACTTTGGCTACTTATATTTAGGTGTGCGGTAAAACGCGTGGCTACAAAGCAAGACCATGCTGTGGGTGGCTGGGTTCGATTCCCGGTGCCGGTATAGGCAATTTTCGGATTGGAAATTGTCTCGACTTCCCTGGGCATGAAAGTATCATCGTGTAAGCCTCATGATATACGAATGCAAAAATGGTAACTTAGCTTAGAAACCTCGCAGTCAATAACTGTAATGAACACTAAGCTGCGAGGCGGCTTTGTCCCAGTGCCACTATGGGGAATCAGCCGAAAATAAAAAAATCGACTTTCTCTGATTCGTAATTCAAGTTGACCTACTAAATGCTAATGCTTTGGAGCATTGAACCCCAGCATATCAGCACTCTAAGCCATATGGTTATCAAGATATACACACTTAAATTTTTTCACCGATCTCGGCTGTGCAAATCTCGGTTTAAGTTCGTTTGCTGAAATATCGGCTAAATAGACGCATGATTACGGCGGCTCCCTTGAGTGCCGCAGTAAACAAACTACTTTTTCAGCTGATATATCAGCAGAAAGTCTCGAACCGAGCGCTCGGCTGTGCGGATCTCGGCAAAAGAATGAAAAAAAGCTGAGCTGAACTAAGTGTGTAGGCATTAGAGCCAGACACTTTTTAGTTCTTGAAAAATCAATGCATTATTCAACTGTCAATATCTTCGGCTACAGTAGCTCTTTTCCAGTTATGGGAAAATAGGTAGTGAAACATCCGAAAATGACCCGAAGAAAAAAATTTTTTTTTCATACAAAAAGTTCCATACAAAAAAAGTTTCTCAAAGTTTCGCTTAGCGACTACCACTACGACTTTCTTTGGACCTCCCAGAAGGCATTAAAACAAATTCCAACTGCTTATGGCTGCAAATCTGCGATTCCGATCACTTTTTCGAAAAAAAAGTCATTAATTTTGAAACATTAAATGTAATTATTCTTATAATACACGGCAGACTGTGATGGGCTGGATACAAATCCCATGCGTATGACAAAAGAGCATCAAGAACAGTTAAAATAGAGATAGTAGATAACACGAAAAGTGTCGTAGGCTTCGTGGTAGGCCGTGTACACGATAGCTTATGCAGCTATATGATACTCCATTTGGCGTAGGCTCACCAAGAGGAGGCAACTCATTATCTATCAAGTATCAAGCAAATAAATATGAAAAAAAACAATATACTCTTGAGGGTTACGAAAATACTGTAGGCTTCATTTGAAATTATTTCATAAAAGTAAAATTTTGATATTAATTAAAATCCAATATGTGAATACAAAAGCAAAATGTCTGTACCTGAGGACATCTTTCGATAATTATTGGTATGTACCTAGGTGAAATAAATAAACAGAACATTTATGAATGTCTATCTGAGTGCATAGTGAGCTGTGATTGCGAAGGTAAATCGTGTGAAGTGTTTGTACTTATAATTTGGTGAATCATGAATTATAGGCAACTCATTGAAGTATTTAGAGCTCACGAGGGACGTCAGGTAGATCGCGTTGAAAAAGCTTTGGAATATATCTGCCAAAGCTTCGCTGTGGATAAACAAAAAAAGAGTCAACTCCATACAAAATTGAAAAATCTGCATTTGAAATTTGAAAAAAAAATGGCAGGCCGCATCCCGGTCCAAAACATAATGAATAAATAAATGTTGTTGCAGTATACTTATATATCTTGAAGCTTTTATTGCATGGAGTTCGTTTAGCTTTAATAGAGCTTTATATTGTATTCCCTTTACTTGTTTTACGGGTTAAGAGCCTGAACCAATCTGAAAAATCCTACAAAGACAACCTGTTACGTATGTAGATGCAATGGCCTGTATTTGACGGAGTCCTTGTGCAACTTAGAACATCTGTACAACTCAATTCACATAAAAACAGTATACAATTTTCTAGTTTGAACTCTGCAGGTCTGCGCTGAAATAAAATACACATCTATAGACTGCTGTGTACATGAGACATTCGTAGATAGAAGGGATATATTCCATAGAGATCAAAGGTCTGTATTCCAGGGAGTTTGGAAGTAATTAGAAGTAATAACGACCTGCAAAACAAGTATTTCACATCTTTTAGACAATAATCTACGATATAAGTGTAAAATATTGCAGAAATTGAAATGAAAATATTTTCGGCCACCTACTTGTATGGAGCCGCCCCATAGTGCAGTGTGGGGATGTAATGCCAATAAGAAGAAGAAGAAGAAGAAGGCCATTTTGCCACTCAAACATCAATGATAAAACCAGGTACGTATTATGATTATTTAGGAATAAAGTAATCCATAAGACAGCCACAATTTAGTAAGCGCGTTGCGTGCACATTTTATCATTTTTTCGTCTGTCAGTTCCATCGCTGAATGTCCTCATCATCTTCTTCTTCTATGGCTCTACATTTCAACTGAAACTTGGCCTGCTTTTCAACTTAGTATTCTATTAGCATTCCCACACTGCCCATGACTTCTTAGTTGACGTAACAACCATTGCACTTTCACATGTATTTCGAATAATTTAGGGATAAACATCGCAAATTTAAAATATTTCAACCCGTAAGCACTTAAATGAGTGTTTGAGTAAGCAACGGAGTAAGTTGCTGCGGTTGAATTTCCCTAGAAAATGTGTAATAAGTCAAATTCACTGAAATTTCAAATGGTTGATACGTCAACTATGAAATCGTGGGCAGCACAGTTGTTTATTAAAAACTTCGCCAATGCATGAGTATGCAACTTGTGTGGCAAGTACAATGGATACACTATGCCCAGGGAATCGAGAATGTTTCCCACCCGAAAACATCCTAGACCGAACCGAGAATCGAACTCATCCTTTCCGGATTGGCAATTGCTCGCAAGGCTAATTGGAGACCCTTTGCTCGCAAGGCTAATTGGAATGTCCTCATGAACAGCCTAAATGCATAAAATATTTGCAATAATTTTAAAAATAATTTGAAATTTTCATTAGTGTTAAATTTTGTGTCCATCGTTGCAAATATAATCTAAGTATTACTTTATTCAACTTGAATGTGTCTGGCATCGGTCAATAATTTACGTTTATCCACCTGTCATAAGAGTACTATTCCATTTATTTCCACCACGTTGTAATTTTTATAGATACGTATTTCAATCTCAACTCTAAGGCCGTCTTTAGTGACTAACAATATCTTATTTTCCAGCATTTTGATTCTCCTCTAGAAGCCACGCAGTTAACAATAATTGCTTCAAGCACGTCAAAAACGCGTTCATCATTATTATTTGCTTAGATACATTTTAAATTGGAATGAATAATGCTTTCACTTTCGAAGAATTGCACGTTCAGTCATTCTAACTTGAGAGCCCCAGAGAAGAATAAATTTCAGTAGATTTAATACACCCACGTGAAAACTGTCTACATACAATTGAGCAAAGACACAAACTGAATTGAATGTGCGTCATCTTCTACATCGTCGTAATCCCCTTCGTCCATCGGATCAGATCGAGCTTAATTCATTCGCAGGAACGCTATGCTGCATACTCTGTACTGGAAACAACGAAACGAGTACTACACGATTTAGCTAGCGTGCGTGGTTTGTCCAGTTAGAGTTAGTCGAGTAGCCGTTCCGCACCTTGGCGTTGATAAGCACAACGACCGGAGTTCGTCTTTCCAAAGAACACATAGCGTTCATTGCCCCCCTACATTTTTCTTTCCGCACACATAGAGGGAAACGTCTTTCATAATAATCATCTTTAGTTGTCATCCTTATTTAGATCGTCGCACTATTGCCCATTGCGTACTTCGGTACATCTCTGGCTCGGGAATCTTAATCAAAAGATACACCAACTAACGAAACCAAAGTGACTCAACTCCTCACAGGTCCCGACCTCAGCAGCAACGGTAGAGTCGAATTACACGCTGCTGCAACGAAGTGACGTGGCCGACAATTGTCCACCAACGGGGCCTCAATTGATCTTGCAGCGAGCAGGCTCAATTTCCTCCCGACTTCCCTCTTACACGAGATGTTTATGTTGCCATAAATTAGAAAATTGTAAAATAGATTAGACCTGAAATAGCGCTTGAATTGAGCCTAACAAAAGATGTATCAAAACAGTTCGCTTGAAGCGCACACGGAACCATAAAACATATCACACAGTTAGTTAGGAAGTCAACAGCAGCACATCATTCGTTTCAATCTTGAGAATCTGTTGTCAGACGGAGCATGCTGGAACAGAGTGCCATTTATGCTGGAAAAAACTTCTAGCGTCTAAAATGTGTTTAATGATAAAAGGTTCATTACTCAATTTTCACGTTTTAATGTACACTGTGATACTGAACAGCATTTGGAATTGCCACTTGTAAACGCATTTCTGATCTACATTTTGATTTTGAATTTTTAATTACACCAAACATGGCTATTATCATGGAACGCAAAAACAACTGAATTTTTACATTTTTTAGATATAAACATAGGACAGTTCATAAAAAAATCAAATGGGATCTACTATATGAACGCAATAGCTGTAAGCCAATATTTTAATTATGGACCTCAGGAGGTCTACTATGAGACAAATTGAGTCAAATAAAGATCGGGATTAGCTTGCTTCTGAGCTGTCTCGCAGTGCTGTACATAAAAAGCAGGTTTTCTTCCAATTTACAATGGTACGAGTGTTCGACGCACTATACTAAAATTAAATTATATTAAAATAGCGACCTTGTCAACGAATTTGTGGAATAAATGTTGGACTTATTTTCTCTGTTTAATAGTACTGATAAAATTGCAATCAACACAGTGATTCTCTGGGATACATTTCACTTCTCTCAATACATTTCTTTTGACCAATAAAAACAAGATTTTGTACCATTGTGCACAAGATAACACATATAGCTCCTAGTTTCAGGTCGATCCGTCGAGAAAGACGCATTGCTTGAGTGAGAATCGCTAAATTGGATAATCAGCTGCTTTATTTACGTTTGTTTGCATACAAAACAAATTAAAGTGAATGAGTTTATAATAATAATCTGGTGGCTCGTTGGCCCTATTCAGTCACTTAACAACGAATCCAGACAGTGTGCGTGCAATTGGATAAGACTCATGGAAGTGCGCTACCCCTTTTCACGGTGTGCGACTGTTCGAGTCGTTGAACTAAAGTAATATCCAAATAGAGAAGTAGTGATCTAATGAAATTTATCAATTTCGTTCACTGCTGCGGTGAACCAAACGGCCCCACCACCTTTCGTAGCGTGTCAATTTTCGTCGTAAATGAGATGATTAAACATATGATCATCAATTAATTCCCCGACTAAACAACGTCGGTCTTATCGTGTCAAAGCTGATTGAAGTGAAACAAAATCTGTCCGAATGCGCTTATGCTTACGCATTTGTCTTTCCTCCTTCTGGAAGGTTAACCTCCGAACAGAAACATAAGCCAAATATAGACCAACTGTTGTTATCCACATCGAAATACGGCCCCGAAAAAAAAGATCAAATTCGTGAACGCGAGAAGCCGCGGCAGCTAGCATTCCACCGACTGAAAACAACGCCGACGGACTGAAATATAATCAAATCAGCGGGACTCTAAAGCGTTTCTGCGTGACTTGAGGGTCCCTCTTTTCACCCCGGCGAACACCGTTGACCACTAATCCCAACATTTCAAATTTGTTGATAAAAACTGTGATCGTTTGTCCAGACAAAAAATGTCGTGCCGAGGAATTCGGTGAACCTAATAGGCTAACCCAATCAATCACCACCGGCTGTGGTGCATAATTCGGGAATCTCAACACATGTCATAGACCCCGGTTTTGAAGCTTGTCGTCTCGATAATTCGACCTGACTATCGTTGCTTCCTTTTTTATCGTCACCGTGCCATGGGTTGTTCCGTACTGCGCGAAAAATTACGCTGAGCTTCGTCCAACCTCAGATTTTGACATTTTTAACTATCTGACGGACTTTTCAAAACAAAAATCCGACCTGAAACGCATGCGGTGCGTTAGTAAAATGCGTAGAGGTCTGCGGGTGAAAAAACGAATGATAGTGAAACTTTCTTGAAACATCAATGCCGCATAGCACAACGATGAAAGTTCGGTTTTGAATTGATATTTGAAAAAAAATAAACAATTTTACGCTTCTTTGATCTAAAGTATCGTATTTCGTCTACGCAACAGCGTGTGCCCATCATCCGTTGTCGGTGGGTAGCGATGTCAAGCGACCTGTCGGCAACGTGCGGCAAATGGAAGCCTACCTCCACCTAATAATTGCTTACGTAAGGTAATGGTTCTGGGCGGTAATTTTGTTTCCAGGTAAAGAGATGTCAGTGAGCTTTAAGGATTTAATCAGGCGATGCTTTGGGTGCGTTCGATAACCTTCTAGATCCAAATGCGTAAGGTCCGTCTTGGACTGAGATTTTCGCAAACTATAACCAAGGTCATCGAACGTCACGTGCTACGGGTCATTAACACTCAGATGGCTTAACAAAAAATGATTTTTTTAACGGTGATAAGTCAACGTATGATAGGTATTATGGTGGTTTCGACTTTGAAGTGGGTCTAATGACAACGATTATTTGAGCTAGCCTTCTTGGAAAATGGAGAATCAGTGTCACATGACAAGTGTATTCATTGGCGCTTTTGGTGAACATTAACTATCGGTGCCGCCAACTCGTTTCAATTTTTGTGATAAAAAAAGAAGTTACGAAAATTTAAAGTTCAATCTGTTACCAATTTATGACATGCGACATATGGTTGGCTTCAAACGTTTGAATATTAGGTAATCATTTTCTCGGAAATGTTGAAATGGTTATCGCTACTCGAGTTGTCGTTTTTACAAATATCGTAACCCACGGTTTCGACGTCGCCTGCCTGATCGACGATAGTACACCCAACCAGCGACTGTCATATTTTCTAACAAATGTGTATAAGAACCTACAAAACCTGTATAAGAACTGGGCATATGCGAAATTGTTATATTTTTATGTAAGATCTTTAAACGTAAAAACATTTAATGATATTTATTATTAATATTTCTAATACTTTTTTGCCAAAGCAGGCGCTCAATGATATGTATAAGAAAAAACTTATACATCGCATTAGTCACATACATTCCGAAACTTTTCATTAACTTATGTATGTTATTAGCTTTTGATTTGGGATCATTCATTAGGTGGCGTAATGAAGAGTAGGGATACGGCAGGTATTTCCGTCCATCGTCATAGGGGCTAAAACCAACGAAAGCAACGTACATTTGCTAGAACTCCACTATAGCAGAACGTTTCTCCTGATGAGCTCACGATTTGGTACGTATGAGTTTTACAAAAAAGCGTCTCTTTTATTGGTTTTCGAGACTATGACGAACAGACGAAAATACCTGCCGTGTCCCTATAAGTATTTTCGAATGGTTTTTTGCCATAGCATATAAGGTTATTTTTTTACGTGTAAGCAAAGCTTACAAATTTGAAGGTCTCATACAATATTTGCATAAGAATCTGCAAACGATAATTAATATGACTTTATTCTTCACTAAACACTGGAAATAAATAGAATCATTTATTTTAACCTAAAATTCTGTTTTGCGAATGGATTAGATTATGTTAAAATATCAGTGCATTGCATAAAATAGGAAGACGCAATAACTACCTAAAGCGAAAATTTGAAAATCTTAAGCCCCCTTCCACCCTTTGTAACACTTTTTGTATGGAACCTCTAAAAAATAAATGGATTCTCACATTTCTCACAACACCACACCCTTTAAGCGTTACGTAATTAGTGGACGTTGTCTAATATTGAATTCTCTCTCAGTCGTTTCCATATTGAGCAGCACGATGAGCTTACGCTAGTTGGTTAGTGAATGTTCATTTTGACAAATAAATAAATCTATACCTTTCGTCACGCAGTATGTTGTTGTCGGTTCTCCCAGAGAAAAGGAGAAAACAAATCCACTGCAATTATCACTTACTATAGACACACAGATGTGTACGTGTTGCTATCATGGAAGATGGAAGAAGAAAAGGAAAAGAGCGAACGAAGAAAATAGAATGAATAAGGAAGAAAGACGAGGAGAAAGGAAGACTAAAGAAACATTGGAAGGAAATAATGAATAATTATTAGTTCCTCGGTTTGCATTTCTCACTTCTCGCATTTCACTTCTAATTTCTTACATCTAACTTCTTACTTCTCACTTCTCACTGTTAGTTGTCACTCCTCGCTTCTCACTTCTCATTTCTCACTTTTAACTTTTCATTTTTCATTTCTCACTTTAAAATTCTTACCACTCGCTATCCATTCTATTATCACTTTTCATTTCTCACTTCTGACTTCTCATTTTTCAATTTTCACATTTCCCTTGACACTTCTCACTTCTCAGTTCTTGCTCATCGTTTCTTATTTTTCACTTCTAACTGGTCCCTCCGCACTTCTCATTTCTCACTTTTCACTTCCCACTTCACACTTCTCGCTTCTCTCTTCGTACTTCTTATCACTTGCTTTCCACTTCTCTCTTCTCATACCTCACTTCTGACTACTAACTTTTCGATTTTAGATTTTCACTTGACACTTCTTACCTCTCACATCTCAGATCTCACTTATCATATTTCTGTTTTCACTTCTCATATTTCACATCACATTTAACTCAATTCTTACTTTTCACTCTTTTACTTTCACATCCCACTTCTCACTTTTCACTTCATTTCCCACTCTCACTCCTCAGTTAACTTCCTGCTTCCCACGTCTTATTATTTTTTGCTAAGATTTTTTTATATCTCTCATTTTGCTGTTATTACTCACTTTGCTCTCTTTGTGATCTTAGGATTTTTTTTTCCATTAATTCGGCCAAAGGCGTTGGTACAAACGGCATTCGGCCAAATGGCGTTCAGTCAAACAGCATTCGGCCAAATGGTCCGTCCGACACCGCCAGGAAATGCAATTTAGATGGACTATTTGAAAGTTTATCGCCCACCTACGACTAACAGATTTGGCTGCAACCTAAAATATAGCCAATCCCTGATGAACCATAATTCGAGCACGACGCTACGCCACACCAGTCACGACGTCAAATACCCGGATGTGCAGTTGAAATAACCTAAACCTAAAATCCCTACCCCGTCCGTCCTGAATAAAGTAATTTTTAACCTTGAGTCGCCACGACTATTTTGGTATATGTCTCTTCTCAAATAACTGTTAATGATAAGATGACAGGCATTGTGTTTATATCATACATGAACAATGCTGAGCCTACCAAATAAATGAAATGGTAAAACCCTGATTAATCCACCTAGCGTTGATGGTGCCTTTCTCGTGCATTATAGAAATAGTATTTTGGCCATTACTGTTTAACAGCCCATAGTCCGATCTGGCCAATTTTCAATAGGAAACAATGGGAGAGTATTCTGCGTCGAATGCAACTTGTTGCGAGTGAATCGGTTAAGGATAAGTTCCTGAAAAATGAGTGACATTTTTTTGCTAATTTTTTCTTTGAAAAAGTGATATTTTGGCCATAACTTCCGAGCCCATAGTCCGATCTGACCAATTTTCAATAGGAAACAATGGTAGAGCAACCTGCGTCGAATGCAACTTGTTGCGAGTAAATCGGTTAAGGATAAGTGCCTGAAAAATGAGTGACATTTTTTTACTCATTTTTTCTATAAAAAAGTGGTATTTTGGCCATAACTTCCGAGCCCATAGTCCGATCTGACCAATTTTCAATAGGAAACAATGGTAGAGTATCTTGCATCGAATGCAACTTGTTGCGAGGAAATCGGTTGAGGATAAGTGCCCGAAAAATGAGTGACATTTCTTACGCGATTATTTCGTAAAAAAAAGTATTTTGGCCATAATTTCCGATCCCATAGTCCGATCTGGCCAATTTTCAATAGGAAACAATGAGATACTTTTCTGCGTCGAATGCAACTTGTTGCGAGTAAATCGGTTGAAGATAAGTGCCCGAAAAAGGAGTGACTTTTTTGCTACATTTTGGTACGTGGGTGCGCACTAGACTGGCCCAGGAAACTGGCGCATTTGATTTGAAGTTTGTATGGGGATTTCAGCCAAAATGTATAGGAAAATACACCTCCGTCACTCATTCGATCTGGAAATTGGTTCTGATTGCTCGATTGACCTCAGAATTGCAAAAACGGCAGTTGGTATGCTACAGAACAATTTCACAGAACATTGTATGATGATTAAATGAAATTTTATATAGGATTTGGCTGATGCGATTCGATCAAAAAATCCAAAAATACACAAATCAGCTCCTAATAAATCAGCCGAAAACTATATAAAAGTTCATTTAATCATCATACAATGTTCTGTGAAATTGTTCTGTAGCATACCAACTGCCGTTTTTGCAATTCTGAGGTCAATCGAGCAATCAGAACCAATTTCCAGATCGAATGAGTGACGGAGGTGTATTTTCCTATACATTTTGGCTGAAATCCCCATACAAACTTCAAATCAAATGCGCCAGCTTATGCATCAAGCGATTGAGCTGAAATTTTCAGAGATTGATTTTCTCACCCAAAGACACAATTCTGGGGGGTGCCCCGTGGAATTCGACAACATTTTTTTCTCCCCATACTAATCTGGGCCAGTCTAGTGCGCACAGACGCACACACATACACACACACACACACACACACACACACACACACACACACACACACACACACACACACACACACACACACACACACACACACACACACACACACACACACACACACACACACACACACACACACACACACACACACACACACACACACACACACACCACACACACACACACACACACATCAGGGCAGCAGGGACTATGTCCAAGGGCTTGACGACCCCTCCCAACGGCCTCTGCGAGTTAGGGAGCCTGCCTAGGACGTGGTGGGGTTTGACAGTG
Organism: Armigeres subalbatus; assembly: GCF_024139115.2. NCBI lineage: Eukaryota > Metazoa > Arthropoda > Insecta > Diptera > Culicidae > Armigeres > Armigeres subalbatus. The sequence goes on along the minus strand of NC_085140.1, from coordinate 387,617,610 downwards.
GGCTCTGTTAAACCTCTATAAAAAGCTGCATGAGTCCGTAAGCAGGCTTTACCAAAGCGACCGTGCGCCGCTCAAAGCACACAAGCCCAGCAGGAGTGCCAACCGGCACATCAGGATTGATACCAGTAAGATCCTGATTATGGTATACTGGTCAACGCAAACGTCATCGGATGAATCTTGATTTATGGATAGGATTAGGTGTCTATGAGCTGACGGTCGAGCTATTCTGTTTCCTGAGTAAAAACGAGTGACATCTTTTTGAAATGGCAAGCAGGCTAATAGTCCGACTGCCTCCGTCCCGATAAACAACCTGGCAGGCCTCCGGTAACGCTCAAAATCTGCCACCAATATCGGTGGGAAGTAGGTTCAGATGTAGCATTCCTGATTTACGCCGATCCGGCTCTGTACACGATGCTATAAGGCACCGGAGTCAACCCTTGCATGGACCTCACTGTTTACATAGGGACCCATGGGATCACAACAGGCGACTACCTACAGCAGGTGGAGATAACGGCCCGGAGGGGGGACCCTTTTATCATGAATAAAATTCCAGAAAGCAACGAAGGAGCAAGTGGGGCGAACCCGTTCGCCAAAAGCGGGCTGACGAGGTCTCCGCCTCAGCAAACCCAAGAAGAAGAAGAAGAACAGCATCGAGAGGTACTACAGCGAAAAACCACTAGAGTGAGCAGCCAAGACCATAAAAGCGAGCATCAGCAGATAAAGGAGCAGAAGCAACAACGCGACAAATCGCAACAGCAGTTGCCCACGAGCCACGGGTGGAACATAGCCAAACAACAGCCGAAGGTTCTTATCGCAAAGAAATGGGCAGAAGAGCTCCACGAGTTCGTCGATAAGAAACACAACGTACACAAGGACATCAAGGAGCTGGTGTTAAAGATCCGAAAAGCCCTCGGGTCAGCAATGACAGATTGGAATAATCTGACGCAGAGAGCAGAAAATGCCGAGAGCGAACTGGCTACAGCCAAAAACGCCCTTTTATCAGCGGTGCCATTACAGGAAACACCTGGATTGGTCCCTGGGGGACTTGGCAATAACGGAGAGAGGAAGCTGGGGCGGCCGGAAGACACACCGGTCTCTGTGCCTAAGAGGAACAGATCCTCGCCAGGAGACGAGCGACCAGGAGGCTCCAAAAAACAAAGGGAGGCTCTACGCAAACAAATGGTTGCCGCACAGCCGGACCAAGCCGGTGACGGCAACTTAGGGACCCCCTGGCAGGTGGTCCAAAAGAAGACGAAAAAGAGCCGCAGCAAAATAGATGAGCGGCAAAAAATCACCAAAAGAAGCGTGAAGAAGAAGGGCGAAGCACTGGTGGTAAAGACTAGCGAGGAAGGGTATTTGGAGGTCCTACGAATAATAAGGACAGCTCCGGAATTGAAGGACTTTGGCGCAGATGTACAGAGAATCAGGCGCACACGGGCGGGTGACATGATCTTTGAGCTGAAAAAGGACTCCAAGAATAAGAGCTCATCATATAAGGAGCTAACGGAGAAGGTGGTGGGCGATAAGGCACAGGTGAGAGCTATGACGCCTGAAGCGTGCCTCCAATGTGTGGACCTGGACGAAATTACCACGGCGGACGAGGTAACTACCGCAATGAAGGAGCAACTCGAGTTGGGCGATGTTGACATAACAATCCGACTAAGAAGGGGTCCATCAGGCACGCAGATCGCTGCTATAAAGCTTCCGGCAGATGCTGCTGACAAAGCACTGCGAATCGGCAGAATAAAAGTCGGTTGGTCGGTGTGTTCGTTGAGCCTCTCTCAGCAACCAGAGGTGTGCTTCAGGTGTCAAGAGTTTGGCCACCTGGCACGGAACTGCAAGGGCCCTGATAGGTCAAAACTTTGTAGAAGATGCGGTGAAGAAGGTCATAAGGCACAAAGCTGCAAAAAGCCACCGAAATGCCAGATCTGTAGAAGCGATGGGCGCAGAGACCATGTTACTGGTGGTCAAAAATGTCCAGCGTTCAAACAGGCGATGTCAAGTAAATTACAGTGGAGGTAATACAAATTAACCACAACCACTGTGATACTGCGCAGCACCTGCTGTGGCAATCTGCGAGGGATTCGAAATGCGACGTTGCAATCATCTCTGATCCATACCGGATCCCACCAGGAAACGGTAATTGGGTAGCGGATGAAGCAGGAACCGCCGCTATATGTACGGTAGGAAGATACCCATACCAAGAAATTGTGTATCGCGCAGCTGAAGGCTTCGTGATCGCCAAAGTTAACGGAATCTATATATGTAGCTGCTACGCACCGCCACGTTGGACGATTGATCAATTCAACCGGATGCTGGATAAGGTAGCAGAGGAACTTATCGACAGGAGGCCAGTCGTCATTGCTGGGGACTTCAACGCCTGGGCAGTAGAGTGGGACAGTCGTTGCACTAACCCTAAAGGTTGGAGTCTACTAGAAGCACTTGCCAGGCTCAATGTAGACTTGATTAATGAAGGTTCGACGAGCACATATCGAAGGGATGGCAGAGAGTCCATCATCGATGTTACCTTCTGCAGTCCTGCCTTAGCAAGGAACACGAACTGGAGAGTCTGCGAGGACTATACGCATAGCGACCATCAAGCGGTCCTGTATTGTGTCGGAGGGAGGGTACACTCGGAACCACGCGAGAGCAGTTTATCAAGGAGCGAAAGTGGAAGACAGAATCGTTTGACAAGGATGTGTTTGCCGAAGCAATGCGATTCGAGCGCAATCTTCAAAATCTGAGTCCAGACGAGCTGGTTGCAGCATTGACCCGAGCCTGCGATGCAACCATGCCGAGAAAGGTACAGCCACGGTATGCACGTAGGCAAATCTATTGGTGGAATGAAACGATCGCAGAACTCCGTCGTAGCTGTTTTCGAGCAAGGAGGAGGATGCAGAGAGCCCGCAGCGATGTAGAAAGAGAAGACCGCAGACCAGTGTTTAGGGCGGCTAAAGCCGCACTCAAAAAGGAAATTAGGCTCAGTAAGGCAGCTTGCATGAAAGAGCTCTGCCACAACGCGAATGCAAACCCATGGGGGGATGCATACAGGATCGCTATGGCTAAGATTAAAGGCCCAGCGATACCGCTAGAGAGGAGCCCAGAAAAACTCAAAGCAATTATTGAGGGACTGTTTCCGCATCACGAAGCACCAGTCTGGCCTCCCACACCGTATGGTGAGGAAAACACCAGTAGAGATGAAGACCGTGTCACTAACCTTGAACTAGTTACGGCAGCAAAAAGCCTAAAAACTAATAAGGCACCGGGACTAGATGGTATCCCCAATCTGGTCTTGAAAACGGCGATCCAGGTCAACCCGGACATGTTTCGCACCACATTGCAGAATTGCATAGACGAAGGAAACTTTCCCGAGTGCTGGAAGCGGCAAAAGTTAGTACTGTTGCCGAAGCCGGGTAAGCCACCCGGAGATCCATCGGCCTACAGGCCTATCTGCCTGCTAGACACGGTCGGAAAACTCCTTGAGAGAGTCATCCTTAACAGGCTGGCGATCCACACAGAAGGTGCAAACGGATTATCAAGCATGCAGTTCGGGTTTCGGAAGAGCAGGTCCACAGTTGACGCCATCCGGATAGTTGTCGAAGCAGCTGAAGCAGCCAAGAAGCAAAAGAGGAGAGGAAACCGCTACTGCGCTGTGGTAACCTTAAACGTGAAAAATGCGTTCAACAGTGCCAGCTGGAAAGCAATAGCCAGCTCCCTACATAGGATGGGGGTTCCGGGTACCTGTGCATAATTCTGAAGAGTTACTTCGAGAATAGGACGTTGGTCTACGAAACACACGAAGGCCTGAAGAGAATAGGCATAACAGCGGGTGTTCCCCAAGGCTCCATTCTGGGGCCGACGTTGTGGAACGCGATGTACGATGGGCTGTTGCAGCTAACACTACCAAGAGGTGTGAAGATCGTTGGGTTTGCGGACGACGTGGCTCTCATGGTATTCGGTGAAACAATAGAAGAGGTAGAAGTACGAGCAGGGCAGGCGATAGAAATAATCGAAAACTGGATGTGCGGGAAAAAGCTGGCACTGGCCCATCACAAAACCGAAGTGATGATGATCAGCAACCGAAAGGCAGTACAGCATAGTACGATTACGGCCGGAGAAGCCACCATCGCCTCAAAGCGAGAGGTAAAGCACCTCGGGGTAATGATCGACGACCGGCTCAATTTCAATAGCCACGTTGATTATGCTTGCGAGACGGCAACTAAAGCGATCACAGCGTTGACCAGAATCATGTCAAACAGTTCCGCGATTAGTAGCAGTAAGAGAAGACTCCTGGCCAGCGTGTCTACGTCAATTCTCAGATACGGAGCTCCTGTCTGGGCGGCTGGTGTAATCACGAGGAGGAACCTTACTCGGCTCAATAGCACCTATAGGCTGATGGCCATGAGAGTGGCAAGTGCATACCGTACCATATCGATGGATGCGGTCTGTGCCATAGCAGGAATGACCCCCATAAACATCTTATTGGAGGAGGACTGTGAGTGCTACAGACTGCGAGGAACGGTTGATGCTCGCATGATTGCGAGAGCCGATTCGTTGAGGAATTGGCAGCTGGCTTGGGACAGTAGTTCGAAAGGAAGGTGGACATATCGGCTCATTCCGAACCTGTCGCTGTGGGTGGATAGAAAACACGGGGAAGTGAACTTCTTCCTGACACAATTCTTGTCGGGCCATGGATGTTTTCGGAAGTATCTGCACAGATTCGGACACGCAGAGTCCCCCCTTTGCCCGGCCTGTCCGAACTGCGAGGAGACACCGGAGCACGTGTTTTTCGACTGTCCTCGATTCAGGACAGAGCGAAGTGTGCTCTCAGTAGGCAGCGCTAGTAATATAAACCTCGAGAACATCGTGCAAGAAATGTGCAAGAATGAGAATACGTGGAACGAAATAGGAAGAGCAGTAACGCAGATCATGAAATCGCTGCAGCGAAAATGGCGTGAAGACCAGAGGGTATCTGGAAGCGATCATAATAGTACGGTCGGTTACGGGGAAGCTTCCGTCGTCGGGGAACTTCCTGTCGGGGTAGGATAGATCCGCCGCCGGGGACTACCTGAGTAAATCGCGATCCAGTTGGGAGCTTAATGGCTCAAGATTACAGAAGATCAATTTCGAAGAGTTTCCGCCGCCGGGGAGCCTCTAGTCCGAGTAGGCTAGATCCATCGTCGGGGACTAGGCCGAGTAGAACGTGACGCGTTGGTAGAACTGGTTTCGGGTCGTCGGAGCACCATTGAACCGGACGCTATGCTCCACCCGGAATCTCTGGATCGACTTCGGCACTCGGACCGGTCACTCGCTGAAGTAAGAAAGGCCTCCAGTCCTGCGCTGATCTGGAAAACACTAGAAATGTTAAAAGTGGTAAAAAAATATTCAACAAGTCTTACACAGAAGCGAGTCATCGGTTCCGAGGGAAATTCCAACGTCGGGGAACTCCCTGTCGGAGTAGGATAGATCTGCCGCCGGGGATCATCCGAGTAGCCCGCGTTTTAGCTGTGAGCTAAATGGCTCAACGAAAAAGTGCAGCAAAAAGTCAAGAAAACTATGCTGGGAGCCGAATGGCTCAATGTTAACAAAAGTTCCGCTCGGGAGAGTTTCCGCTACCGGGAAGCTTCTAGTCGGAGTAGGCTAGATCCACCGCCGGGGACTATGCCGAGTAGCTCGTGACGCGTCGGATAATCGGCTTTGGGTAGTCGAAGCGCCAGTGAACCGGACGTTATGCTCCACCCGGAATCTCTGGACCGACTTTGGCACCCAACCGGTTTCCCGTTGAAGTGAGAAAGTGCCTCGGACTATCTAGGTGAGACATTAGTGTTGGACACGCAATAAACTTCCACGGGTCGTCGGTTTTCGGGAAAGCTCTCGCCGCCGGGGGACTTCCCGTCGGAGTAGGATAGATTCGCCGCCGGGGACTATCTGAGTAGGATGCGAGCACGTCGAGAGCTAAATGGCTCAAAGATACAGTGGTGCTAAATGGCATGAGGAAGAGAGACAGTGAGCGTCAAAGATTCAAAGACGCGCAAACCGAATAAAAATGCTTCGATGAGAAAAATGTAGCGAACTAGCTGTGCTTGCTAGAGGCTGAACACGTGAAGTGCATGAGCACAGCCCCCCTCCGAAGTATTGACATCCAGTAAGTCCCGGGGGGAACAGGGCATGTGAAGAGAGGGTAACTCAAGTAACCTTCTGTTACTTGAGTGGGTTTAGTGGGTCCGGCGGGCCGGCCTTCTGTCGACCGCGCCAACCCCACTCCCTGAGTGATAATTTCAGGTGTCTGTAAGCAGATTTGCCCTCATCCCTCTATAAAAAAAAAAGAAAAAAAAAAAACACACACACACACACACACACACACATACACACAGACATCACCTCAATTCGTCGAACTGAGTCGATCGGTATATAACACTATGGGTCTCCGGGTCTCCTATAAAAAGTTTGTTTTTGGAGTGATCATATAGCCTTTACCGTATACTTAGTATACGAGAAAGGCAAAAATATATAGTCATTCGTAGCACCTACTTCTAGCACAGCCTTCCAAATCGGTAAACTTGAAGAGCATCGCTGCAGTCAGAATAACAAATCGACCACGTTCTGATTATGATGAAAGGCACATCTTCACCATTACGGATATAATCGACCTTGACTGCTATCTGCGACCAAAACTACTTAAATATTCGTAATCAACCATGTTAGGTACCGGCGGCCGACCTAAAACGACTGAAGCAACCAGATGTCCTGCCTTAATCTGAAAAAGTGACGTATGCGCCATTTTACAACATACATGTTTTCCATTTTTCTGTTAAAGAGTACGATAAATTACTACTCGTTAACACCATTTTTGGAAAATGGCGTATACGTCACTTTCCCAGATTATGGTAGTGTCGCTACTGCATACTCCCAGCATCTCGTTACCAGATGAAGGTGAGCTCGGTGAACTTCTTTTGAGAACTGCTAGGGGGCTTTAACTGTAAAGCAGCCATCAACGACACAGCAGAGAACAACGCCAGCTATGTGGGACGTAGTCGACCGATTGGTTCGACGACGAGTGCAGACGAATTATTCGATCATTGACCGATTGTCTTGCGCTGCAACAAGATCTAGATATCATAGCACACTGGTGTTGTTTAAACGGTATGGAGATAAATGCGTCGAAATGCAACTGAATAAGTTTTACCAGGTGTAGAACGCAGATAAACTTTCGATACTCGGCATGCGGAAACAAACTGAATAGTGTGAGCTCCATTAAAGACCTGGGAGTTACGATTGACCGCATTTTCGTTCGTTTTGCCCTCAGACGATTACCGATGCCAACCCTTCAACCCTTCGACAACGACGCGGAAATTTGCAGAAGGTTTTTGCATTTGACATTATAAACAACCACGTGGACTGTCCAAAGCTTTTGCAGCAAGTTAACTTTCATGTTCCAGCCCGTCGCTCCCGGCAACGTCGGCTCTTCCAGTCTTTCCAACACTCCACAATGTTGCACTGACTGATAGTCGGAATGTGGGTAACAGGACAGCTACCGAAGAAGTGAAAGAAAGGGGTTATATTCTACATCTACAAGAACGTCTGACGACAATAATTTTCGAGCGCTCAGCATCCTAAATGACGCCTATACAATGATACCTAGGATAATCTTCCGTTGTCTGTCACCAGGACCGGATTTAGCCGGAAGGGGGCCCCGGGGCCGACGGTATGTGGGGCCCCAAAATGTACAAAAAAGGTTTGTTTTGGTACATAATATTTGTGGGGGCCCGGGGCCACGGCCCCCCCGACCCCCCCATAAATCCGGCCCTGTCTGTCACAAAAAGTGAATTAGTTCATTGGAAATTATCAAGCCCGGTTCGTTGATGGTCGCTCGACAACGGACCAGATCTTTACTGCACGGCAAAGCCCAAATATCAGATTACAACGCACCATTTGTTTATCGATCTAGGCGACATACGACAGAATGGATCCTGTCAAGCTACGGAAAATTATAGACGAGAAGCTCTCCCGGGAAGCTTACGAGACTGATAAGATGAATGATGGCTGGTGTCCCTAGCAGGGATTGAACTTATCATTTCATTATCATTAAGTATTCAGCCAGTAGCTCATTCCAAAGGCCGAATTCTGAAAAGTGTTGTATGGCGGACTTCTAGCTCTAATTCCCCTCTACAACTTTGTCTAAGGGTACTTTGCTCTATGTTTAATATTCACAGCGTGAAACGCTAGAATCACTCAATATACTAAATGGTAATAAGTGTTATTATCATTTAGTATATTAAATGATACTAGCGTATGGTCAAGAAATTGTAATCTATTCGTGGTAAATGATCAGGCGGAGCGAACTATTAAGCCCATGTAAGTTCATAATAGGCATGTGAGTAGGCTTCATGGCTGTGCGTATAACGACAATCGTCGTCTATGCGTATTTGCGAGCTATGGAGTGTGGGTCCGATTGCTGCTCTAGTAAGCAGAATACTTTTTTTTCCCCACTTGGCCACTAGGTGTTGTGTAAATGTCCTAGCAAATACAAGACCGTATATCATGCACCTATATCGCTTCCACCATATTGTACCATGTTTTCATGCATTCGCTATCATATGCGACTTTGCGTTGGCTGGGGTTCTGTCCGTTATCTAATGCTAGGTGGAAGTATTCAGTCTTTGCGACCTCTCGACAAAGACAGTGATCCTTCCTTTTTAAAGAGATTTCCTGGACATGCCACTGAGCATAGAAGATTTTCGATTTCATATATGATGTCACGTTGATGGGTTGCTGAATGCCATTACTAATGAGCAGCATATTGTACACTAAAGCATCGTGTTCGACGTTATATGGAGGGTGACCTCTCATCCTATTGTTTCAGGTCCGTTGAGGGAGCACTTGGCGTCCACATACCGGTCTGAACATATTAGGAGTGTCATTTTTTCATGAACACAATCATCTTCCAGTTACGAAACCATTACATTTTTAACTTTAACAAAATAAGGGACGTCCTACTGTACCTACACCCACCTAAGTTGCGAATGCGTAATATGTATTCTATCTCAAAACTCCCATGTTTATTTAATATAAACAGACAAAAAATGCAAGTTTTTTGTTCTATTTTGATGTGGTTTTGTTCATATGCAGGCATGGAGAAACATTGGAATTGGAGGTTTATTTTTTTCTTTTAAGATTACATCGATTTGTTTTAGTTATGGGAAATAGGAATATTGATGCGAAACTTTAGTTCCTCAGTTTTAACTGAATATCAACCTAATACCACTCAAAAACAATGCAAAAACAAATAATCAACCTTTTAAAATCGAACAACAATCGTTTCCACGTGACTTCCAATGCACACGATACTCCTTATTGAATGGTGGACTCAGAAAACAGCTAGCACTGCAGTGTCTTACAGCGGCATATATTTTGACTCCAGCTTACAAACAATGCTTCCATTTAAGGAGGGAAATTGCTTACAAATTAAATTGCTTGTCCCTTTTCAACAGGACAATAATAAAAAAGGAAAAAAAAAACCTATTCAGAAGTGGATTAAAGAATTCAGCCAACAGTCGTGTGAAAATTACGCCATTGATTGACTGCCGAAGAACCAACTGACTAAATTTGCGGAGATTTAAACTGGGAATTTAAATCCCACAATTCTAGGGGACAGAACACAGTCATAATTGACGGAATTTCCCATAAATTGAGAAGCTCAAGTGCAGAAATCCGTTGCTGTCGAGAGCCCCGCACTGGTTAATTGATTCTTCAAAAATTTCTTCCCCTGCAGCTGTTCAACGGGCAGATCAATGGAAAAGGCGATTTGCACGACTTGTTTTATTTATACTATTTCCCTGACGGACGTGTTGCAATGTTTAACGTTTATCTCTACACGCTAGCGAGCGGCAGATTTATTCCAAGAGATATGTTTGAGACATTGCTCCTGCTCACATTTAAAGATGAACAGGCCACATTAGCATCTGTCAGGAGCCAAGATACACCGAATGACTTGACTTGTTTGGCGCATGTTTTCGGAATACTTTGTGGTTACTGTTGGAGCTGTTCGTTCCAACGTCATCGTCAGCTCGGCAGCGGCCTGAGCCGATCTGGTGCTTGAGAAGGCGTTTGGAACTCAAACTAAACGCGGGTAAGGGTTTGTTTTCATATCATAGTTCAACTTGCCATTTGTAGCTGTTGAATATTGAAGTGGTTACCACACACTTACCTCATTTCACCGTATTCGGTAAATTTTACCGAAATCTCAACAGCAGAACTGTTCGGTAATTTATTTTACAGTTTTTTTGTATTTTTTTCCATTGCTCAACTGTCAAAATCACCGAAAATCAGTTAAATTATTTACCGAACAGTTCTGCTGTTGAGATTTCGGTAAAATTTTACCGAATTCGGCGATTTATTTTAAGTGTGCATATTTTACTTAAATTAAATCACAAAAACTGATGATATAAAAAATACACAGTTTAGTTTATTACATAAAACTAGATAGATTTAGATTTAGATTTAGTATATTACATAAAACTAGATTGGAATAGAATCAATTAATCGACATAATGCCTCCCATTGTAAAACCACATACAAAAAGACATAACTCTCGAGAATATTTCATTGTACCGATTTCGTACTGATTTATTTTAATTCTTGTGGTATGTCAAAATCTATATACATAAAAATGAATTTCTGTCTGTCTGAACCTTATAGACTCGGATACTACTGAACCGATCGGCGTGAAAATTTGTATGCAGAGTTTTTTGGGGCCGGGGAAGGTTCTTAAGATGGTTCCCCCTTTGGAAAGGGGTGCTCCCATACAAATAAAACAGCAATTTCTTCATAACTCGAGAACTAATCAAGCGAATGGGACTAAATCTGGTATGTAGAGGTTTTGGAAGGTAAGATATGTTTATGTGGTGGTTCGAAACCATCCCCCTTCTGGAAAAGGGAGCTCTCATATAAATGACACAGAAATTTCTGCATAACTTAAAAACTAACTATAGAATAAATCAATTTTAGGCGAAACGAAGTTCGATTTTGAATAAAAATAATTTAACTCTTCAGCAGAAAACATTATCAAATATTTATCATTATCTATCCATTCGTTTTTTAAAGGTTCATACGCTGTAAAGCGTTAAGGAATAGATATATGTATATCCCTTTAAAATATTTACTTCATGTGATATATGGCATAGGTAAAAATAATTGTAAAAACCGATAATGTTAACTAGAAATCATATTTAAAATTGTTGATCGAAGTAGTCCAGTATTGAGAGTTTATAAAAAGCGAATATAACATACATGTAATGCAGTGGCATTTCTCGATAAAAAAATGTTCATAGTTTGAGCCGCCTCACAGGTCTTTCCACTCATAGCAGGATTCCATGCAGCTATAAACCAACAAACATCGAAAGCATTTCTTCTTACAGTTTAGATTAATTGATATTGGATCAAAAGATGAGAACGAGAAATTAATCTTCACGATCGTCGATCGTACAAAGCTGATCAAAACTGCCGAAGTGCAGCTTCTTTGTGGCCCGAAAGCCGACTGTGTCGACGACGATGCCGAAAGGGCAACATCTTGGCGCGCGCTTTTCGACTGCCAAAGAAAAGTTCATGACCGACCGCGCGGCCATTCACAATTCAATCGACCAACAACCGAGTAAACGGGTGAAGAATCGGTAATCGATCGCGAGACACATCGTGAGATTTGTTAGGAAAGAGATATCAATCAGTAAGACACAATCAGGGGGCGGTGAGCCGATTATCGCTCGTCGGTCGGTCGTTTGATGTTGTTGGCGATTTTTTCGGAACCTGTTTGTTACCGGGTTTAAATGATAGAAATTTGTTGTAGGGCCGCGACAATGCCCGATCAATTAATAACCTCCTTATTTATTAAGTAGAATGCATGATAATTAACGGTTTGGCCGCGCGTTGAAACATGTGGTTCCGAGCGCCAGACCGACATGAATTAAATATGCCATCGGGCCGTGTATGGGGCAACAGAACCATGTGAAGAAACAAAGGAAACTACACGCGTAAGGGATTCACCCTGATGAAAAATTGAGAATACCAATATCGATCGGTGAATGGTAAATGAAATCGATGTTGATGGATATTTCGGGCAGGTATGGGCTTCTAAGGCAACACAAACAGAAACTTGTCGAGCAGGGTTGTAGTTATATGAAGCTCCTATTTCACAGCTATGATAGAACGATCCAGAGCATCTCTTTTGTTTGTTGTTTACTATTACTGAAAATTGCAATAATTATGTTAATACAATTTCCAAGTTCCATTATCACAGATCAGAGAGGATTATATCAATATGTTAAACTCATCGTCATGTATGCAGGTCATTGCTACATCCCTGCGTGTATCATGTCTCGAAACGAGTCTGTTCGTGAAACCAATAATTTCATGCAAGAACCACAACGGAAGAGCTAATTTGTAGCAATTAATAAACAATCATAGTCCTTCCATAGTCTGGAACTGTGACGATAATTATCGTTTTGATCGTAGACGCCCCGCTAAGGACATCCATATCACATGCATGACGGCGTCCCATATTATTTTGTTCCTTTTTGTACGATTCTGTTGAAATAGTTTTGGACTCGACTCGTGACCACTACTGGTAAGCATGACGTATGCATACGGCTTGTATTTCAAGTTCCACCGAATCCAGTGGGAATCATTTTGTATATTCAACTTGTCACGTAAAATTACTAATATTGATGATAATCCAAACGCTCTGCTGCGGATAAACTGCTGACGCTGCGAACAAACTGTCAACCAAACCAATTTCATCTACTTAACCCCAGTTTTACCCTGTTTTTATGATATTATAGATACTGAAATGCATAGAGGAGCGAATGCATCATTGACTATATGTTTGTAGCATTATAAATGGATTAAAATGTCATGATTTAGTATTTTGTTGATTGTAATCGCGATGCATGTTTAATGACATGTTTGATAATGGTTTTGGACACCAAAAACATCTTTACTTGTCTATGCATTCATCTATCTATACTTGACATGGATTTGCTTTTCGCGAAAACTGAATCCTTATTTTGAGAAGTGTGCAAAGCGATCTCAATTGAATAATAGGAGGCAGCTTATTATTATTATTATTTTGCTTGCTCGGCTTGGCACACTAGGGTTACTGCCGTAATTTATGTTCTCTACAGCGATCATATTTATTCTATCAAATACAAAGAAAAGTAATTCGTTTCTAGTCTATGTGACTTTTTTCCTTCAGTGAGCACCTTGGAACCAACGCGAGTGCAACTTTATTAGTTTCTATTGAGATTATAAGAAATTATGACATGAAGATTGAAAATGGAACAGTTCCCCTAAACGCCCTTTTTAAAGGAAGGCTTCCAACAGAAGTTTCAAACTACTGAGTCCCGCAGCAATCGTGCCCAGCCAAGCGCAAACAGGAGTTTTTAAATTAAAAGCGACTGTAATTTGCGCTCGAAATTGGACAGCATTTCAGTCACACTCGGTCTGAATTGCGTACTACTATCCACCGTGCCGCCGACCGATGACCACCACCATAAGTGTGCATCTTTACGGTCGGGATTTGGTGCGCAGTTTTATCGAGGGCACAACGCACGAGACCAATGTAAATCATAGCAGTCCGCAATATCTTGTATGCATTTTTAAAAAGTCGTAACCCTTGAAAATAAACTCTCAGTCAAGCAGTTAAGACAGTACTCTTTACAGACACTAAGTAGAAATTATGTAAGAGTAAAAATGACAAACAAAACTACTCAGTCATTTAATAGATTAGACGTCCATGAATAAATGAATTCTTTTTCAAACTTATGTTGATCCTAACCATGATCATTTAGCTGGTTTGCCATTATCGCCTTTACGGAAGCCATAGAATTGACCTTTTCCGTCAAAAAAAAGTATCTCGTTTTATTGTCGCAGTTGACTCTTTAGCTTATTTAAGGTCAACTCTCCTGAAGAACCCATATTTTTTAAAGCCTCTAAGGGACGATTCAAATATGACGTCCACTACTTTTTGAGATTTCTGGACCCCCCTCCCCCCTCTGTCACGCTTTTTTGTATACCTAATGTATGTAGTGTCACAAAATCATAGATCCCCTTCCCCCTAAAACCTGTGACATCATTGTTGAACGACCCCTAACTATTTTCAAAATCGAAAACAAAAACTGAAAAAGTGCTACACGTGTGAAACGGCTTGAAAAATTCACTTTAAATTTTAAAAATATTAAAAATAATTAGCGGCGTGAAAAAATATGGGTTCTTTAAGAAAGTTGACCTTAAATAAGAGAAAAAACCGATTGAGCGAATAAATTTCTTTTACGGGAAAGGTCAAATATATTTAATGAAGTTTGTTTTCAATGATTTGAAAAACTGCAAAATGAAATTGTTCAAAGGGTATGTGATATGGGATCGCTAATTAATGCTTAGTGTTTCTGATCCAAATTTCCTATTTCTAAGTGATTTAAACCTTCAGTGGCATTGCGATCAAAGGCGTAGGATTGCTAAGCTGGAGATGGCGAGTGTTTTCGATGTTTTCGAGTTGGAAACAATTTATACATCTTTCAGGTATCTCGCGGGGAGGGGATTTCGTAAAAATTGTACCACTACAGTGAGTTATTTTGCTCATTCTACTTATTTCTGACAATACACTGTGCTGGTTGTAGTGGCAAGATTCAATAGGTTCTGATTCACTGATCACCATACATATTATGTACAATAAAGAGTTTTGGAATAAAAAAATCACAATTCACAAATCACAATGAATAAGTGGTTATTGGAATTGTAATACATCCGCCATTACGCATTATTGTCCGAGGTATCCTTGGGGTCAGCGAAGGTACCCCCAGGGGTACATGTACCCCAGGTTGATAACCACTGCTGTAGAGGATAATTTTAGAATAATAGCGCTCAAGTATTTTCTAAGATATCTTTAATCATGTAGAGAAGGTACTTTCGGAAGCATCTCGTAAAAGCGCTTTTAGTGAGCGGATTTTTTTTAAAGATTCAAAATGTTTTTTGGATGAGGTTGCAAATGGTTTATGTATGGAGCGCAAAATGGTTCGAACGGTTCGATCTAGAAGAGCGCATTAGAGCGGTACGTAGCGGAGAGCGGTACGTATATGAAGGGGCGGAAGCTTCTCGGAAAAGCGCTCTTTTTGAGCTGAACATTTATTCAGAGGTCAAATATGTTGCATTTGAGGTGCCAAAGGGTTTATAAATTCCAAAATTGAAAGGGGTGCAAAGTTTTTTGAATAGTATGAAGAACAGATATCCTCTAAATGACAATACTAGGGATCGGAAAATTCTAAAAACGATCTTAGTGAGAGGAATCTCTTCCAGTGGATGATTATTTCTATTTAATGGGGTGTTCTGGTTTAACAATGCTGAAAAGTATGTCTCATAAAACCGCTTTCAGCGAGCAAACATTTTTACAAGAGTGATTTGTTTTTGGTCTTTAGAGCTGGTTACTCAATGAGTAACTTGGAGTAACCACCATGACAGCACTGCTGACAATCCTACTCATTTTGAACTGCACCTTTTAAAAACGATTATACAGGAAGGCGTGTGCTTTGACATAAGACAATGATTAGTTTAGAATTTGGCCGCAAGGTAGTGGTATGTATGAAATCAATATTTTAGACTATTCAAGATGTTGCGATAAGGGAACTTTACCAGCTTTGGCTCTAACAAGAGATATATCCCTCATGCTTCTTCACTGTTGAAACAGATCGATATTAAAAAAAAGGCGTTTTCCAGGGCTGGCCAAATTAAATACTAAGGTGACCAAAACCGGTACACTTACCTTATATGGAATTTTGCACATCGTGTATAATTTTATCGCACAAATTTAAAATTTGTAAAGATGATGTCTATAGACGAATTTCGCGCCAACTCGACCAACGGTTGGCAGCACCATCTCAGAATCAAATGAAACTTGGTGGGCAAAAAGATATAGTATTTCTAAGCCACCCTGCATACTTAGTTTTTAAAAAAAATGTCAAGGGTGACATTTAATAAGGGCCTATTTTTTTCATTATTTTTTAAAAAATCGATGTATCTCTAAAATGTAAGACTTACAAAAAATTGTTGTATGGCGGACTGTCGTGAAATTCCCAGAAGTTTTTTGGAAAAATATCCAAAAAAATAAAAAACAGATT
This sequence comes from Armigeres subalbatus, assembly GCF_024139115.2. Lineage (NCBI taxonomy): Eukaryota > Metazoa > Arthropoda > Insecta > Diptera > Culicidae > Armigeres > Armigeres subalbatus. Next base: position 387,601,450 of record NC_085140.1, on the reverse strand, counting down.
TCGACACTGAAAAAAAATAGTTTAAAAATTTAAAATCGATATTACAAAAAAACCTCATCTCAGAAATCGATGAAATTTTTTCTGCAGATAGGCATTTCAATAATATAACTTTTCTGGGAATAATGTTCCTGTGACATATTTAAGGAAAAAAAGTTTTTCTAACAAAAACTTTTTCCATGTCCATATTGAGTGAAAATTTATTAGCGTGTTTTATGCCTACAACGCCAAATATAGGTTCAGCAGCCTATCATCAACCAACGAAACATTTTGGAGCTATAAAAATTTGTTTAAGAAGCAATTTAGCATGATCTAACATTAATGTGGACCAGCATTTGAAAAGGGCGTATATTTTCCTAGACTTCTTATATCAATGTTACACGCAAATGACCAGAATTACAAAATTGTGATGTCTATGGACTATTGTAAATTTGTCTAAACTGCAAAATCTGATACATAAAAGAGCGTTTCGTTCATCAAGAAAATAAATCAATGAATGTAAAGATTAAAATTGGTTTAGCAAAAAAAATAGAGGTCGATTTTTTATCAGATAAACACTTTGATTCCAAACGATGAAGCTCGGTAGATGATTTTATTAGGGGGTTTTTAGATAAACGCACATTCAAAAAATAATAACTTTCTCGATTTTTTTTTTGTTTTTTCTTCAATTTTATTTGTTACTACATTTAATTTTCATTTCTACTTGAATACTCAATTTGTAAATTTACTAGATCAATTTGAAAACTTTTGGGTCTGCATCTGAGTTGAAATATTTTTAGTCAGGTTTTTATTATGAGCGATTGGTATAAAAGAATGAAACTTATTTTTGCCTGTTTGTGTAACTGCCAATTCGCACAACTCCCGAGGAGTCTTAATAGTATTTCCATAATCCTCGGCACGACTTGCTCGTTTTGCCATTCGTTTGGAAGTGCCATCAATAGCTTCGCAAGTGCCTTTTCTGTGTGATGTTTCAAAAAGGTGTCATTCTGCTTCTCAGCCATGTTTTAAATTGAAATTACACATACAGCAACGTTCTTTTTATTTTTATAATGTGCTGCAACTCCACCAGACACAAAAGTAATTTTTGTAAAATTGATCGACTGTTTCAAAAAGTCAATTAATTTTGATATGAATAAGTGAAAAGCTTTTGTGTCATGGGTCATTACTTCTGATATTATAATAAAGCTAACGTTTTCTAATTTACCGTTTCTTTTCAAGTAAACTTCAAATGGATGTATTGATGCCTGGGAATTATCCAATGATAACCCTGCGCAGCATTTTGGATAATGAATGAATAGTTTTCAGAGAAATCCAGCAGTACAAGTATTTCGCTTTGACCTAAAGTACTCTTTATGTTTTTCAAAAAAGTGTATTGCTGTTTGCAAATAATGTCATGAGTTATAAGTTTATCAGTTTTTCCAATAAAATACGATACAAATTCATCTACAGGCTTAATAACGGTTTCTAAATTACACCGATCAGTGGTTAGCTATTGCTGAAAAACAACATCTTCTTTCCACTATTACAATTAAATATCATTTCAGTTTCATTTCGGCAACACTGCCCGTTTTCAAAGCAATTATTTGTTTTTTTGTGAACCCAATTGTTTTAAAGTTACTTCGATACAAAAAGTTAATGAAAATATAAACCCTTTCAAATGTTGGTCCACATTAATGTAAGATTATGCTAAATTGCTTCCTAAACAAATTTTCATACTGTCGGAGACGAGCCAGCCTCGGGCTGAAAGTCTCTTTAATAAAGACACAAAAAAAAAAAATTCATACGTCCAAAATGTTTTATTGGTTGCTGATAGGCTGCTGAACCTATATTTTGCGCTGTAGGCTTAAAACACGCTAATAAATGTTCACTCAATATGGACATGAAAAAAGTTTTTGTTTTTAAAACTTTTTTTCGTTAAATATGTCACAGGAACATTATTCCCACAAAAGTTAGATAATTGAAATACCTAGGTATCTGCAGAAAAAATTTCATCGATTTCTAAGATGAAATTTTTTTGTAATTTTTCGATTTTTATTTTTAAAGCTAATTTTTTTAAGTGTATGCCCACTAAGTTTCATTTGATTCTGAGATGGTGCTGCCAGCTCCATAGAAGGGTTGGCGCGAAATTCGTTTATAGCAAAGTTCGTCTGGTTGGAATATACTGTATAGAGACGGAAAAATTATTAGGAATTTTATAAATAGGCGGTGCTAGTTTGCTTGCAATATTTTTGCATGTGTGAAATATTTTTATAGGTTGAGATCCCTCGTACCTAAACCGATGTTGTATTCGGCAAAATTGTTCAGAATGTCCAGGACTACAAAGCAGTGCTCAGCGTTATAGTAGTAGTAGTAGTAGTAGTAGTAGTAGTAGTAGTAGTAAAATTCTTCTTTACTTAAACATTTTTTGTTCTACAATTATTTTTTAGATGTAAAGTAATCGGCCGGCTTGGCCCAACTTCGATTTTTTTATAATTTTATTTAACGATTTTTAAAATATAATTTATTATGACGGCCTTGAGGACGCGCTAGTGTGTTTTAAAATTTGACAAAACTTAACTACTATGTACACAAAATAGTTGCAATATGAATTTGATAACCTAGTTAAGAAAAGCTCCCGGATTATTGGTCAGATAATAAGCAACGGACCCTAAATTTTTCTTTACACTCACGGGATGTTTTTATCGTTCTTGTCCTGGGAGGAGTGTTGAGGATCATCCTCAGGAACTTGTTTTGTACTGTTTGGAGTTTCAGATGATGAGTTTTAGCGCAACTTTCCCAGACCGGGCATACCATATTCAATATCAGGATGTATTATTTGCTTGTAGATTCTCCTTCTTTTTTTTTTATTTGTATATTTATTCGGTAGGCACTCTGTGTTCTCAACCGCTACTGTGCCGTGATCTACTGTGGTACTCTACTGTACAGAATCCACACAGAATCTATTTTTAGATGTCCATAATTCGTTATTGTTGTCGTTGCCAGTCCATATCATCGTGAGTCCATTGTGTTCATTTGTCCATATCGTGAATCCAGTGATCGTTGCTTTGTTCGGTTACCATTATTCGAAGCACGTTGGAGGAATGCCTCCGTGAAGAACAGATTTGTCAGTCGTCATCAGGCAGCCGTGTCGGTGAGGCGCGTTCCCCAGAACGCCACCGTACGGACTGCGCTTCTGGCGACTGGCAAAGGTTTGGTGGAGGGGCTGGAAATTGAACCCATGACCATTCGCTTATGAGGCGAACGTGTAGCCAACTACGCTACGGGACCCCCTATTCTTCTTTTTATTGGTAGTACATCCCCCACTGGGACATTGCCGCCTCGCAGTGTTCATTTAGCGGCACGGCAAATGCTGGGTAAAGCGTATCATTGGTACTTCGCGTACCTGAAGGAATGAAATAGATCCCATCTCGCGGTCCTTAGCCTCTTACCCAGCAACTCCTATCCCTACCTCCCCGCGGTGCTGGCCGGGATACGAACAACCTTAGGGAAGATCCGGTGGGAACTATGGTCGTATGCTGACAGGGAAGGGGGGGGGGGTGGTTGCTCCTCTCCGGAGGTGCAAATCTTATTGAGCGTCTGTTCTCCATGTCAGGATCGGCTCACAACAGCGTCTGTTCTCCATGTTAGGGGTGGCTGATCATCGTACGAGTGCCAGCGAGGGACTCTAAGTGAAACTGTGCACCATGGTCCACCGGAAATAAGGAGGAATGGTCCTCCGGAAATTTAGGGGGTTTGGTGTCAGGCCCTGCAAGCCAGCCTTTAAAAAAACACAAGCAACGAACAATCAACAAGAGAGTACGGACCGGAACCATCGGCGAAGACCATTGCGATGAAAAGGGACTAGCGATTGGAAACTCGGTTCGTGGAACTGCAAATCTCTCAACTTCATCGGGAGCACACGCATTCTCGCCGATGTGCTCAAGGACCGTGGATTCGACATCGTAGCGCTGCAGGATGTTTGTTGGAAGGGATCAATGGTGCGAACGTTTAGAGGTAATCATACCATCTACCAGAGCTGCGGCAATATGCAAAGGCGCGTGATCGGGTGGTGGCCGATCAATGAGAGAATGTGCAGGTTGAGGATCAAAGGCCGGTTCTTCAACTTCAGCATAATCAACGTCCATAGCCCACACTCCGGAAGCACTGATGATGATAAGGACGCATTCTACGTGCAGCTGGAACGTGAGTACGACAGCTGCCCAAGCCACGACGTCAAAATCATCATAGGAGATTTGAACGCTCAGGTTGGCCAAGAGGAGGAGTTTAGACCGACTATTGGAAAGTTCAGCGCTCACCGGCTGACGAACGAAAACGGCCTACGACTAATTGTTTTCGCCGCCTCCAAGAATATGGCCATTCGCAGCACCTACTTCCAACACAGCCTCCCGTATCGGTACACCTGGAGATCACCATTGCAGACAGAATCACAAATCGACCACGTACTGATTGATGGACGGCACTTCTCCGACATTATCGACATCAGGACATATCGTGGCGCTAACATCGACTCTGACCACTATCTGGTGATGGTTAAACTGCGCCCAAAACTATCCGTCATCAACAATGTTCGGTACCGACGACCGCCGCGGTACGACCTAGAGCGACTGAAGCAACCTGATGTCGCCACTGCATACGCGCAGCATCTCGAGACAGCGTTGCCGGAAGAGGGTGAGCTCGATGGGGCCCCTCTTGAGGACTGCTGGAATACAGTCAAAGCAGCCATTAACGATGCAGCGGAGAACAACGTCGGGTATATGGGTCGAAGTCGACGGAACGATTGGTTCGACGAAGAGTGCAGACAGATTCTGGAGGAGAAGGACGCAGCGTAGGCGGTCGCGCTGCAGCAAGGTACCCGGCAGAACGTGGAACGTTATAGACGGAAGCGGAGACAGCAGACCCGCCTTTTTCAGGAGAAGAAACGCCGCCTGGAAGAAGCGGAGTGCGAGGAGATGGAACAGCTGTGCCGTTCTCAAGATACACGCAAGTTCTATCAGAAGCTCAACGCATCCCGCAAAGGCTTCGTGCCGCGAGCCGAAATGTGCCGGGATAAGGATGGGAGCATCTTGACGGACGAACGTGTGGTGATCGAAAAGTGGAAGCAGCACTACGAGAAACATCTGAATGGCGCTGAGAGCACAGGCAGTGAAAGTCAAGACAGCGGAGGAGATGACTACGTCAGTTCAGCGGACGATGGAAGTCAACCAGCCCCCACCTTGAGGGAAGTTAAGGATGCCATTCAACAGCTAAAGACCAATAAAGCAGCTGGTAAGGATGGTATCGGAGCTGAGCTCATCAAGATGGGCCCGGAAAAGCTGGCCACTTGCCTGCACAAACTGATAGTCAGAATCTGGGAAACCGAACAGCTACCGGAGGAGTGGAAGGAAGGGGTTATATGCCCCATCTACAAGAAAGGCGACAAACTGGAGTGTGAGAACTATCGAGCGATCACCATCCTTAATGCCGCCTACAAAGTGATATCCTAGATCATCTTCCGTCGTCTGTCACCATTAGTGAACGAATTCGTGGGAAGTTATCAAGCCGGCTTCGTTGACGGCCGCTCGACAACGGACCAGATCTTTACTGTACGGCAAATCCTTCAAAAATGCCGTGAATACCAGGTCCCAACGCACCATCTGTTCGTTGATTTCAAGGCGGCATACGACAGTATAGACCGCGTAGAGCTATGGAAAATTATGGACGAGAACAGCTTCCCTGGGAAGCTTACCAGACTGATCAAAGCAACGGTGGATGGTGTGCAAAACTGTGTGAAGATTTCGGGCGAACACTCCAGTTCGTGATGGACTTTCGTGCCTGTTGTTCAACATTGCGCTAGAAGGTGTCATGCGGAGAGCCGGGTGTAACAGCCGGGGTACGATTTTCAACAGATCCAGTCAATTTATTTGCTTCGCGGATGACATGGACACTGTCGGCCGAACATTTGCAAAGGTGGCAGAACTGTACACCCGCCTGAAACGTGAAGCAACAAAAGTTGGACTGGTGGTGAATGCGTCAAAGACAAAGTACATGCTTGTGGGCGGAACCGAGCGCGACAGGGCCCGCCTGGGAAGCAGTGTTACGATAGACGGGGATACCTTCGATGTGGTCGAGGAATTCGTCTACCTCGGATCCTTGCTAACGGCTGACAACAACGTTAGTCGTGAAATACGAAGGCGCATCATCTGTGGAAGTCGGGCCTACTACGGGCTCCAGAAGAAACTGCGGTCGAAAAAGATTCGCCCCCGCACCAAATGTGTCATGTACAAGACGCTTATAAGACCGGTTGTCCTCTACGGACATGAAACATGGACAATGCTCGAGGAGGACTTGCAAGCACTCGGTGTATTCGAGAGACGGGTGCTTAGGACCATCTTTGGCGGTGTGCAAGAAAACGGTGTGTGGCGGCGAAGAATGAACCATGAGCTCGCCCAGCTCTACGGCGAACCCAGTATCCAGAAGGTAGCTAAAGCCGGAAGGGTACGATGGGCAGGACATGTTGCAAGAATGCCGGACAGCAACCCTGCAAAGATGGTGTTCGCTTCCGATCCGGCAGGTACGAGACGGCGTGGAGCGCAGCGAGCGAGATGGGCAGACCAGGTGCAAAACGACTTGGCGAGCGTGGGGCGTATCCGAGGATGGAGAGATGCGGCCTCGAACCGTGCATTGTGGCGTCAAATTGTTGATTCAGTGTTATCTGTTTAGATGTTAACTAAATAAATGAAAAAAACATTCTCTTAGTAATAACAAGATTAGAATGCGTTCATAGAATATTCAATCTGTTCAATCTGTTTGAAATGTGGCACATGCTCTAAGTGGTATCAAGAAATTTCTGGAGTTAAAGTCTTTGGGTTCACACGCATAACCAAAGATCAACCAATCTGTTTGAAATATGGCACATGCTCTAGGAGGTACCAAGATTAGAATGCATTCACAGTACAATATACTTTGAACGCATTCTAATCTTGGTACCACTTAGAACATATTTTGTTCTTGGTCATTCGAATAACCCTGGAGTAAAGGCCTTTGAACTTACGTGCGTACCAAGGCAATCAATTATCGAGCAGCACCTTACAATATACCATTTGTCTTCAACCGAGCTTGTTAGTGACAGAATCCGAAGCCTTTATCAGAATCCGAACACAATATTACAAGAATCAGAAACTACGCTAGTGTAAAACTGAGATTTGCTAACAATATAATGTATAAGAAAAGTTGACAACAAAATTTTCTTTTTTTTTATGCTGACAAACTTTTTCGGATCTTTGTCTTTATTATCTCCGACAAAAACAAAACGTTGTTGTAGGTTCTTTTTTGTCGCTTTTTTACATGTACGACGAGGAAATATTGATGCCCTGCGTGTAACCAAAGATCAACCAGTCTGTTTCAAATATTGCACATGCTCTTAGTTAAGCCTTCCTTAGCTGTGCAGTATGATGCACGGTTACAAAGCTAAACCATACAGAAGGTAGCTAGGTTCAATTTCCGTTCCGATCAAGGCGGTAATGTCCCAGTGGAGGATATAATGCCAATAAAAAAAGACATGCTCTTGGTGTTATCAAGGTTAGATAGTGTTCATAGAACATGTTCTTGGTCATTCAAGAAATCCTGAAATTAAAGCCCCCAGGTCAAAACGCGCAACTAAACATCAGATATGGTACATGCTTCTAGCGATACAAAGTTCGGATGGCGTTAACTGCATATGTTCCATGAAAATTCTGAAGTTAAGGCCATTGGGTAACCAAAGATGGGCCAACATGGTTTAGATATGATACATGCTCCTAATTATTCCAAAATTAAAATGCAAGCATACACCAGATTTGAAACAGGCTGGCTGATCTTTGGTTTCGGAAGTATACCGAAAGGCCTTAATTCCAGGGATTTTTTGGATGACCAAGAGCATATTCTGTGAACGCATTTCAGTCTTAGTATAACTAAGAGCATGTGTCATATTTGAAACTGTATAAATACTATCTGATCTTTGGTTTCACGTGTAGACCCAAAGGCCTTAGCTCCCGAGAACGCTTTCAAATCTTGGTATCACTAAGATCATGTAGCAGCAGTTTTAGAGTGCCCATAATTTCAGTCTAGGTCTCGATAGTCCTATTGAGGATCAGGTTACGCGGAGCTTCGAAGACATTCTCAATCAAGAGTTTTCTTTGGGAACAAATTTGGATGAAGTTGGGTCTACTACTAGAAAATTTCAAAATATGAAAGCCCCGGGTGATAATGGTATTTTCTACAGACTTATAAAAAAACATCTTGAGAGTTATTTTTTTAACAAATGTTTACAATTGGCATAATTCCCAGATAAATGAAAAAATCCAATTTTGAAGCCGAACAAAAATCCAGCTGAGGCTTTCAGTTATCGCAAGCAAACTGTTTGAAAAGATTATGTTGAATAGGATGATGGTTCATTTTAAAAACGTTCCGTCACCGAACTTCAGGAACCCTTTAGGAAAATGGTCTACAAAGTTTCTTCTCCAATGATATGTTCTACACCTACTATAGCCGTTATTTCCTCTGTTCTCAATTTCATTTCAAACCATCAAAAATGATATGATATCATTCCAAATACTGCATACCCTTGAAAAGCATCACTTCGGTTGAATTGAATCGCGTCCGGATGTGGGTTTTAGAAACTGACTCGTTTACGCTTTTCGAAGATTGTCGATCTTAATTGATGTTAATTGTGTCGCAGCAAATCGGCAAAACAATGCCCACTTCGACACAGTCAGTGGCCGTCGTCGTCGCGGAATCAAGTGCTTGGGGAATCGTGTTCGGCCACGTTTCTCACGTCACTTACCTACCCACGGTAGAGCAGCAACTATGAACGGGTATCTAATCCCCGGGAAGGAACGAAACCCCCGGGGCCAATTTGAAGTATCACTTACCCAAAGTCACCCCATGTCGGAGAAGATCGACGACGACGACTCAACGGTTTTGTGGAAATGTCGGCAAGCCACTTGAGAAGCACCACATGGGGATCTGGTATCGTTTCCCGTAAATCCCTGTTGCGCTTCGGTCGAGCGGGATTTTGTATTGACCGTGTGCGAGAAAGCGATAGAGAATTATTGAATTTAAGCGGGGCATGATTCTGAGGGTGCCGTTAAAAAGGGGCTGCAAATAATATATAGGTGACGAAACATCGCCAAATACATTGTTTTGATAAAAATTGGGACAGTGAACGATATTACGCACTTTACAGCCTTTTTTAAAATTCTGGTTGTAACATGAATGAGCTCTATTATGCAAGCATTAATCAAAATAAAAATAAACTTATGGCAATTCTCTGTGTTATTGCATATGATACTATATACAATGTATTTCCAAAAGATATTGCAATTAAATCTTGCTATTTGATTACAAAATATTTGAACAGGTTACCATGCTTTAAAATATTTATTCATCCAATATGCACGCAAGTCAGCTTTATTTCATTTTTCACCCCTTCCCATCACTCATCAATCGAACATATTGCGTGACGCCAAAACTTCCCTTTTCACCTTACAGTGCACCCGAGAATGCATGCATATTTAACGCCGATCAAACAGCGGCTCGTTTCCTACAAGCAGAACTACATGTGTATGTGCACGGGGACTGCTGCTCGCGAAGAAGATGATGACTGGCTACACGGTTTGGTCCGGTTCTCACGTTGAATAATTAATTGACCTCAACGTGGTCGTGATCCTGGTCATTCATAGTGCTGCTACGTCCTGTGTCCAGCACCAGCCAAACCGACAACGGGCACAATGCCGTGTAGCGATATGTACGATATCTTCCCGGTCGTATTTGATTGAAAACAATCACCGAAGTTGTATAATAACAAATAACAACTCGGACTAAATAATTGATTGTGGAATATTGCCAGGTCATGCCAATTACAGTGGCCGGTTGTTCTGGAACGATGCCGCCGATGGTGTCCCGTTCTACAGCGTATGCCCGCTCTAAATGAATTCAAATTATCCATCGTGTCACGACAAAAAAAGTCGAGTCAAGTACGAGACACTGAAGACGGCCTTACTGCTGAGGTCGAAATACGTATCTGTCAAGATACAATTAAGTGGTGGAATTCAATGGGATTGTACAAACTCGTCTTATGACAAGTGAAGACATTCCAATAAAACTCAAAATAATTTTCTTAAAAAAAAAACTTTTTTTGAAAAGCCCAGACACGAACAATAATCAGCACTTAAGGTCACTCCTGACGGAATCCAAGATTAAAAGTGCTCGCGTTTTCGGGGGCACACCACTCGATTCAGAGGCGGCCCACAACTGTCATTTTTGTTAATTTAGCTTTGCTGCGTCGCAGCATGCGTGAAATAATAAAAATGACAGTTGTGCGTTGCTTCCGTATCGAGTGGTGTGCCCCCGAAAACGCGAGCACTTTTAATCTTGGATTCCGTCAGGAGTGACCTTAAGGTTAATCCCTGCCGAATCCCGAATCCACAACATTTGGCGTGAAAATATTTGCATTAGTGCCTCTCCGTCTGTAGACAGCAGGGGGGTAATATGCGGTGCATCGCGCCTCCTCTGCATGTAGTATGAAGCAAATGTAAATAAACAATCCCACAATTTTTTCGTTAGTCAGCAGTAGTGTAGATTAACCAATATCCTACAAGATTCCAGTTCGAAAAATGTTACACTTGCCAAGCGGTGTGGCCCAGGGTGGACCGCCTTTCCCAAGCGGCGAGGCCCGGATAATACATCTTAGGTAGGCTTGATTTGTTCGTGGATGACAGGCTTACTCCCCCCCTGGTAGACAGAGAGGTGTAATGTGTCTCAATAATACGAATCATTATTGGTCCGAATCAAATGATGAAAAATATCTATCCAGACTGACCATATGAAATTTTCCCAAAGGCAGACAGGTCACCCGAACTGAGCGAAAAAGGAGAACATTTGGTTGCAAAAGGAGGACTTTAAAAACATCGATCGTTTTTTAGTTGTTTATATGATTAGTAATATTACATTTGTTAGATTTTTGCACACTGAAGTCTATTGGAAGAAGTTTTTGTAAGTCGATACAACATCTTCTTCTATTTTATTACCATAACAGATTACTTTATTACCTTCAGATGGAACGTTTCCGACTCTCATTATAGTCTACATAATGCAATTTCTAATTATAAACTATCCGCAACATCTTTTTAATGGAAATATTTTAGCTTCAACTAATTTTAAAATCAGTAGTGCACAAATGTTGCATATTATTATTATGCTGACATTTTTAGCGACATTCTACACTAAATTAATGATTTCGTGTGTGTTACTTCTACGTGAAGTTAAAACGATTTACAATGATACGGAAATGCTAATATCATCTTCCAAAAACTTGGACGTACATGTTCATGATAGCATTAGAGGCGAAAGTATAGAATTGATAGTTCCGTTAGGATACGGCAGGCATGAAGAATGTTTTTTATAGAAGTCGATTTGAAAGCGAGCGGAGGGCAATATTTGTGATGGCACATATCGCACGACCTTCCTTCTGCCAAGCTCCCGTATGAAGGGGGAGGGAAGAATATCAGTGTGGAAGCTGATATATCTCCACTGGCAAAAGGAAGGTGGTTTGACTTGCTCATATGCCATCGCGTGCGGAAGGATTTGCTATCGACGAGTACTGTCTCCAAATTTCTAATATGACATCAGCATTTAGTCGAATAGGTTATTGGTCGACGGTACAGCAGCAGTGCCTTTCTCTGCTTTGTTCTCTCCGAGGCAGCCAAGTTGGTTGCGACGAGACGGACGCAATGAGAAAACAGAACTGTGCAATAAAAATCCTATTCGACTGAATGCTGATGTCATATTAGAAATTTGGAGACAGTACTCGTCGATAGCAAATCCTTCCGCACGCGATGGCATATGAGCAAGTCAAACCACCTTCCTTTTGCCAGTGGAGATATATCAGCTTCCACACTGATATTCTTCCCCCTTCATACGGGAGCTTACAGAAGGAAGGTCGTGCGATATGTGCCATCACAAATATTGCCCTCCGCTCGCTTTCAAATCGACTTCTATTAAAAAACATTCTTCATGCCTGCCGTATCCTAACGGAACTATCAATTCTATACTTTCGCCTCTAATGCTATCATGAACATGTACGTCCAAGTTTGGAAGATGATATTAGCATTTCCATATCATTGACATTCTACAGATTTCTAACAAGAATCTTTGTTTATAATTCTGAATACTTTATTGCAAAAATAGACCGCAAAAGTGAACCGAACATTAGGCTCTATATATAAGGACCGAATACAAAATGCCATTGAGAATCACAATTTAAGGCATGTAAATTAGAATTATACCGTTAACTATACGACCACAATTTTCTCAATTGAACAAATTCTAAACTGTTTTGATTTAGACTAAAGAAGCTCAAAAGTGTTTAGATGAGTTTGAGGTATTGCTTTTCAATTCTAGGCATGTCCAGGCGACTGCTCTTTGCCTCACACATTCAAGAAGCATACCGTGCAATGCGTTTAAAAGGCATTTTGATGGGTGTTTATTCAAGAAAATTTTGAGAAGGATTTGCATTCTTTATTCCTAATCCATTTCTCACAATTCCGATGCTTCTGATATTTTTAACACTTTCGTTTCCTATAATTACATGATTGATATTCCAAAACTTAAAGGAAAATATTATATTATGTTTTGTTAAAGAATGGACACATATGCACTAAGCATATTCGGTATTTCGAAAAATTTCGTTTCAGGTGGTTCGAAACGAAATTCCGCGGAATTTCGCGGAATTTGAGCATGGCGAAATCTGATTTCTTGATTTCGTTTCGTTTCGTAAAATTACAAAAATTTCGCTAGAAAAAAACTAGCTTCTAACGAAATTAAACGGAATTTCGCGAAATTTCGAAATAAATTTGAACTTGAACCATGCTTTATATTATCAAAAAATTTGGTTGCGCCGCTGAACAAAATCATAAAAAACAGCTTTTTGATTTTACATTTTTATGTAGTACAGCTGTTTCTATTAACGCTTACTAAATAATCCCATTATGAGTCGACAAATACGTGTTTAGTTTTCTTCTATGAAACGTCTTCAGTGTTTTGTTGGAAATATCTAAAAGAAAACGAAAAGTATCTTTAAATTTAATTGGATATAAATCAGATCAGTATAACTTTGTTGAAGCGCCAAAGTCGTGGCGTGGATTCCTAGGGCCCTTGTGAAGTTTTTTTAGCGCCTCTTTCTTATTAAAGGCCAATTTCTTCATCTCCGCTTAGGCCTCAAACTAGGTTTAAGCGCATGAGTAAGCACCGCTTACGAGTTAGGAAGGCCCTAAGGAAAACACAATCCAACGTTTCACGTTCAAGCAACAATTAGAATCTTACCTAAAAGTAAGAATAAAAAGTTCAAAAGATTGAAGGTACTCAACACAAAGGTCAATATTCGGTGAATCTTCGAAATGTACATACAGCCCACAAGATTTAAATTTAAACTCTGTGATATTATTTGACTATTTGCACAATGTGAGTGCAGAATTGATCGTGTTACTGCTGGTCACGGGACGGCAGCTAGTCTAGGAAACGCAAACTGAAAAAAATCTGCCTCACGAGCAGAAATTTGTTTAATCAGTGTGCTATTGATCGTGTTGATGCTGGTCATGCTAGCTAGTGCGGAAGAATACGAGATTTAAAAAATAATGTCTGCATCGAAGAGCACTAAATTACGTAGTGCAGAATCGATCATGTTGTAGAGGCTTATTAAAAACGAAGCACATTGATTATGCGTCGGATTGATTTGAAACATGGTTTTCGTCTTCGGGTTTTCAGAATAATTTCGTTTAGTCGCTTACCAAGGTGGCTCCACATGAATTACCTTTTCAACTAACCAACGATTCCCGATTTGGTAATGCAGCAACTCAAATGTGATCAAATTTAATTGTATATAAGTCCGAATATAAGTCACATAAGACGTTTTGCCTCATGTGTGTTGCTCGGGAAACTAATCTTGCTCTCCTAATCCTAAATTGACTGTAAGGACGTGACCAGCATCGTTATTAATCGTGAATTGGAAACTCCGAAGTAAGTACAATGAAACTTTGTTTTATCCCAAGCAGATTATTCAATTGGTAAGCTATCCATATTCGCTGTTTCTAGGCCTATCATGATTAGCAACCACGATGTGTACAATTAATCAAGCTAAGCTACGCTATTTTTTACTATTTGCACAATATGTAAGGAACATCGCGGAGTCGTGAGCTTTTTGCATGCCTCTTAGGCACACACATATACAAGGACAAACATACAACAATTTCTATATTTTTACATACTTACTGAAATGAAAAAAAAAATGATCAAATTCAGGACCACTCGCTCCACGATTAATTCAGTTGAAAGCGACACAAATGCTGGGGTATCGCCTTATCGCCAGTAGTTTATAAACGGGAACGCGGCAATTTATCATAGACTGCTTCTTCTGTAATTATAGCTCTATTGGTTGCAAAACAAATATTTAACTTCGAAAAAGTTAAATTAGAATTGCGTATATAATGTAAAACCAACTAAAAAAAAATTCCGCGGAAAAAAAAATTCAAATTTCGTTTCGTAAAATTTCGAATTCAATGGACCTTGATTTCGTATCGTTTCGAAATCTCGAAAGTAAATCCATATTTCGTTTCGATTCGTTTCGAATCAACATAGACATTTTAAATTTCGTTTCGTTTCGTTTCGTTACGAAAAAGTGTGTTATCGCATACCCTTAATATGCACATATTATTGTTTGTTAAACTAAATTTTCTTCAGCAATAGTTATTCAGGCATTTTTTTTTCCAAAATTTTCAGAATGGAGGACATTTTAGCGCGAAAGGAGGACATTTGGTTTTTGATGCAAAAGGAGGACATAAAGCTTTTCTAATGCTGCAGCCTAAGAAAAACAAAATTTTCGAATGAATATAACATGTCCTCAATTTTTATCTCTAACTTTCTGATTACGGAAGACTAATATTTTTCAAGATGTTTTATTGTCTAATACTCGTTTCCTGTTCCTACATTCTACAAAACTTAAACAGGTAATCGAGTAATCAAAAAGAGCCTTCGAAGCGTCCGGGAATTCGATGCAAAACGGTATTGTAATCAAGTTTTTTGATGTGCTACTAACCAATAAAAACGGATATACCAAATCAGACTTTAAATTCAATTTTGATGAAAATCTTTAAAAAAAATATCTTTGCACTAAATCAAGTTATTTAATACCGTCGTCGAGGTGACAATGAGTCAAATTCGGGTGAGGGCCTTTCTGACGGTGCGGGCACTCACCGGGGTAATTGATATTGATTATTACCGTATATATAAGAGATATACTATTATACTATGAATTATTATACGATTGAATTTATAAGTTGGGAAATTTGCCCCATGGGTGCATTTTGCACCATTCGTCCGTTGATGGTGTAATACGAAAAAAAAACCTCTCCAGTCCAAAAGACTACTTACTTTTAACAGATGGAAATATGGTTAAATTTACAAAAAACAGATTTCTGAATGCTTCGAGACGAGCCACCCTTGGGCTGAAAGTCTCGTTAATAAAAACTTAATAAAAAGATTTCTGAATGATTTTTTGCCGTTCACAGATATAAGCAGAATGAGATAAGACAACCTATTATTTAAAACGAGTTTCATCCGTCACAAAAAGGAACTGTTTGCAATTGAACCAAAAGACCACTGATCACGAAGAAATTGAATCACAATGCCAGAGATCAATAGAATTAGTGCCACTGCCGGCGTTGCCGATGCCGTGATTTGTCGTCTTTGTTTGACCTCCATCTTTCCCGATAGCTTCTCAAGTTGCCGTCAAATAAATGCGGGGTCGCTCCGTGAATAAAATAATTGACTTAGTCCATCTCGCGGACGACCGGAGGAGGAAAAAACATGCTGGTCTACACACCATTTGCGACGCATATCTCTCCCAGGGAGGGAGCACGTTGCCGTTTGCGGTAAATTAACGAAGAATGCACCCGCACTGACCACTACCGAGTTGAGACGCAGAATAAATAACAACAGTCATCCATCGCCATCAGTCGCTAGACAGTAAGTCAGCAGCGCAGTGGTTCGTCGGCAGTGATCACCGCGTGTTAAACGAACGAAATTTAATCATTCTGAGGTCAAAATATTTATCACTTGACCCTTAACTCAATCAGCCTGTTGTACGTGGGTTTCATCAATCTAACTGAACACTGTTCTGCGGTAACGGACTTCGTCGAATGGTTTAGTATTGTACAGTGGGTGATGCTGGTCATCGTGAGGTAATATACGGTCGCCAATAATAAGACGTATTCTAACGAAGATGGATTGCGGTTTAATGAACCAATACACTCCATCCACACGTTGCATTAAAGTTTCTTAAGGACATTTTTTTTCTAATTATATAAAGACAGATAATTTGAAAAATATCGG
The DNA here is from genome assembly GCF_024139115.2 of Armigeres subalbatus. Classification (NCBI taxonomy): domain Eukaryota; kingdom Metazoa; phylum Arthropoda; class Insecta; order Diptera; family Culicidae; genus Armigeres; species Armigeres subalbatus. Next base: position 387,585,052 of record NC_085140.1, on the reverse strand, counting down.
AGAATATTAAATCATTGCGGTTTTTGAATGTTTTATAATTTATATTGTTTTTTACTGCAAATAATATCGGAGAATATTAAATTATTACGGTTTTTCATTCATGAGTTTATTTAAATTCCGCTTCGATGAATTTTTGGTACTCTAAGTAATTGAAAACATTGTGGAGTGTAACGGCAATTACACACGGACTTGATTTTTTTTGCAAAATATTCTTGCAGATACTAACTTTGTTTCTTGTTATCAACATGGCTGATGTTACACTGTGGGCGGTTTTCGTATAAACTGACGGACATAACTAATTGTTGTAGGGGAACTGCTCCTTGAATTCATACCATGTACCCAAATCAATATACCATTCGAAAACAAAGAATTGGTGCGCTAATTGTTTTATTTCTCATTTTTGTGAATTTTTTCAGCAGTGAGCACGCCGGAAAACAACAAAACACGACACAAATAGAGCCTAAATTGTCTGTTTTGCAAATGGTATTGATATAGGAGCATGTCATTAATAATGGAACAGATACCCTACAACATATCATGCCCAATAAAGGCTTCCGTTTAACTGCGGTGCTCTATAGAAGATAATGTTGAAAGTTGTCGGGGTCGGATCCCTGCGGTGAGGTCTACGTAATTCTTGAATGGAAATTCGTTCGAATACTGTATATGTACTGCTTACGAATAGGGATTTTATAACTGGAATACTGCTCAGTTGTTTGTTTTTTGCACGAATTTGAAATTGAACTCACTCGAATTTTATTCTGTTCAAAACAATAGTAGATCACATCATCAGCGGCACAAATACTTTTTAACTAATTTTATTTAACCAATTAACTAATTTTCTGATACATGAATTCATCTGTTAGACTAAGTGTTCCGTATGTTCTAAACACTTTCATCCTTATTTGCTATGAAACATTTTTAGTTATTTTTAATTAATTTTAATTGCCTCTGGGAGTTAGAATTTTTCCTCTGGTTGAATTGAACCATGTAGGAATTACAATGTTTTAAACTTAAACTAAACTTAACCTAATTTATACTAAGGTCAAGGATGTTATCGATCATTAAGTAATCTGCCTTCGATCATTTAGTAGTTTGTCAATAACTCATTCAAGAGGCTAAATTTCCAAATGTTTTGTATGGGGGACTTCTAGTGCAAAGGTTTATCTACAACTCTGCCTAACAGTTCGATGTTTGAATTTCACTAATGACGGAGCTATAGCGCTAGTAGCAGTAACTTAGACTAAATGATTGCATATTTTTTTATCATTTAGTATAAGTATAGCAACTAGCACCATAATTCCTTTAATAGTGGAATTCAAACATCAACCTGTTAAGGAGAGTTGTAGAAAAACCTTCGCACAAAAAGCCCACCATACAACACATTTTGAAATTAGGTCTCTGGACTGAGTGATTGACAAACTACTAAATGATCGAACGCAGATTACTAAATGATCGATAACATCCTTGACTAAGGGTACAAGGAGTTAATCATTGCAATAGAAGATTGCAACGATTTTTGTCTAAAATTGGAAATTATTTTATTGGACATTAGTTGCGATGCCTCAATATTAGAAATTCTATGAAGTTCATTGGTACTATACCACGGAGGCAGCTTCAGAATCATTTTGAAAGTTTTATTTTGAATCCTCTGAAGTGCCTTCTTTCTAGTATTGCAGCAACTAGTCCATATTGGCACAGCATACAGCATGATTGGTCTAAAAATTGATTTGTAAATCAAAAATTTGTTCTTAAGACAAAGTTTTAATTTTCTGTTAATAAGTTTCTAGACACTTAATATATTTGTTACATTTGGCTGGAATCCCTTCAATGTGATTTTTAAAAGTATTTTTTCAACTAGCAGATGTCCTTAATATTTAGCTTCGCTAGACCAATCAATTGGAACCCCATTCATAGTGACAATATGTCTGCTAGAAGATATCAAATAAGAAGCTCTAGGCTTATGTGGGAAAATTATAAGCTGAGTTTGGAAGCATTCGGGGAAATTTTCCATTTTCGCAAATAAGTGAAGAAAAAATCCAAACTTTTTTGCAATGTACTACAAATGACACGAAGGCTTCGCCCTCTGACTGAGAGTCCTGTGTCATCTGCAAACAAAGATTTTGGCACCCTGGTGGTAAATCCGATAAGCTAGAAGTAAAAATGTTATACAAAATGGGCCCCAGTATGCTGCCTTGGGGAACACCAGCTCTTACAGGTAAACTATCAGATTTGGAATTCTGATAGTTTACCTGCAGTGAGCAATCTGATAAATAATTTTGGATCAGTTTAATAATGTACAAAGGAAAATTAAAATTCATCAATTTTACAATCAAACCTTCATGCCAAACACTGTCAAATGCTTTCTCTATATCAAGAAGAGCAACTCCAGTCGAATATCCTTCAGATTTGTTGAGAATAATTTAATTCGTAATTCCTTATAACTGATGAGTGGTTGAATGCCCATGGTGAAAACCAAATTGCTCATCAGCAAAAATAAAATTGTCATTAAGATGAACCATCATTCTATTTAAAATAATCTTTTCAAACAGTTTGCTTATTGGAGAAAGCAAACTGATTGGGCGATAACTAGAAGCGTCAGCTGGATTTTTGTCCGGCTTCAAAATTGGAACAACTTTGGCGTTTTTCCATTTATCTGGAAAGTAAGCCAATTGAAAACATTTGTTAAATAAATTAACAAAAAAGGATAAAGAGCTCTCAGGAAGATTTTTGATAAGTGGGGAGCGGGACCATTTGGGCAGCACCCCCTATTCCCGTCCGCAACGTTAATAACTCAACAGCGTTCTCCACTCCATGTAGAAAATACCATCATCACCCATATTTTAAAATTTTCGTAATAATATATCTCAGTTCATCCGAATGATTCCCAGCGAAGGGTCAAAAACATTCTCTTGATTGAGGCTGTCTTCAATGTTTCGCTTAACCTGTCCTCAATTGGACAAGTTCTAGATCAAAATTATGGGCAGTCTCAAACTACTGAGCATGTTTTTTTAACCTTTTCGCAACTTATAAAAAAATATTTCCCTCTTTATGTATATGGAATTGGCTTTTCAGGTTTTTAAAGAGTTTTCGTCCATTTCCAAAACGGTTTTGAACTAGGATTCAACTTTGAAACATTATTATCAAAGTAGGATTTTTTCAGAATGGCGAAACGTTTTTTAAGTTCATTTTCCAAATTTCGCCAAATAACTTTCAACGCAAGATCGCGAGTTCTTTGGTCTTGCCTTCGCCTCACATTTTTAAGACGGATCAGTAGCTGAAGATCGTCGTCAATAATAATGGAGTTGAATTTAATTTCACATTTAGGAATTGCAATGCCTCTAGCATCGACAATTAAATTTGTCAAAGATACGAGAGCATTATCAATGTTACTTTTGGTATCGAAAAGAATATCAACATCAAAATCTCTATTGATATACGTTCTATATAAATCCCAATCAATCAATCCCATATGATAATTAAAAGCAGAGCTGATTGGATTATTAATGGCTTCCTGTGAGATTTTAAATGTCACAGGAAGGAGATCAGAGTCAAAGTCAGCATGAGTTACCAATTGATCACACAGCTGACTTGAATCCGTTAAAACTAAATGAATTGTTGAAGGATTTCGACTGGAAAAATCATTCAAATAAAATATCCTAAATATTATTAAATACTAAAATTTTACCGTTGGAATTGCTTTGAGCATTATTCCATGATCGGTGTTTGATGTTAAAGTCACCAATTATGAAAAATTTGGATTTGTTGCGAGTTAGAATCTGAAGATCAGCTCTCAACAAATTCCTTTTTTGTAACCAGTTCATTTATTTGGTAGGCTCAGTCATGTGTGACACTTTGCGGAGCCGCAATTCTGAAGTATGATATTTTTTACCATGTAATATTATCTTATCTTAACATATAGTTGGAAGGGGACAAAGACCATAATTCGTGGCGACTCAAGGCACAAATAACTTTGCTGCCCATTGCACTGGAAAGGCAAGTAGGCAGCAATAAAAGAGAATTGTCCAAAACTCCCAAGGTTTCGAAAGCTTTGGTTTCAAGCGAAGAATATAACTTATGTTTGATACGTCTCCTAATGACAATGACGACCCCACCACAGGTGCTGTCAAAACGATCATTTCTGTAAATAAGATAATTTTGATCCATTTCATTTCATCCAACATGAACAGCCAAGATATTTAACAAAAAAACGATTTTCATACTGTCAAGTTGCCGAATAATATGCAATTAATTGTAATTTGGATCTCTTTTGATGAAGACGCCAGGTTTTAAATAGGTTTCAGTTATAATGTCAATATGCGGCAAAAAATACTGTGTTACCGACATCATAACAGTTTGATGTTTGATTTGACCTCGAAAGATTATTTTCACGTTTTTCAGTATAGAACATATGCAGTTTGAAACATGGTGCATCTCTCGTTTTATGTATGTAATTAAATGTTAATCTCGAGAAGAAATATAACTAAGGACTATTCATTAAAGAAAGTCAACACCTGTTTTTCAAAGGCACATATTTATTTTCGAACAAATTCATAAGTTTGCTTCATATAAATGACAATCAACATACAAATGAACAAATTCACGTGGGCTTAAATATTTACTTCTCATTTCTGAAGAACGCTTGATACCTCCTATTAGATTTTGCACAACTTCTTTCGTAACTTTTCGTTGTGCTGCAGACAAAATTTTCTTGAAGCTGTCAACGGAGCTTGTTTCTCTTCCATCTTTTAAAAGATGCTGCTTAATTATTGCCCAGTATCTTTCAATGGAACGCAGTTGGTGGATTTTGGCATTTTTCAACATCTACTTTTTCCTTCTTGAGCATCTCCAACGTAGCAGAAGCATAGTGAGCCGATGCTAGATTCAGCCAAAACAATGAAGGATCCGTATACTTTCGGTAGATGGGTAAAAACCTTTTATCGATGCATTCTTTTCTGTAATTTTCACCGTTGATTGTGCCCGTAGTGAAATACGTAGAACTCTTTAACCTACAAAAGCAAATGGGTTGCAATACCAAAACCTTTTTCTCGAATTTTTCGGTACGGATTTATCGCACATCATCAGGCACATCTGTCTTCTGCTCAGCGTTGAAAAATTGTGTACTGGTATCCAATTTAACGTATGTCTCGTATGTCTTACTTTCTGTTTATCCATTTTTTGGGGTGCTTTCTGTTTCTTGTAGGTTCTGATATTATTACGCCTTTCGATGTTCTGCCCAGTTCTGACGCTAATATCCAGCTTTCATTTGACAATTTCTCGAACAGAACACGATTTGGGCGATTTCAAAATGCATACCGCTGCAGGATCATTTTTCTGGTCCGATGCCCCCTTTTTGCGCCCAGATTTCGGTAAATCTTCCAGAGTACACGTGTCTCCACACAGATAAAAATATGTTGTAATTTTAAATGTATTTTCATGCACATATTTGAAGCATGCAAATAAACGTAACATTCAATCGATCTCATTATTCTTTTAAATCAAAATAAATGTAAACGGTGCTTGATTGCAAAATTCAATCAAATTTAATATAATATCGAATGTTAATTCGTTTGATGGGATAAGCTGCAATTTTACACGTCGTTGAATTTTCAAAATTATTTGCTGTGCAAACTTATTAACAATTTTGAACCCTGCAGATTTAGTGCACTTCGCGCTTTTTGCCAATTCTCGAAACGACAACTTTTTGAAAACCATTTGTGCATATTTAACTTGCAAGTTGATGAACTGATCTATCCCATCGTTCAAATTTTTATGTTTTTATCTTTTTTTTTCGAATGAATTTGAATAAATTTTAGAAATTTATTAAAAATTGCCTATATGTTAATCCTGTTTATTTAGTTTTATGAAAAAATTAAATATTGAATAAATATTGCAATATTCCAGCCTTTTCTCCTAGTCGCAAATCGGCATTGAATTGCTTCGTTCTATAAAATTGATTACTTTCTGGTTCAAATTAGGGTAAGACGGTATAATATGCCCCCCTAAGGCAACTCCTTGATAACTTTTTACTTTTCTACGCAATTTATGCAAACTTTGTGTTATTTGGTAGTCCAGGAAGTCGCAAATGCATTGCCAGTGAGTAGTCATATAAAAATATTACAGATAAGATAACGTAATAAAGCTTTTTTGAAAAGTCGTGAAAAAATGGATTTCATAAAGTGCCTGGGCCATACGCTCCACCTTAACCAAAGACGTTTCATAGCCCTTCATTAGTATTTTATCAATCCCATAATAAAAAGGTTACAAATCCTTATGTGATTGACATTAAAAAACCAACATAAGTCCATTGTAGCAGGTTTGAATTACATTTCAATAGTTTCCATATAATTTGGAAGCAACTGCTGCAAGCTCGCCGCACTTGTGTCCAGTTGGTCAGGGCATATCGTCCGGCCTACACTGGGGCGTTTTGACCAGTGAAACATATTTTTGAAAAACGTTACATTTTTGAAGATGGAAGCAATGTTATATCATATTAACCATTGAGAAAAGTTATTTGTTGCCCAACTGAGTGTTCCAATGCAAATTTTTCGGACGGTATGCTAGCGTCGCTTCAGAATGTTGAGCAAACAAACATTGAAAGTTACATCAAAACTGTAACTTTTTGTATTGTGCAAATATTTTTAATATGTAATACAAAAATACTTCGACATTCACATAGTATGATGGTTTTACAAATGTTTATAGGTACCAACTGATTTTGACCCTTTCTTCTTCTTCTTCTCATTGGCATTACATCCCCACACTGGGACAGAGCCGCCTCGCAGCTTAGTGTTCATTAAGCACTTCCACAGTTATTAACTGCGAGGTTTCTAAGCCAGGTTACCATTTTTGCATTCGTATATCAAAAGGCTAGCACCATGATACTTTTACGCCAAGGGAAGTCGAGACAATTTCCAATCTGAAAATTGCCTAGACCGGCATCGGGAATCGAACCCAGCCACCCTCAGCATGGTCTTGCTTTGTAGCCGCGCGTCTTACCGCACGGCTAAGGAGGGCCTTATTTTAACCCTTAGTTAGTTTTATTTTTTAGAAATCAAAGGGGGGCTTTCTGGTCAGGTGGGGCGCATTATACCGTCTTACCCTACGTCAGTAGATCTTGATTTGCTTCCTTTTCCGACTGGTTAGCGTACGTTTAGTATTCCCCCAGCTTGTTGACCATGAGTTTTTACCTTTGCGGGATGGATAGCGAAATTTTTAGTCAAATTATTCATCTCGATGCCTTTCTTACGGAGCCATGTGTTCAAAACTCGAATTTCAAAATCACTTTTAATTTGCGATACATAGGAATCAACAAATTTTCAACTAACAAAAAAAAATCTCATTTGCAACTTAACATATGAATCTATCGATTACAGGATAAAGCAAACCAATACCTTCATAAGCTTTTTAGTAGAAACACCTTGAAAGTGGATACCTTATTTTCGATACAGTCCTTAAATAACATATTCTCGTGCAATGCCATTATAAATCAGTTGACAACCACGAAGATAACCGTAATATAAGATGGGGACCAAAACATTTGACGTTTTAGCAGTTTTCAAAATTGGTTTTATGACTCCTCATAGAAGTACTAATTAATGAGTATTTGACATTTGTGGTTTTATTGTACGATTTAGATTGGTTTTAAAGGTGGCTACAAGTAAATAATTTAAGTTAATCTGTAAGTTTTGAACAAAGCTGAGATAAAATCGGTAAAAACGTCAATAAATCCATGAGTTCTTGAAATTGTTTCTTGGGCAAGGACGTTTTTATCACACTTTTTTTAATGTCAATTAGAAAAACGATTTTTAAGAAATTATGAGTGAACCACATGAAAGTAAGCTAGGAACCATCATTACATATTGAAAATATGTGAATGTTCCGAAAATAAGTCATAATAATAAATGTTCTCAATTTTTGGTTTATTTTAATCACAAAATTTCGAGAAAGCAAACTCATTTACAAAATATTTTCATTCTATTTTCAGTATTCCACAAATGCATCAAAACAATGCAATAAATAAAGACAATTGAGTTGTTGAACCGGAAAATTTAAAGTATAAGGAATATATCCAATCCGGTTACATACTCTTTCGCTATATTGCTTTAGTTTAAGGGATCGTTATCACTGGATGAACTAATCAGACTTGTTTTGAAGAAAGAACAATTAAGACACAGCTACTTCAAGTTCACTGTCATAAGACGAGTTTAGCACAATTCCATTTAATTCCATCACCTCGTAATACATTTACATATACGTATTTCGACCTCAACTGTAAGGTCGTCTTCAGTGTCTCTTACTTGACTCAACTTCGACTTTTTACTTCAAGTTGTTTAAAACAGTTATAAAAAGTTTTCGTTGCTCAAAATCGTATGGAAACAAATGCATCTTTTCACATTGATTACATGAGGTCATCTTCAGTTACTGACATAAGTGCGAGGAAGACGAACTTGCTGTTGAGGATCGTTTACGCGGATATGTTAATTATAAATACAGAGCAATGTATTGTTTTTCAAACCTGTAAATTTAACAGTTGCTCCTGGTATACAGAAAACGTGAATTTGAAGGAAATCTTCGCCCCAACAGAAACGTAGTGACAAACGCTATGTGAAAAACCCATTACGTCCGACGACAAATAATAATTAAGTCCATCAACTGCCAGCTCTCGATGGAAGATCGATTCTGTCGTCGTCGTTACCGCTTGCTTGTATCCGTTGTCACAGGGAATTAAGTCGAATTATAATTTACTTCAGCAGCTTGTAGCGTACGCGACCGACAGTTAGCGGAGCCGGAGTCGCTCGGTCGACCGATTGGCAACGCCGGCTGAAGCATCCAACGCGACCCCAGGTTGGCTCGCAAGACCAATGATGTGACAAGTAACCCAGAAGTATTTAAGAAACGATAAAACTGGATGATGGACGAGTGAGAGCCAGTTCAAAAGAAAGGCGACCGTATTCTGGGCAAGCGAGAGAGATGAATGTGGCACCGTTCGTGCATACAAAGAAAGGTAAATCCTCCAACTTGAGAAGACAAGCAGTGCGGCTTATCAAGAAATGAAAATGTCAAACATAAATATTTAAATGTCCCGCCGCGTGTGCGCTCGTCTTGGAGAAGGTAACCCCATCTCGTGACATATTTTAGTATAAATAATAGATTACCGATACTCGGATTGGAGATAGCGCTTGATCGGTTCGATCGCCTCCCGGTCGGATTTTTTTTTCGGAGAACCTTGTCACGCTTTGAAGCTGAGCTTGGAATAATTAAATTATTATTATCATTAGGGAGAACAGAAGGATCTGATATCGAACTTGGTGGGAAGTTAAACATGGTAGATACCCATTTGATACAGGTCTCCGGGCGGCTTTGAGATTAACATGGAATGAAGGATGGATGCCAATGTTGAGAACCAGAAGACATGAGAAGTAACGAATGGTTTTTGTGATATGGATGGATGGATACGAAGTGACAAATAGTAGATGATTGACAACAAAAGCTATGGCTAGTAATTTAGTATTGTCATCATATAGATTAAACAAGATCTGCTCGTTCCTGACAGCACATTCTAGTTAGTAAATTATCTCTGAAATTTGGTTACTATGCATTTTGGAATATTCTCAACTAAATATGCATTTCAGATAACATTTTGCCGAATCGAGGTTTAGGGTATGATGTGGATAAATTTTATAAGAAAACTCATCTAGTTTTCACTACTTTGACCCTACATAGTGCGTGGAAAAACGGAGCCAATAATTATATTACGGCGTTGGCCAACACAATTTTTCTTGTCCGCTTGGTTACGTTGATTGATTCAAACCCCGTAGACATCGGGGCGCATTTTCTAGTTCGCACCTAATTTACACTCCACAGCTTTTTTAGTCGTACTCCAGCCTTGGTTTCTCTTCCCCAGTCACGCAATTTTTATCAGACTGTTGTCGTTCACTCGAAGCTATTGCTGCATGACTGCGCTTTTCGCCTGTATAAATCCATTCAATTCAAATGAAATATTTATACCAAAACATTTTAACAGAAACAACTAATTAAGCAAAATATTTATACCAGTCGTGGATGTAGGAAAATGCCCGCCAGCGAACCTATTGCTAATTCTCCCTCAGTGCCCGCTATGCGAACGTGTTACTTTGCAGACAGACGATAGGTTATCGCACCACCATTCGTTCACGTCCGCGGGGCCAGCAAATGTGGGGATGAATTAAATCTTATCTATAATTTAATTCAATCGTCCAACCACCAGCACCCATCACGACCACTTTCTGCTTCGTTTCACGCGCCAATATGGCTGACGGTTTCAAGGGGTGATCAAGTACCACAGCTTGTTGGTACCGACCTCGCCGCAGAGTTCAAGCTTTGAACATCCCTTCCTTCAAACATCAAACGACGAGCTCTCGCCATTCCAAACCATCATGCACTCACCTGCTTAACACTAGCCCGGCGGAAATGTGGGAGTGCAGTAGCAGCCGGACTTTCATCAACGGTCTTCTTATCAGACCAGAACTTGTTCGGACCTTTTAAACACAGGCAATAAAATTCATTCTTTATTAATTAGATTATTAGTATACATAGCAGAAGCAGTGTAGAAGCAAACAGAAGAGCAACACTCAACTCCGGCTACAATTTCAATTCCAAATGGACGGTTTTAGTGTTTTTGATCGTGATGCCCTCTTGCTTTAGGCTTCATATTGTATGTGTGTATATAATTCTTATTGTTCCCTTGGTGCCATCGAATGATTTGTAAATGTGAAGCATTTTTCGTCTTAATTTGAAATGCAAACATCCTTCATTCGTAAATGGCTGTATTATGTGGAGGGATAATTTTTAATTATATTACTCGCTCTTCATCACCGCAGGAAAAACATTTTATGTGGCAAATTATCTGTCCAAAAAATATAACTGAGTGTTTCTACGGGATCGAAAGAGCCTGTAAATCTTTGTGATTACTTTTTTGACATTATGATACAGCGCTGAAATAAACAGGTTAATGTAAAGAACTGTACTTAGGATCAACATTCACATAAAAAATTTGAAAAAATAAAATGATTTACATTACATACAACAATGGAAAATATTAATTTCTATCGTTCCTTATTTCTTTCATACAATTTACATTCTACACTTAACTTCCGTTGCCTCATTCGATCGGGAATTTGGAATGCTATTCGGTAAACAGTTTCATCAAATTCTAGTCGTTTAAACGACGAAGATTTATACAATCTCTGGGGAACTAGCAAGACCTCGGCAAAATGTATGGGCACTCTCAAACTGCTTTGTGTCTTTTAATTGATCATGAGCTCTACAATAAACTTTTAAATCAATGGAATATCAAAAATCTAGCCTTTACATGGGAATCATGAAACTATTCGTCAATAAATTGTAGCGGAGCACACCAGAACACAAGAGATTCTCCGGCAATTCCTAGGTCTGCTAGCTACTTAGTCACCTTGACCGTCGAGAAGGGAATTCCTCCTTGATCACTAAGGACAAGGAGACTTGCCCTCAAGGCCAGCGGCATGAGAAATTGTCTGATGGAGGACGATTGAGTACGTTACTGTTTACCGTGTGCTGAACGGAATGATGTAGGTAGGGTATAATGACCAATAATGGTGAACCCTCCAGCCATATTTGCATTATTACAACATAATACAAACATTTTCTCAGAAATTTCACCGAGAGAACCTACCTTTTCATATATTTGATGCATTGGAAATGTTCTGGAAAGTAAAAATAGATGATTTTTTGCTATTTTGCAAATATAAAAATGAGAGTGTCCATTATATAAATATTCTGGGAGGTCCCTGATAGGAAAGAAGAACATCCCGAAACGTAACAAGAAAATCAAATAAAGTGTCGACTATTGGGAAGCAAGTTGCCCGAATGGACCCGAAGGGGGTCTACTATAGAGCAAATTCTGTCATTTCACTTGATAATCTGTACTTCATTTTCACTCGTATTCAGCACACGAACGAATGATATGCAAAAAGCCCGATATTGGGCAATGCCTACTTTTCTATTTTACCAAATTCCTTCCATATTGTTCTCGCTATATTGCATTTCATATTCATCTAACATGACATTTGCAAAATCATAAAGTCATGTTGGATATAGGATTGTTGGATAAAGGGCACTGCACGGACTGCTTTGTCTCTTTCTCGCTGCAAAAAAAATAGAAAACAACAAGGCCAGTAAACGTCAAAATTTATGAGGAACGAAAGAGAAAGAGATGATTCCGTGCAGTGCCCTATAGTGCCTTGCAACACAACATTCGTGATCAATGACAACTTTCGTGATCATTTTCCAAAGCTCTCATAGATGTGGAAAATTTCTCCGCGGTACAAATAGCCTCAAATAGCTATCAAAGCATTCACCGCCACAATCCACCACGTGGCGGCCGAACTTTCAAAAATATCACAGTAATCATTTTTTTAGGTTTGATTTTCTTAGGCGACTATCTGGGGCTCGTTTTTGGTTGCAATTAAAAATAAGCAGAGGAGTAGATTTTTTTATGAGCGGTACAATATTTGATACCTAGTACCCTCATATATCAACAGCAGATCGCTGTACCAAACAGTAACGTTTCTGTGATAGTTCTGCTGTTTTCACACGAGAAACGTGAAGGTTCCGAAATACACAATATATTAAAACAAAAATCCACAATTTGTAACCTAACGGCTGCAGTCTAAGCCCGGGAAAATTCCGTTGAATCTGTGCAGTAATATATCATGAATTCCGCAATTTAAATCAATTTCAAACGGTTTTGGAGCAGGAGAGGTGCTGCAAAATAGTGAGATGATGAAAGAGCATCCAACATACCACGTGATCCCACTGTTCCAACTTGAATGCCGGTCAGCAAAGCAGATAGATCTTTCACAGCTTACTAAATTTGGTCGTGAATAGAATTATGACGAGTGTTGTCAAGATTTCGACCTCAATGCGAAGATTCGATCAGACAGCTCAAAGTATCAGCTCGGAAAATTAGCGAAAACGAAGAGTTTTTTCGCAGTATTATTTGGGAATAAGGACAAGGTGATTATATCCGCTTGATTGCCAATTCCCGCTTTGTCTAGCAAGTAGTAATCTTCATACTTTCGCCCATTCTATTATAGATTGTAATCAAGGATTGCACCCATCTTAACTTCTGAGTTCTGATGGCGATTAGAACAGGGATTTTAAAACAAACTTGAGATGTTTTGATCTGGCTCAGTTTATCAAATTGCGGTAGACATGTCGGGGAGAGGATGTTTTCTGATTTAAGCGTCTGTTTTATTTATTTATTTAATATAGAGTTCAACTGTGTTATTAATCGTACAGACTGAAAAGCTTGAAAACTAATACGCGACTTAAACATCCATTTATTTAAATTTAAATCATATAAATTACTGATTACACTAAAATAGTCACAACAATTGTCAAACGGATATTTTTGCCCATATAATGTACGGCAAGCAGAGCGTCGGTAAAAGTCTGGTTTCATAACTGCTCTTTCGGAGACATTGAAACGGAGTTTCGCCAGGAGATCAGGGCCGTCGATGTTGTTCTGCATTATGTCAAATATCAGGAGACTCACGAGTTCGTAACGGTGCTCATATGGTGGCAGCTCACGTCGATTACCCCAGAAAAGCCTTCGAAGCGCAAATTTGATGAAAGCTTTTTGGACACGTTTGATTCTCGCTATTTGCGTTGCGTGATACGAAACCCATACGACTCCGCCATTCTGTAGAATGCTGCTAACCAACGATGTATACAACGTCTTGAAGCAGTAAATACCGCTGAAATCTCGGGTGTTGCGCTTCAGAAGTCCCAATACAGCAAAAGCTTGAGCTGTCGTGGTTGAAAATTGTTCACTAAAACGAAGTTTACTGTTCAGTGAAACGCCTAGACCTTTGAAGAGCGAGACTCGGTTCAAAGTTAGGTAGTGCAGAGTGTATTCGAAAATTATAGTAGAGCGCAGACGTAAGAACGTCCAATAAATCGTTCACAAAAAGTAGAGGCCCAAGGTGGCTTTCTTGTGGCACCTGACGTAATACGGAAAGAAGCAGACCTAACTTGTGGCACTTGACCTTCTTGTGGCACTTGACGTAATACGTAAAGAAGCAGACCTGCCCCGAGTTTCACAGATGCCCAGCGGTTGTCTAGGCATGAAGCGATCCAAGTGGCTAACCAGTCGAAATCCTTCGAAAAGTCCCATACACTGAATCGATTTGTTATCGCATTTCTATATTATTGACTAGCATAGACACATAACATAATATTTCATGTTGTTCGGTGGCTATGATGTGTAAATAAAATCCAGCATCATGCTTTCGAAACCTTTAGCAAGGCAGCTGAGAATAGAGATTCCCCTATAGTTCTGAACGTCGTGCACTTTACCGGATTTATGAATGGGAGCTATTAAGAATCTCTTCCACGTTAAATGAAAGGTTTTCTCGACGATTGAGCTATTGAAAAGAAGTGCAGCTGGTAGAGTAAGCAAATCGGATCACTACTTGATGAATAATGGTAAGGTCCTTTTGAGCTGTCGACATCATGAAGGTTCTTCTGGAAATCCAATTTCGTGAAAGTTGTTGCACTTAGGTTGAGATTGTAAGTCAGCAGTTCGTGCAGATACATTTCAGCCATACGTGGTGAGTTATTACTTATTACACTTTGAAAGAATGACGAGAATAGATTTGATGAGTGCGTTGAAGACTCTTCACCACGAACTGTTTGAGGAGTCCCGCGAGTTGATGTACGGTTTTGCAAGTGGCTTAGCTTAGCTTTGACTGACTACACATATAGGGTGTTCCAGACCTATTGTTTTCAGATAAAATTTAAATGGCAGGTAGTTACAAAGCATCATTGTTTACGTTATAATCTATCGCTCTGTGATTCATAATTGCCATTTGTTTACGTTTTTATGGGATTGCGAAACTTTTTCCTTGAAAAGCGTAAACAGACTTTGCACGAATGATGCACTATTCCCAACATTCACTGAGTCAGATGGCGAATATAGAAAATTAGAGCATCGCAGTAGTTTGCAATGCGATTCGGAAGTATGGTGTGAATTTTTCATTTCAGGGCATCAACAAATCTGAACGTACATCGGTCCCTATGAACCATATGTTGGATCGGAATTTTTTTCAATCTTTTCCGGCAAAAATGGTACTTTTGTTCAAGATTTATAAAAATCTGAGAAAATCGAAGAATAAAGTCGACCGTACAAGACACAAAATGAACTACGGACTTTCAGGGAGCAGAATAAGAAAAAAGAAGTGAATAACATGCTGCATATGTCCGAATATGGGCCCATAAGTTATACGAGAAATTTTTGTTTGGAAGATCGTTATGCAAGGTGATGATGATGATAAACCATGAGTGAAGTTCGGTTATAAAATGCTTCCACGGGTCCATTTCAACATGATCCGTACTGGTAAACTATTGACGATGTTGATAAGCAAGTTTATTTAGGAAAATTCTGTTAAAAGGCAATGATTTTGTAAGCAATATGTAAGTGTGTAATTTTTTTTAAATCCATTTGCAGCGATCGATACAATAATAACTTTTCAAAATAGGTTGAAAATGTAGCCTAAATCATTGACAAACGGTCCGTGCAGAAGCTATTGGGTACCATTTGATCAAAATCCCACTCCTTAGCGTACATTCAAAAGGATCTGGGAAAAGTGATACTGAACAGCAGTAAAGCATAGTAAAGGACGTAAAAGCGGAACAATAATCAATAATTCCTAAAAAAATTTAGTCATAATGTTATTTTTAAATCGTGCTTATTCTTTCTGGAACACCCTATAGTTGCTACTCCGTGATTGACCAGATTCAGTGAAATTGCACAAAAAACTGAATGATTGACTGGGATTGTTCAAGCATTCTCAGTGTGCAAGTGTCAGTGATTCAAATATTTAAATGATTAAAAACGGCACCGGCCACGTCCTTGGAAAGGAAGGAATATTAGTAGTTCATTTTTGCTATTTGAAGAACGTGCTTACCTTTGAGTTTCCACAAAAACTACAGGAAGGAGTATCAGTTAGTCGGTAGGCATCGTTAGATCTGGATTCATTATGATAAGCCATTTTTTTACACAACGATTTTCTAACTAACTAACTACCTGCACACCGAGCAGGAACACGATTAAACGCATATAAATTGATTTACTTCTCGATCGCACAAAGCACAACGATGCCAGATTGTTTTGGACGCGTTTTGGACGACCGAAACAAGTGAAGGAATTCCACTAAAAGCTCAAAATAATTTTCTTAACACTCTGTATTTCCTTGCCCGATGGTTATTGCAAACTATGGAAGATCGAACTTATCTAGACCTGATCAAGGCGCAATACCGTTGATGTACGGTTTCAAGTATGCCCAAAACTGCTTCGGGTCATCTTTCATGTTACTCTCCAGCTGAGAAAAATATGAGTGAAAGCGTGATGCGTCGAATTAGTTAAATTGACATTCTAGATCCTGCACCAGTGCCCTACGGTCATCATCTCTCGATTGAAAATATCTCATGCGAGCCTTTTGTAGTCGATTTCATAAATTTCGTATCTTTCTGTTCCACCAAGGATGTTTATTCTTCGGCATCATCATTTGCACTTTTATCAGCTCGTGTCGTTGAAAAATACAATAAAAATCACCATAGAATCCATGTACATCTTCGTCTAAAGTATCCAAGCTCAAAATCTCGTGCCAATTCACTTGCGAGATCTCAATATTCAATTCCTCATAATTGCATCGGGTAAAGTCATATGATACATTCGAACCGTCAGTATCGAAAGGAAGGAAGGAAGGAAGGGAAAGGAAGTGATAATGCCTTTCTCAAATGCATACGTTTGCTCGGTATAAGGCAAAGAGGATAGATAGTCCCTTATTCAAATGAACTCGTTGGTCTGGAATAAAGTGAAAAAATGAGACTATGCCTTCATTAAATGATCGCGTCTGCCCGGTGTAATGTGAATGGAGGAGATAATGCCTTCTTTATATGAACTAATCTATCTGGAATAAAGCGTCTGTCCGCAAAAACGCATGAAGAGGAGATAATTCGTTCATTAAAGGAGTGCGCTTGTCAGGTATAATAAAGGATTGATATAGAGCAATAATATGCTGCTGCTATGCTACAATATACTTTCTAATCAAATCCCTATTTGTTTAATAGAACATTCTTACAAAATGGTATTCCGCCAAAGGTCATTCCGAAAAAGGTATAATCCATCAAATGTCATGCCGCGAAAGTTACATGCCGCCTTATACTATTGTGAGAAAATGAATTTGGCAAAAACAATTTTCGGTTAAATATCATGCATTCAATACATATTTCTTAAATAAGGATACCATATAGATTGTACGACAATTCCCCGAAAACCAATTCCCCGAATGCAATTTCCCCGAATGTAATTTCCCCGAATGTAACAACTCCGCGAATGCAATTTCCCCGAATGTAACAATTCCCCGAATGTAACATTTCCCCGAATGGAACAATTCCCCGAAAATGACAAACACATCTCGCAATCGACTGTATGGGTCCGAAAAAAGCAGCGTTCAAAGATACGTTCAAGAGTGTCTTTTTGGAGATTATCAGCTGAATAGCCTTTGGTAGTAATTGTAGTTCTTGATCCTCCAAGATGTGTTGTTGAATTATAAAGATATCAGAGTACAGTGTTTCTATCTTCGGAATCAAACTCCTGTCATGTATATACATTCTTCAAATATATAAGGCAATAGTGGATGTGAATCCTTGTAAACAAAAATAATGCATTTACCCGGAAAGAGGTAATGTTGAATGTGATTCCTTTTTTAAAAAGAATGCATCTGCTCGGAATAATGCAATGGTAAATGCGTACCTTCTTCAGAGGGTGTTTCACCAGATAATGAATGTTATTATTCGTCCTTTTTTTTTTTTTTTTTTTTTTTTTTTTTTTAACTAATTTTATTTGCTAATTATCTAATACATGCATTCATCTCTTAGACTAGGTGTTCCGTGTTTTCTTAACACTATCATCCTTATTTGCTATGTTACTTTTAGTTATTATTAATACATTTCAATTGCCTCTGGCAGTTAGAATTTTTCCTCTGGTTGAATTAGACCATGTAGGAATTACAATGTTTTCAACTTAAACTAAACTTAACCTATTTTATACTAAGGGTACAAGAGTTAATCGTTGCAATAGAAGATTGCAACGATTTTTGTCTAAAATTGAAATTATTTTGTTGGACATTTGTTGCAATGTCTCAATATTAGAAATTCTATGAAGTTCATTGGTACTATACCACGGAGGCAACTTCAGAATCATTTTCAAAATTTTATTTTGAATCCTCTGATTCGTTTTTTAATAACATGTATCTTCCCTGACTCTATACTATCTATTCTTTAAAAGAAGGCATTTTTACAAAATAAAAAAAAATGGTAGATGTGGTCCTTTAAAAATAGGCGTTAGCTCGAAAATATGCAAAGATGAATAAATTGAGAATGATAATAAGGACTAATCTGATCTCTTATTTTGATGCAGGCGAAATTGGCCAGAATAAGGAAAAATATATATAAGATCCCTTATTACTCAAAATGTATTGAATGTATTATATTTCACCGAAAAACATTTTGCCGAACTCATTTTCTCAATATAGCATTAGGCGGGCTAATATAAAAGCAGTTTTAAAACATATAATTGCTTCATATCAATCATTTATTATACCTGGCAAGCGTGCTACTTGCTTAGTAAACGAATTATCTCCTCTTTTTGATTTATTGCGGACAGAATTTCTGTCTCGAGAGGCCTTAATTAAAAGAATCGCGTTGTTTCATTCTTTCACTTTTTCCAGACAAACGAGTTCATTTAAAGAAGGGGCTATCTATCTTTTTTGCCTTATACCGGGCAAATGTGTTCATTCGAGGAAGACATTATCACTTTCTTTCCCTTAATACCGGGCGATGCCATCATCTAAAGAAGGAATTATCTCCTACCGTCATCTTATACCGGACAGACGCGTTCATTTTAAGAAGACATTCCCGGGCAGATGCGTTCATCATACCAAGCAAACTTATTAATTTAAAGAAAGCAATATCTCCTCACTTCGTCTTATACAGATCAAATGCATTAATTCAAAGAAAGGATTACCTTCTTTCAGGGTATGTCTTCATCTTCAATGGCTTTACATTCAATCTAAAACTTGAGCTGTTTTTCAACTTAGTGTTCTACTATTATTTCCACAGTTATCGAAAGCTTTCCGGTACCTGCCAGTTGCATGACATAAGTGGATCTTCGAACAAAATCCAATCCAAAAGTTGACCCCCTTTAGGTGAGCCAAAACTGTTATAATTAGGAACGGGAACATCGTTCTGTCATTTTCAAGTGTAAACAAATACCATATGATCTGAAAATTATAACACTTTTATCCAAGACTACAAACAGCAAGATCTGTAGCCGAAGTATAATGATTTTTATTTTTCTATCATAATTTTTTTACATTGTTTTTAAAAATGACGGATTGTATCCAAAAGAAGGTCTCTCCTATGCTGTTACTAACCAATTTATATTTGACGAAATCTAATTTGATTTATTTGTACGGTAAACTTCTATTTTCAGGCGATTTTTGATGAAATGTTCGTCTTTTATCCATTTTAATTTATTGATCATACGAAAATAAAATTCCTCTAAAATCGATATAATTTTTTTGAGTCAGCATGGTAAAAATCTAGATTTTATTCAACATGTGTAGAAAAGTGTATCCCTTATAACTGTTCTACATTGGGAACGAATCTTTATATACGCAGTCTTCGGTTTTTTCGAAAGGATGACGAGGGATACACCAATGTTTGTCTACGATGCGCAATAATCACAAAATAGATTAGAAGCATCATTATAAATTATCAATCGTACGAAAGCAAACTCGCTTATCATAATGCAGGAGAGCATCGCAACTATGAGGTGTTTCCAATTTGGATATCATATAAAACGAAAATGTGATGATTCAACGTTAAAATCAAGATAATCTTTATCATGCCATGAACCACGTAATCTGAATAGGTTGTAGGGCACTGCACGGACTGCTTTGTCCCTTTCTCGCTGCAAAGAAATTAGAAAACAACAAGGCCAGTAAACGTCAAAATTTATGAAGAACGAAAGAGAAAGAGATGTTTCAGTGCAGTGCCCTATTACGATGTACGATATTAATGTTATCTCTTTTCATGGCATTCTTTTCATTATTAGAACATTGCTTTTGGGTTGATACACTCAGGAAAATCGACACATACTTTATGGCAAAAATCCATGTATTTTGAAATATGCATATCATGTGTCGGCACATACCAAATTGCATACAAATTCACACATGGATACGATGACCCACATAGATAGTATGTATGAACGCTCATGTAATTCATGCGGGCGCATGAAATATATGTGTCAAAAATATGGAATGCATTTGGCAACCCCCATTGCAAAAATCCATGTGTAAACTCATGAATATAATGCAGAGTTTTTTGTGAGTGTAGTATTCCGAATACTTTTTACCAAAAGTAGAGCAATTTCAATGACATGTAAAAAGGAAACAGAAAACATAAAAAAAAATGTGCATTGAAAAATCCAGGTATATTTCTCCAGGTAATATTTCTATCCAGGTAATCTTTCTTTAAAATAATCCGATAAATGAAACACTACTTGTTGTTATTGATAGTTTAAGAAAACATAGTGTAGAAGACTTTTGAAAGACAAAAAGTCGGTTACATACATGTTAGAAAAAAACGTGAAATTCGGGTGCGATGCCACACCACTGGGAGAGACGCCTCACATGGGAAATGTTGGAGAAATGCGATTAATAAATATGCTCATGAATGAGCATTTGACATGTTTTTCGAATAAAAACATAATATTTCAACCAAACACCAAACAAATTCATCGTTTACTGGTTAACAGACCGTGCACAGCGCACGAATGGATTTTGTTCGAGTTTGTCGAATCAATATCAATACAATATTAAATCAGTTACATACCTTAAACTCTTTTCTTTTCTACTTTAATATTGTTTACTCCAATCTCCAATCAATTATAAAAAAAAACTATTTCAGCTCCTGAACACCCAACGCCATTAGGGGAATATTTTTGTATAATTCCAACGCGAATCGTATTCAGATATACAATATAAGTCGCGTGACCCCTTGTTAGATCAAATACTGTTATACTATCTTCTGACGTTTCGATGTTCCGTATAACAAATAAAAAGTGTTATAAGGGTACAACTTTTACTACCCGAGTTACACATATGTTATGTGATGAATGTCTTGTGTAGCAAGTACAATGTATATACTGTGCACAAGGAGCCCAAAATGCTTTCCACCCTGAAGCATCTTAGGCCGCACCGAGAATCGAACTGGCAACCTCCGGATCGGCAATCATACGTCTTTGCTCGCATGGCTTACTTAATACCCATCGCCTTGTGCGGCATTCAAAAAGAAGGGAGATGTATTCGGGGAAATGTTACATTCGGGGAGTTGTTACATTCGGGGAAATGTTACATTCGGGGAATTGTTACATTCGGGGAATTGTTATTCGGGGAAATTGCATTCGGGGAAATTGCATTCGGGGAATTGTTATTCGGGGAATTGTCGTACAATCTACCATATATATTTTTTCCTTGTTCTGGCCAAATTCGCCTGCATCAAAATTCTCATTATCATTCTCAATTCATACATCTTTGCGTTGTTTCGAGCTTATGCCTATTTTTGAAGAAGTGACCACATCTACCATTGCCTTACTTCGCGAAAATGTCTTCTTTTAAAGAATGGATCACATCCCCCATTATCTCATTTCGGGCAAATACATTATTAAAGAAAGAATAATAACATTAATTATCTGGGGAAACATCCACTGAAGAAGAGACACATTTACCATTACATTATTGCGAGCAAACGCATTCTTTTAAAAGAAGGAATCACATTCACCATTGGCCCATACCAGGCCAGCGCATTATTTTTTGTTTAAAAGGATTAATATCCACCATTGCCTCATACATCTTAAGAAGGTATATACATGACATAAGTTTGATTTCAAAGATAGAAAAAAATATTTACAAAAATGCTTTCAATCGGAATTGCTGATTGCGAATCTACTAAAAAAGTACAGCCGTTGTTTGACTATTTTAGAACAAAAGCTTCCTCGGAAATCACTTGAAGGATCTTCTTCTTCTTCTTCTTCTTCTTCTACTTATTGACATTAAGTGTTCATAAAGCACTTCCACAATTATTAACTGCGAGGTTTCTAAGCCAAGTTACCATTTTTGCATTCGTATATCATGAGGCTAACACGATGATACTTTTATGCCCAGGGAAGTCAAGACAATTTCCAATCCGAAAATTGTCTAGACCGACACCGGGAATCGAACCCAGCCACCCTCAGCATGGCCTTGCTTTGTAGCCGCGCGTCTTACCACACGGCTAAAGAGGGCCCCCACACTTGAAGGATCAAGAACATCTAATACTACCAAAGGATATTGGGCTGATAATGTCCAATAAGACACTCTTGAACGTATCTTTGAACGCTGCTCTTTTCGGACGCATGCAGTCGATTGCGAAGATGTGTCTGCAAGGAGTACTTTTTTCGGGGAATTGTTCCATTCGGGGAAATGTTACATTCGGGGAAATTGTTACATTCGGGGAAATTGGTTTTCGGGGGAATTGTCGTACAATCACAAACACACTTCGATACTGTGGGCCAAAACAGAAAGAACGTGGTAGAGACGAGAGAGTATGGATGAGTGTGATTGATCCAATAATTGCCGTAGGGGGTTGAACCGATGTGCTTCAGTAAAGGTGTAGGCCTAATCGAAAAAATAACCAAAACATTGCCACCCACAACGGGCGGGCGGAGTTAAACGTCACGTCTGTTATAAAAATTGTACCGAGTATGCCAGACGTGACGTTAAATTCGGTCGCCTTCAGCTATTTTCGGCAACCCAGCTGAGAGTTTCTCTCTCAAAAGACCGAATTTTCGGGTTTGGCCCACACCTGTAGTAAAACACATCGGGGTTGATCCGTTTCTATCACATTACTGCTAGGGTAACTTTATGAGGGTAGCATTAAGTTTACCCTAGCATAGTGGTAGCGCACCCGTCTAGCGTACTGGGAGGGGTGGGATCGATTCCCACCGGTAGGCAGTGGGTATTTTTGCATATTTCATAAGGAGGAGAATTCTCAAAACACATGTTTTCGGTCTTCAGTATCGTTTTCCACATAGTAAAAGTAAGACGAAAGTCGATAGCCTTAACTTGCAAAGAGTATATTTTGAACTACGATTGAATTCCGAATCATTATTCCTTATTATGGTAGGTATTTTCCAATTAGTGAAACGTTTTGCCTTTCTCGTACAACAAAGTTGTACCGAAAGGCTATCATTTCACTCCAAAATCGAACTTTTTATAGAAGTCTCGGAGGCCCATGATGTTATATATCAATCGACTCAGCTCGTCGAATTGAACAAATGTCTGTCTGTTCGAAAAACAGAAAAACTTTAGCCACTTTTTCATATAGTAATTCTTAACAGATTGCCTCGCAACAAGTTGCATTCGATAGGGGACAAAGCCTTGTTGATCACTATTAAATTTGATAACGATCAACCATTGCGTTTAACAGTTATTAAGAAAATGGAATCGAACTATATAAGCGCCATATAAGGTTGCTGTTTTGGCTAAATACGAGACAGGCAGTATCACCACTCGGTGAATTAGGTTGGATTTTTATTTTCATAACCTGAAGTGACTGTTATAAGACAGAAAAACTGAAATTTTCCGTTTTTTAATGAAATTATTATTATTTTTATTTATTTATTTATTCAGGCTAAGGCCGAAGTGGCCTGTGCGGTATACATAAGAGTCTTCTCCATTCGGCTCGGTCCATGGCTACACGTCGCCAACCAAGCAGTCTACGGAGGGTCCGCAAGTCATCTTCCACCTGATCGATCCACCTTGCCCGCTGCGCACCTCGCCTTCTTGTGCCCGCCGGATCGTTGTCGAGAACCATTTTCACCGGGTTACTGTCCGACATTCTGGCTACGTGCCCGGCGCACCGCAGTCGTCCGATTTTCGCGGTGTGAACGATGAATGGTTCTCCCAACAGCTGATGCAACTCGTAATTCATTCGCCTCCTCCACGTACCGTCCGCCATCAGCACCCCACTATAGATGGTAGGTACGCAGCACTTTCCTTTCGAAAACTCATCATTCAAACATCGCCCAGGTCTCGTGTCCGTAGAGAACTACCGGTCTAATGAGCGTTTTGTAGATTGTCAGTTTGGTACGGCGGCGAACTCTATTCGATCGGAGCGTCTTGCGGAGTCCAAAGTGCATCTCCGAATTTCTCTGCTGGTGTCATTTTCGGCAGTCACCAGTGAGCCCAAGTACACAAATTCTTCTACCACCTCGATTTCGTCACCACCGATGCAAACTCGCGGTGGGTGGCTCACATTGTCATCTCTTGAACCTCTTCCTATCATGTACTTTGTCTTGACGTGTTGATGACTAGTCCGATCCGCTTAGCTTCCCTCTTCAGTCTGATGTAGGCTTCCTCCATCTTCTCAAAGTTACGTGCCATAATATCTATGTCGTCGGCGAAGCCAAATAGCTGGACGGACTTATTGAAAATTGTAGCACTCGTGTTAATCCCTGCTCTTCGTATTACCCCTTCCAAAGCGATGTTGAATAGCAGACACGAAAGACCATCACCTTGCCGTAACCCTCTGCGGGTTTCGAAGGGACTCGAGAATGCCCCTGAAACTCGAACTACGCACATCACCCGATCCATCGTCGCTTTGATCAACCGTGTCAGTTTATCCGAAAAACCGTGTTCGTGCATTAGCTACCATAGCTGGTCCCGATCGATTGTATCATATGCGGCTTTGAAGTCGATGAATAGATGATGTGTGGGCACGTTGTATTCGCGGCATTTCTGCAGTACTTGGCGAATGGCGAACACCTAGTCCGTGGTGGAGCGTTCGCCCATAAAACCCGCCTGGTACTGCCCCACGAACTCCCTTGCAGTTGATGCTAGTCGACGGCATAAAATTTGGGAGAGTTCCTTGTAGGCGGCGTTCAGCAATGTGATTGCGCGGTAGTTGCTACAATCTAGCTTATCGCCCTTTTTGTTGATGGGACACACGACACCTTCCATCCACTCCTGCGGCAAAACTTCCTCCTCCCAAATCTTGGTAATGACCCAGTGCAGCGCTCTAGCCAGTGCCTCACCACCGTGTTTAAATAGCTCTCCTGGTAGTTGGTCAACCCCAGGGGCTTTGTTGTTCTTCAGCCGGCCAGTCTCCTCCTGAATTTCCTGGAGATCCGGAGCCGGTAAAATTATGTCCAGCGCGCGTTCTCCCAGGTCCATCACCATACCGCCATCTTCGTCTGCCACATCGCCATTCAGGTGTTCTTCGTAGTGCTGCCGCCACCTTTGGATCACCTCACGCTCGTTCGTAAGAAGGTTCCCGTTTATGTCCTTGTACATATCAGGCTGTGGCACGTGGCCCTTACGTGAACGGTTTAACTTCTCATAGAACTTTCGTGTGTTATTAGCGCGGTACAGTTGCTCCGTCTCTTCACGGTCTCGATCTTCCTGCTGGCGCTTTTTCCTCCGGAAAATCGATTTTTGTCTGTTCCGCGCCTGTTTATATCGTGCCTCGTTCGCCCTCGTGCGGTGTTGCAGCAATCTCGCCCATGCTGCATTCTTCTCCTCCACTAACTGCTCACATTCACCGTCATACCAGTCGTTTCTCTTTTAATGAAGTTAGCATATACTTAATTCTAAAGATTTGCAATGAATTTGGTTTCAACAATTTAGCTAGTCAAAGACACGAGAGATGCTATTTAATAAATTACCCATTTTTCAGCTCAATGTTCGTTTAGCAGATTTAATCGATCGCATATCGTACCTGATATCTCACAACTCTATAATATAGGACATCTTACAACAAATGTACGCATGAATTAATATGAAATAATTTGTGTTTTCTTGTACGAACAAAATATCCCAAGTCGCTTGGTCTGGTAGAAACCTGACCATTTATACTAGCTTTGTCTTGTCAAGTACGAGATACTGAAGACGGCTTTACAATTGAGGCCGAAATACGTATCTGTAAATATTACAACATGGTGGAATTAAGTGGAAAAGTACTATCTCGTCTTATGACAGGTGAAGAAATTCCACTAAAAGATCCTAATAATTTTCTCAAACTAGCTGTTAAATCCACATACCTGAATCTGACCATAAATTCCATAAATATGCCAGCAACTGAAAAAAAGTATTCGTTTATTTGACCCAGCTTACCGACTGAGACTCAAAATATAGTAATAGGAAAAGTGACCGAACCATAAAAAACGACGTAAATATTCAAAAATTCAAAACAACGCGTGCAAAGTGGTTCGATCTTTGCATGAACCGATTCGAAAAGCACGGGCATTTAAATAAATAAAATTGACAGCTATAAATAAAGGATTTGGGGTTTTGTTTTCGTTGACGGGCGCAGCTCGGTGCACCTTCGCCTCCAGATCCGAGAGGTTGGAATCACTTTCATAGCTGCCAGCGTGTTTAGCCTCTTTCGGCCTGCCGAGCTTTGTTGTGACTTAGGTTTTTACTAATTTAGATAGAGTATACCGATAAGGGTCGTTATTTTAATGAGTAGCTGCGAGTTTGTTTCCAAACATTGCCAACCCCGCCGGCGGTGTTGGAGGATGATGATATGTGTTCGCCTCGTTTTAGCGAAGTAAATGGGATGCAGAGGAGCACAAAATGAAGTGATATGTTGATGTTAATTTTGCTTCTCAATGCGGTTGGCTATTCAGGGCTGAATGAGACTAAAGGTCCTTTATTCATAGATAGGTGAAAGCAAAAAAAAACAGTGATAACTGCTGAAATAATTCCAAAGAATGTTATTGTAGAACATTACATATTTGTAGTATTCGGCATCATATATTTGGTAAGATTGTCAAAAGCAGGCATATGAGAAACACGCATGATCCTGACCTCTAATGCAACATTACGTGCCAAAATAATCATATGCAATACTCAATATATCGTATTTGCATTTGCTTACAAAAGTAGCTCCTATCTCTGAATAATGGATCTATATAGAGGTAACAAACGACTAATTCCACCGTGCCGTTTGGTGATCATCCATTTGTCAGAAAAGTGGAGATAAATGGCGAAATCAAATGAAATAATTAACCCTTTTCAAATTTGAATTTGAAAAGGTCGAATACTATTGATGGTGTTTAAAAGTATAAGATTTTCAGTATGTATCAGCAAAAATTTTATAAAAGTTCAAAATGTAATTTGCCTTTCCCGAGAAAACGTAATTTAGTAAAAGTTATGTTTACCAAAATTTAAAGGAGTGACGTGTTTGAGATTCCGATCACTTTGCAGCACATTCAATTTTTGTGACATCTATGAAACACGAGGTCTTATATATGATGTTTGCGATCTACTAAACTTAGTTCTTGGCCTTCTGTATGTAGTGTGATTAACTGGAAACGATATTATCGTTTAGCACCGTGAAAAATCGCCTCTGAAGACAGCTTAATTAACAAAAACATAACGAAATGATGGCCTGTGAGCGCGAGGCCGGTGTTTTGATATCGTAACACGAAAAAAGGCCAATTATTTCCCTCAGTCGATCAAGACCAGGGACCAACATTTTAAGACCTAGATCTTTAACCGAGCTGTTTCAGCTCTGTGAAGCCGCAATCCCCCATGCTAATGGATTTAGTCCGATCGGATTGAATTAATAAATTTATGAATTGTGTGAATATGTTTTGTCAGTTTCTCAGTTTATGTTCTCCTCCTTTATTTTACGTTTGAACGAGTTTCCCCCAGCGAAGCACGGGACATCAAAAGGCGGAGAGCTCCACTTACCAAACTTGCTGACTGTCAGATTGTGCCGTTTCGTATTTTCGTCTCGTTTTCGGTTTCGTATCTGACGGCTTTGAAGTTTGGTTCGCCGGTGCTGGAAGCGTTTCGGGGTAGTTTGACAGGTAAGTTTACCACTTTATCGTCCTCACTTCGTTTCCACCTTGCGAGATGCGTCTACATTCATAGAGTGGTTTTTGAACTCCTACAGCATTTATTTGTTATATGTGAATAATCTAAATTTGTAATATTAAATGTAAAACGAATTTATCTGATCATATTTTATTTTCACTAATCTCAAATCAATTATTCAAATAATTTACAACTTAAATTAAAAAAAAAAAATTAATGCATTTATACAGAAGTGAATCTATTTTTCCCATTTTTACACATAATGCTATTCTATGTCAATCAATAAACCATTTGTATTATTACTTTTGAATAACTTCCACTCTCACACTATTGACTATAATCAATTATTAACATTTCCAGTAGAATGCAAAGCGTCAAGTTTCCCGGCCAATGCATCCTGATGCGCTAAAATCGAGCAAGACGGATAGTGTGCAATTATAAATTGATCAAACACGCATACATAAATCATGAATCATATACACAGATGTCATCCCTTTTTTTGAATGTGAAAGCATAGCCTTTCAGTGACAATTTCGGAGTACGAGAAATGCAAATATGGCATCCAATCAAAATTCGAACCCTAACGGTTCAATGGGTTCCTAAATCTACCGAAAAGCGCGCGCACGTTTATGAAACATGATGATATTATTAGCTGTTTATATGAATGTCTACATTTACATAAAAACAGAGCTCAGGACACTCGGCTGAATTTGATGGCATTGTCGGCACGATTTACTGCGGCGAGGGTGAGCTTGAGAATGGGGAATGAAAGAAATATTCAGATATCCATTTCGTTGATTCGATTCGGATCACTGCCCACTGACACGACAACATCGACCGGCGGGTTTCGCTTAATGGTATAATAGGTGATTTTTCAAACAATTTATCTCACAGATATTGTGGTGGACAATAGGGGGACATGATTTTAAATGACGCGACTTCATTTGCGGTAAGCTTTTTTGTATCAAATTTGCTTTTAGTTGATTTGAGTGGTAGAAAATGAATCATACAAATGTCGTAAAATATCGTGCGAACTTCTGTTCTTAGAAAGCCGTTGAGGGGGTTAAAAGCAGAGAGGTATAAGTGATATATTAGTAAAAATTGAGTTGACTACAGAAAAAAATACTTTGGATCTAGAGCTCTGCGGCAATTTGTTGATATACTATGTAGGGGAGAACATTGCATAATGCACCCCTGGGGCAAAATGACCTCTCTCATAAAATCACTCATAATGAGCAAAATCCTGTCATTTTCACTTAAAGTTTACGATTAGCGAATCTTTCACCTCATCCGTAAGATTGTCGTTCAATCCATTAAGACAAAACAAACAACCATGCGTTCACCATTATTTTGCATGTAATTGAGTCATTTTACACCACCATTCGGACGTTTTGCCCCAGGCCCATTTTTAAAACATTTTTAAATGCTTTAGGAAGTCATGAAAACCTTGTTGTTTTGAATAGGAGACAGTTGTAAATTTTACATATACACGTTGAAATGGTTCGATTTTCTTGTTTATATAGGTGAAAACATCGAAAAAGCTTAAGGGGTGCATTTTGGACTGTTCTACCCTACGTTGAAAAGTTAAAATGTGAAAATTCACAGAAAATTAATAATTTTTAGAACTTTCATAAAATTTCAGATATTGAAAAACTTTAAACACATTTTTCTCAAAATCAAATTTTTATCACTTACACCCCTTTGCATTTGACCTCTCATTTACATATGTTTGGAATAACTAAAGCCTTAAGTAGCTTGGCAAAAAGATATGCTATCACAATGTAAATCCGTGTTGAAGACGAGTGGGTTTCAACTCCATTGGATTAAATACTGGGAATAGTGGTTAACGAATACTAAGCAGCAATGTCCTTATTCGGAAGTCGGGTTTTATATTCGAGTAGCGGTTTTGTCCTCATTCAAGAGAATGATACGTTTAAAGTGTCAGTTTTGTTTTGCCCTACTTACAAGAAACTAGACTACACTCGTAGCTATCCCGCGAATATAATTTGAATGCCGATTATGAGGTGTAAAGGTGGCACACAATCGAGCGTGGCTCATAGAAAAATGACCCAGGTGACGGCAACGAGGTGAGGTCGTTCGGTGCTGAAATACTCGTCCAGTGCAAGCCTTCCAGAATCAAAAACAAATTTAACTCGCGTTTTCAAGGACTTCTACTTTTTCAATGGATCTACATTCCAACTGGAACTTGGTCTGCTTTTCAATTTAGTATCTTGTAAGGCTAGTACAATGTATATACTATGCCCAGGGTGCCAAGGAAATTTCCAACCCGAAAACATCATAGCCCGGACCGAGAATCGAAATTTGCGAAATTTTGCAAAATTCGTTTCGTATAATTCCAAAATTTTCACCTGCATAAACTAGCTTTAACTAAATTAAACGGAATTCCGCATAATTTGGTAGCCAATTTTAATCAATACCAATCTTCATGAAATCGAGAAATTTCGGTTTTTAACTTATTTAATTTGCTAATTATCTAATACTTGCATTCAGACGTAGAAGACTAGTTAGATAGGGACTGGGACAGTCTAAGCATTGTCCTACCCATGATTATGGTAAGAACATATGAGTTCATTTACTGGTAAGAATATGCAAGTTAGTAAAAGGTGATTTTAAAGTTAATCAGAGTCTAAACAATAATCACAGAGGTTTCAGGCATCCTAAAGCAATAGACTACTAATTATTCTTTAGGACTTCAGGCAATTTATAATCCCGAAAGCACTCGATGATGTCCAAACATTATTTCTTTAACTACAAAGCATGTTGCTCTGAATCGATAGATCCATAACTATTTCTGAAAGTTAATTTCGAAATCCTAGCAGTAAGCAATTATTGAACTATTGAGTATTTTTTTAATTTCTGTGATCCTTGACTTCCCTGGAAGCTTTTAAAGATAATCGATAATCGTGAGAATTCCTTTCCTCTTGGAAAATCAATATTTGTCCAAAAAATTGAGGAAATTTTCTCGAATTATGTGAGTATTCTGGCCATAAGCACTGTCGATTATTTTTAGAATTGATTATATTGCAAGCATAACTGCCTCATTCTGAAATGGATTTTATATCAACATGGGGCAGTTATACTTCCAGCGACATTTTAGATAGAATGTGCATCGATTTCTCAACACGAGAACTTGCCCAAATCGGAGACAAGCTCGGTGGTCTATTGGCTATCGTTTCTGCCTATAAACAGGAGGTCATGGTTTCGATTGCAGGGTCGTCACTTGCCTATTCTGTATGTCAGTTCTTTATGTGTTTCACGTAGTCCCAAAACAATTCCTACTATTATAACTTCCGCAATAACGTGGCACGTATGAGAGGTCATAGAGATCTCTGCTCTGCCTTTCTTAAGTATAGGTATCCAATTTACACAAGAACGTTGCCAGGACAGATCTCATCTGTTGGAGAGTGATAGTGATTAAAATTAATGTCTGTGAATCAAATAATGTAATAACGGATGGAAATTATGCTTGTCTGAAATGACTTGGGTTTTAACACCTACGAATTTATGCGAATCGCTTAAGGCTCTGTAAACCGTAATCAATCCGATAATGACGATGATTTTATTCGAATCCGCACTAATACTAATAAAGTTTTGAACTAAATTCAATATTTTGGGGCTGTTTGCCGACTTACCTCCATCA
This sequence comes from Armigeres subalbatus, assembly GCF_024139115.2. Taxonomy (NCBI): domain Eukaryota; kingdom Metazoa; phylum Arthropoda; class Insecta; order Diptera; family Culicidae; genus Armigeres; species Armigeres subalbatus. The sequence continues at coordinate 387,553,381 of NC_085140.1, read as the reverse complement.
TAGTATATTCATAGCATTTCCATATTAATTTTTCACTTATCCAAATAAACAATTACTGGAATTGCAGGAAAAACGCTGAAAACTGCCTTTTTCCTGGGCCGGCATTCGCATTTTTAACGAACGCATACTAACTCCGAACGTTCGGAGCAAACACATACACACGCACTTGATTTTCACTTGATTTTTCCCACTGTTTCCTTGATTTAATCACTACTAAAACATATTCACTAGCTGAATTTCACATTTTCTTCAAACTTGACTACCAATTAATTCACTTCGCGTCCAAAACTGTCGAAAACTGCTTTCCAGAAATCGAAGTGAAAGACAAATTTGACGACCGTATTGTGAACGCAATAAAATGCGGAAGAGTCAAACTCACTAGCGCAATAGGTGAAATGGTGAGTACAAAATCTACGCGATGCAACTTCATTCAATCCGAACAATACAATGTATACGCCAGTCAACACGCAAACAAAGGTGTGCATACACGAGAAAATAATCATCTCTTCACCATTGCCAGATTTGTTTATTGGAAAAAATCATTGCTGTTTGTCGGATTGTACAAATATACCAGAAATAAATATTTAAACATGTTATGTAAGCTTCTATTAAATTCCAAGTGGTGAATAACAAATTTTAAACCGATAAATACCCATATATTTGATACACCGTGAACATGTGTTATGATATAGAATAAACATTTCGTCAAGCTGGCATATTTTTAACACCCATTTCCACCCACCCCAGTTGTAAACAAAATATATCTATCGCTGCTGCACTTTTCCGTACCAATTGCCTCACTATTACAAACAAGCAATACAGTCATTAATTCTCAAAACATTGTGATGGAGTCTTGAGCCTTAATGTTAATGCTAATACCAGAACTGTTACCCAAATCAGCATTTCCTGTTTCCTGACTCGGAACGTGGATGCGCCTCTCAACACTATCTCCCTTATTTGCTATAATACATTTTTAGTTATTATTGATATATTTCAATCGGGTCCTAAGGCCTTACTTTGATTATGGTTGCAAACGAGAGTGCATCGGTCAAGAATACAAGAACCGATGTTATATAAATTCTGATAAAAGTCTAAGTCAATAAAAATAATATTTCTGTGTTTGAGACTTTTTAAGACATGTTTTGAGCTGAGCAACGTATGTTGCTGAAAAGGCAACATATCAGAACGAATGAACCATTAGTCCAAAACGTCAGGTCAATATATTAACTGTCAAAGGTTGAGTCGAGTGCCCTGCAGTGTTTTGCTAGTGCGTTTGAATCATATTATTCCGTACGTCAAACAAGACCGAAAATGTCGAGGAAGCATTTTCCATTTAAATTTCAAATCAATCAATGTACCTTTCGAATCAAAATTCGAAAGAAAAACTGACGTGTTCAGGATGATTAACTTAATCGTTCCCTGAAAGAAAATCGAATATCTATTCTTCATTTTAGGACCCACTTGGCTCTGGCAGTTAGGATTTTTCCTCTGGTTGAACTTATTCTTCCTTCTTACTTTTTCCTTCTTCCGCCTTCCTTCTTCCTTCCTCCTTCTTCTTTCTTCCTTCTTCCCTCTTCCTTCTTCCTTCTTCCTTCTTCTTCCTTCCACCTTCTTCCTTCGTTTTTCTCCTTTCTTCATTCTACCTTCTTCCTTCTTCCTTCTTCCTTCTTCCTTCTTCCTTCTTCCTTCTTCCTTCTTACTTTTTCCTTCTTCCTTTTTCCTTCTTACTTTTTCCTTCTTCCTTCTTCCGTCTTCCTGGTTCCTTCTTCCTTTTTCCTTCTTCCTCCTTCCTTCTTCCTTCTTCCTTCTTCCTTCTTCCTTCTTCCTTCTTCCTCCTTCCTCCTTCCTCCTTCCTCCTTCCTCCTTCCTCCTTCCTCCTTCCTTCTTCCTTCTTCCTTCTTCCTTCTTCCTTCTTCCTTCTTCCTTCTTCCTTCTTCCTTCTTCTTTCTTCTTTCTTCCTTCTTCCTTCTTCCTTCTTCCTTCTTCCTTCTTCCTTCTCCATTCTTCCTTCTTCCTTCTTCCTTCTTCCTTCTTCCTTCTTCCTTCTTCCTTCTTCCTTCTTCCTTCTTCCTTCTTCCTTCTTCCTTCTTCCTTCTTCCTTCTTCCTTCTTCCTTCTTCCTTCTTCCTTCTTCCTTCTTCCTTCTTCCTTCTTCCTTCTTCCTTCTTCCTTCTTCCTTCTTCCTTCTTCCTTCTCCATTCTTCCTTCTCCCTTCTTCCTTCTTCCTTCTTCTTTCTTTCTTCTTCCTTCTTCCTTCTTCCTTCTTCCTTCTTCCTTCTTCCTTCTTCCTTCTTCCTTCTTCCTTCTTCCTTCTTCCTTCTTCCTTCTTCCTTCTTCCTTCTTCCTTCTTCCTTCTTCCTTCTTCCTTCTTCCTTCTTCCTTCTTCCTTCTTCCTTCTTCCTTCTTCATTCTTCATTCTTCCTTCTTCCTTCTTCATTCTTCCTTCTTTCTTCTTCTTTCTTTTTTCTTCCTTCTTTTTTCTTCCTTCTTCTTTCTTCCGTCTTCCTTATTCGTTTTTTTTCTTTCCTTCTTCTATTTTCCTCCTTCTTCCTTGATTCTTCTGTCTTCTTCCTTGCTTCTTCCTTCTTCTTCCTTGATTCTTCCTTTTTCTTCCTTGATTATTCCTCCTTCTTCCTTGATTCTTCCTTCTTCTTCCTTGATTCTTGCTTTTTCTTCTTTGGTTCTTCCTTGGTTCTTACTTCTTCTTCCTTGATTCTCCCACCTTTTTCCTTGATTATTCCTTTTTCTTCCTTGGTTCTTCTTCTCCCTCCTGCCTTCTTCTTTGTTCATTCCTTATTCAGAGATAATCTTGCATCGTCTAGCTAGCTACTCGCTATCTCACTTCTTGCTTCCACTTCCACTTCACTTCTCACTTCTTGCTTCCCACTGCAAACCTTTCTTTCTTCTCCCTACTCACACCACACACTTAATAAGAAAACGTATTTCAACTATTCGGCCAAACGGCATTCGGCCAAATAACCCTAAATCCATACAAATGGCTGGTTTAAAAAATTGATTGTAAATTAAATATTTATTATTAAGACAAAGACGAATTGTCATTAATATAAACCATCATTCTATTTAAAATAATCTTTTCAGACAGTTTGCATATTGAAGAAAGCAATCTGATTGAGCAATAACTAGAAGCCTCTGCCGGATTTACGTCCGGGTTCAAAATTGGAACAAACAAATTGGTTCCCAACGAAGGGTCAAAAACATTCTCTTGATTTTTTTTTTTTTTTTTTTTTTTTTTTTAACTAATTTTATTTGCTAATTATCTAATACATGCATTCATCTCTTAGACTAGGTGTTCCGTGTTTTCTTAACACTATCATCCTTATTTGCTATGTTACTATGCTTTTAGTTATTATTAATACATTTCAATTGCCTCTGGCAGCTAGAATTTTTTCCTCTGGTTGAATTGAACCATGTAGGAATTACATAAATGTTTTCAACTTAAACTAAACTTAACTCTATTTTATACTAAGGGTACAGGAGTTAATCGTTGCAATAGAAGATTGCAACGATTTTTGTCTAAAATTGGAAATTATTTTGTTGGACATTTGTTGCAATGTCTCAATATTAGAAATTCTATTTAGGAATTCTATTTAGGAAGTTCATTGGTACTATACCACGGAGGCAACTTCAGAATCATTTTCAAAATTTTATTTTGAATCCTCTGGAGTGCCTTCTTTCTGGTATTGCAGCAACTAGCCCATATTGGCACAGCATACAACATGGCAGGTCTAAAAATTTGTTTGTAAATCAAAAGTTTGTTCTTACGACAAAGTTTTTGATTTTCTGTTTATAAGTGGATATAGGCACTTAATATATTTGTTGCATTTGGCTTGAAGGCCTTCAATGTGATTTTTAAAGTTAATTTTTGATCTAGCAGAAGTCCTAAATATTTAGCTTCGCTAGACCAATTAATTGGAACCCCATTCATAGTGACAATATGTCTGCTAGAAGGTTTCAAATAAGAAGCTCTCGGCTTATGTGGGAAAATTATAAGCTGAGTTTTGGAAGCATTCGGGGAAATTTTCCATTTTGCAAGTAAGTGGAGAAAATATCCAAACTTTTTTGCAATCTACTACAAATGACACGAAGGCTTCGCCCTTTGGCTGAGAGACCAGTGTCATCTGCAAACAAAGATTTTTGACACCCTGGTGGTAAATCAGGTAAGTCAGAAGTAAAAATGTTATACAATATGGGCCCCAGTATGCTGCCTTGGGGGACACCAGCCCTTACAGGTAATCTATCAGATTCAGTATTCTGATAGTTTACCTGCAGCGAGCGATCTGATAAATAATTTTGGATCAGTTTAATGATGTACAGAGGAAAATTAAAATTCATCAATTTTACAATCAAACCTTCATGCCAAACACTGTCAAATGCTTTCTCTATGTCAAGAAGAGCAACTCCAGTCGAATATCCATCAGATTTGTTGAGCCGAATTAAGTTCGTAACTCTTAATAACTGATGAGTGGTTGAATGCCCATGGCGAAAACCAAATTGCTCATCAGCAAAAATAGAATTGTCATTAATATGAACCATCATTCTATTTAAAATAATCTTTTCAAACAGTTTGCTTATTGAAGAAAGCAAACTGATTGGGCGATAACTAGAAGCCTCAGCTGGATTTTTGTCCGGCTTCAAAATTGGAACAACTTTGGCGTTTTTCCATTTATCTGGAAAGTATGCCAATTGAAAACATTTGTTAAATAAATTAACCAAAAAGGATAAAGAGCTCTCAGGAAGTTTTTGATAAGTATGTAGAAAATACCATCATCACCCGGGGCTTTCATATTTTTAAATTTTCTAGTAATAGATCTCACTTCATCCAAATTGGTTCCCAACGAAGGGTCAAAAACATTCTCTTGATTGAGAATGTCTTCGAAGCTCCGTGTAACCTGATCCTCAATTGGACTAGTGAGACCTAGACTAAAATTATGGGCACTCTCGAACTGCTGAGCAAGTTTTTGAGCCTTTTCGCCATTTGTTAATAAAATTTTATTTCCCTCTTTAAGCGCTGGAATTGGCTTTTGAGGTTTTTAAGAATTTTGTTAATTTCAAAAGGGTTTCGAACTGGGATCCAACTTCGAGACATTATTCTCAAAGTTGGTATTTCTCAGAATAGCGAAACGTTTTTTAATTTCATTTTGCAAATCTCGCCAAATAACTTTCAACGCGGGATCGCGAGTTCTTTGGTATTGCCTTCGCCTCACATTTTTAAGACGGATCAGTAGCTGAAGATCGTCGTCAATAATAATGGAGTTGAATTTAACTTCACATTTCGGAATTGTAATGCCTCTGGCTTCGACAATTAAATTTGTCAAAGATTCGAGAGCATTATCAATATCACTTTTGGTATCGAGAGGAATATAAACATCAAAATTCCTATCGATATACGTTTTGAGAGAATCCCAATCAGCTCTATGATAATTAAAAGTAGAGCTGATTGGATTATAAATGGCTTCTTGTGAGATTTCAAATGTCACAGGAAGGTGATCAGAGTCAAAGTCAGCATGAGTTACCAATTGGCCACACAGCTGACTTGAATCCGTTAAAACTAAATCAATTGTAGAAGGATTTCGACTGAAAGAAAAACAAGTTGGTCCATTGGGATATTGAATAGTATAATATCCCGCAGAACAATCTTCAAATAAAATTTTACCATTGGAATTGCTTTGAGCATTATTCCATGAACGGTGTTTGGCATTGAAGTCACCAATTACGAAGAATTTTGATTTGTTGCGAGTCAGAATTTGAAGATCAGCTTTCAACAAATTCTTTTGCTGCCCATTGCATTGAAAAGGCAAGTAGGCTGCAATGAAGGAAAATTGCCCAAAATTTGTTTCAACAGAAACTCCCAAGGTTTCAAAAACTTTGGTTTCAAACGAAGAAAATAATTTATGTTTGATAAGTCTATTAATGACAATGGCGACCCCACCACAGGCGCTGTCAAGACGATCATTTCTGTAGATAAAATAGTTTGGATCTCTTTTAATGGAGAGTCCTGGTTTTAAATACGTTTCAGTTATAATGGCAATATGCACATTATGAACTGAAAGGAAGTTGAATAATTCATTTTCCTTACCCTTTAGAGAGCGGGCATTCCAATTTAGAACTTTCACACAATTATTTGGATCCATTGAAACGGAGTCCGATAACAATTTTTTGTGTACTTTATACCAACCTGAACAGCTTCAGGAATGGTATTTGCTTTGAACATTGCATCAATCATGTGATGCAATTGTTCAGTTAAAAATCAAAATCGGAAGCAGTCATGCCTGAATCGGCAACATGACCGTTATTTTCCGTTGGGACATGGGTATAAACCTCATTTTGAGAAGAGAAATTTGGTCTACCAGCAGCGATGTTTGCATACGTAGGTACATTGGAAAATTGGAATTTACTGAAGTGCTTGCTACCCGTTGACGAGCGGCAAAATTCGTTTGTGAATTGTGGTGGGTATGAATTGCTCGACCGGTAACCGGTTTCGAAATTTGAGCGTTTGAAAATTTCTACCCGTCGAATCTGGGATCCGATTGGAATTTCCGTCATCAATTTTGCACGGGAATTCAAAACTTTTTGCGTGAAGGGCATTCCCAGAAATTGGATTTGTGATTGCCCCCACAGTTTGCGCACTTAAATTTATTGGAATCTTCTCTCACAGGACAAGCGTCCTTGGCGTGAGAGGTTCCATCACAAATCAAGCATTTAGCATCCATGTGGCAATGTTTAGTTCCGTGACCCCACTTTTGGCACCTACGGCACTTAATTTCCCCCAGGCCTGCGGAAATGGTCCCATGTAACACGGACATGCGACATAATACAGGCCTTTTTCAAACTTTTCATATTATTTAGTTCACTTTTGTTAGTGAACTAAATAAAATTCTTGAGAAATGCCCCTCTGGGAAGTACCAGAGTGAGATTTCTTTTTCATCTTAATTACTTGGACTGGTGAAAATCCAAGTAATTGAGAAATTTCAATTTTAATCTCATCCAGTGATTTGTCATCACTGGGGAGACCTTTCAAGACGACTTTGAACAATCGCCCAGTTTTGTCGTCGTATGTGAAGAATTTATGGCGCTTCTCAGTTAAATACTGAAGAAGACGTTTGCGATCGTCAAAGGATCCCGGCAAAACGCGGCAGTCACCCTTCCTAGCAATCTGAAATGAAACCTTGATCCCCTGAAGGTTACTCAAAATCTCATTCCGGAAGCCAGAAAACTCGGCAACAGATACCACAATTGGCGGAATCCTTTGCTTTTTCGCATGAATCGAATCACCTGGGCTAGAGGTAGATTCGATTTGCTCAATATCATCATTAATCAAATCGAACTGATTGCTCAGTTCGATTGGAGAGGAATTATTTCCGATATTAGAGTTAGAAGGAATATCTGAATTCTCCAGCTTCCTTCTATTTTTTCCGCGCTTGGGCAGGACGGTCTTGAAACCTTGTTTCTTTGAAGGAAGTGGAGAATTCAGAGACTCCCCCTTCCTCTTGTTTTTGTTAATACTCATTGCTGAGCGTGGAGACGTGACCTTCTAAGAGGTTTTTTCCCAGAACGGTGTCCCTGCAGGATTACCACCGCTTGTCGGAATTTTACTTCCGCAAACGGGTCCAACGTAAAACGAAGGCACGGGTCCTTGCAAAGATCGTAACGGGATCAGTGGGTACAAATAGCGCTAAGAAGCACCGTTGAAATTAAAATAGCTTCGGGTACTATTAAAAACTTCCTTCCGCAAAGAGAGAAAGAACCGCACAGCACGAAAGCACGATGCGGTCTGAACATTCTATTGATTGAGAATGTCTTCGAAGCTCCGTATAACCTGAAACTCAAGTGGACTAGTGAGAACTAGACTAAAATTATGGGCACTCTCAAACTGCTGAGCAAGTAATTCATTTCCCTTTTTAAGCGCTGGAATTGGCTTTTGAGGTTCTTCGAATGAAAATTTCGTTCCAAAAGTTCTTAAAGTTGGTATTTCTCAGAATAGCGAAACGTTTTTTCATTTCATTTTGCAAATCTTACCAAATAACTTTCAACGCGGGATCGCGAGTTCTTTATTATTGCCTTCGCCTCACATGTTTAAGACGAATCAGTAGCTGAAGATCGTCGTCAAAAATAATAGAGTTGAATTTAATTTCACATTTAAGGATTTCAATGGCTTTGACAATTAAATTCGCTAAAGATACAAGAGCAATATCACTTTTGGTAGCGAGAAGAATATCAATTTCAAAATTCCTATCGATATATGTTTCATATGAGTCCCAACCAGCTCTATGATAATTAAAAGTAGAGCTGATTGGATTATTAATGGCTTCTTGTGAGATTTCAAACGTCACAGGAGAGTGTTCAAAGTCAAAGGAAACTCAAGTCGAGTGAAAACATGATTTGACGAGAATTCAGTAAAAGTGACGTTTCGGTTGCTGAGGTTCGGAAAACATTTTGCTGATAATCAACAATAAACAATGTTATAGGGCACTGCATGCAAAAATCTCTTTCTCTTTTGTTCTTCATAAATGTTCACGTTTACTGGCCTTGTTGTTTTCAAATTTCTTTACAGCGAGAAAGAGACGAAACATTCCGTGCAGTGCCCTATTGCCGAAGTTCAATTTCAAAATTTACTGAGATACAGCGCCAATTGGTCCCTTTGAAAAGTTAAGCGAGAAATATTCGGTACATATTTTTAGACATTTTTAAAATAACAGGCATTTTTTCCGAAGTCATTAGCGAAGTATACGATTTTGTTGAGAATAAACTTTTTTTCCACATTTCTTTGTTTTCGAAAATTTTATGAGAAACTTGGAATTCTAGGGGCGTAGGTGATTGAGTTTGGTTTCTAGAACGTCTATTCTAACTATTTTCGTCAAGTAATGTGCTCAACAGAAAAAGTTGATTCCAATCTATCTATCGCCAGTTGCCCAAAATATGCTGAATGGAGAGAGCATTAGCTGTTTAAAATTCCAAGGTCAAATACAATTACGCCTATTTGAAGAAAAAAAAAACAGAATTGCTGGCAACTTTCCAATACTCGACGCATATTAATTTCACAATCGGTGACCGAATTTCGTTAGAGGGGTCCTAGTTTTTGTCAGATTATGGAGATCAATGTTTCTTTCTGAAAAATTTCAGGTCATTATTCACATCAGTAAACGGTGTTGAGAAAATAAAAACTTCCTACTGTGTTCAGGAAAATCAGCGAATAGGCTTGACATTTTTTATTGAAGGGTTCGATTTTACCAGCATATTTAACAGATTTGCAGGAACTGTTTTCACCATACAGCAAATCTCCGTATTCTCCGAAAATAAATAAATAAACATCAATTGAAATTAGAGATGATTAGGTTCCCCGCGTTAATAACATTGATTGTAATAATGAGCATCAATACTTCTGGAAATTGAACGTTTGCGCACGTTAAGTTTCTTGGTGCATAATGCAATTAGCAGGAAAATATCACCATACCTCTGTGATTGCTTTTCCATTCATAGAAGTGTTACAACGTCTGTGACGTCATTGACGGTGATCCATCAGTTGTAAGGCCAATCGAGTTTTCAAAGGAGAGTTCAAGCTCCATCAAACATGTCCGTCAGGTATTTTCCGGTAGTCGCTTGAATGAAAGCTGCCAATTCCTCCGTAATTCGAAGTAGATCATCAGTTTGAATACAGTTTGAATACAGCTACTTGGGCCTTGTTTTTTACAACAGTATTTTCATCAATTGCGAGCAAGCAGAATTTGAAGCAGTTGACTTATTCACGTAACGTAGTTCTCAAATCTTTTGTAAAAACATTTACTATTCACTAATACTACTGAGACTTTTTCCCTACGTCAACAACAGCCGATATGCATTCCTTAACAAGTTCTCCGCCCTGGAAAGGTTTCATCCGTATTGCCAAAATCTCACTTACTATTCCATTAATAATTTGAATCAATAATGGAAGTCAGGTAAATATCATTTTCAGTAGAATTCTTGATCTCGTAATGTCGTTTCGAATCATATTTCGTAACCTACGGTAATTAATAACAAATAATATAAAATGAGCCTTTCGAGCCAGATAGAAAAGCTTGCGGGCCGGTTTTTAAGTATTTTTCTTACATGCTGCGGTCCATAAACCATTGAGCGGAGCGTCCTGAATGGGCAGCCCTGACCTGAAGATTTTCCGATCATTTTTCTGTAGAAACAATTTTCCTTGGAAATTCCAAAATGCTTTCTCGGAAAATCCAAAGAATTCTCAAAACTTCAAAGATGTTGCTATGGAAAATTCGGAAATAATTTTCAAATTAATATTTTAGAGAAGCTCAGTAAATTTTCGGGAAAAGTTTATCAGATTTTCCGACAAAAGTCAAATAATTCTCCCGTTGATGTATTGAAAACATCTTGAAAACCCAGATTAATCCACCTAGCGGTGATGGTGCCTTTCTCGACCTTCGTAAAATGTGTGTGCTTGAAAAAGATGAGCTAGTGGCTAGGAGTAAAAAAGACAAATTTCTTTGTCCGTTCTATGAAAATCAGATTATTTATGGCAAAGATATTGTAGATCCAGTTGAAAACCGAAAATCATATTTTGTCCCATTTCCGGATGTCGCAACTGCATCGCTAGTGGTGCCCGACTATGGCACAGTTGCGCACTACTCGCGATGCAGTTGCAACATCCGGAAATGCGAGAAAATGCGATTTCGCGGGACCTCGGTTCGGTTTTCAGCTTGATCTACAATATGCTAATAAGAATTTCGACATTTTTGTTTCCTTTTCCAATCTTTTTGACGTACATAACCCTGTTTTATTTCACCCAGTCATATATTTTAAGGATATCACTTTTGGATGTTCTCCTCGTTTGTCGGGTGAAGATCACTGCGTCCAGATTTTAGGACTATTGTGATATACCCTTTTTCTGTGAAATACGCAAGTTATCTCAGTAACATGTTTGTCATTAAGATACCTTGGTATCGACTGAACTCAAGACCATCTATTATTGATGAATAGGGATCCTGAGTTACAGTATGTGACTCCCCCATTCTGGCGAGACTAGCTTTATGAAGCCAATCACGTCCTTGGGGGATAAGATCCATATGTCAGCAGGCCCTAAAAAGGGCTTGCTGAGAACTTTGAACCTACGTTGGGTGAGTGCACTGCAATAGCAGAGGATGTGTTCTGATGTTTCTCTCTCCTCGTCACAGAAGCGGCAATTTGAGGTTTGGATTGCTCCGATCTTTTGTAGATGGTATCTGCAGGGGCAGTGTCCAGTTATTAGACCGGTGTAGATGTTGAGATCCCTTTTGTTGAGACCTAATAGTTGTTGGGTTTTCTTGGGGTTAATCGTTACGAGCCTTTTGGATTGGCTCGTATGGGGAAGTGCATTCCAGTTTGATGTGATTTGACTGACCATATATTTGTTCAGTTCCATTTTTACAGAGCCCGCAGAAGGGCTCAGGGCCAATGAACCTTTCATTAGATCCATTCCTGGCTAGCTCATCAGCAATCTCGTTTCCCTCTAGACCCGTATGTCCTGGGATCCAATATAGGTAGACTCGATTGCGTATGGATAAGTTTTTCAAAGCCAGAATGCATTCCCACACTAGCTTTGAGTTACAAGTGTAGTTATTAAGCGACTTAAGTGCCGCTTGGCTGTCAGAGAAAATACATATTTTTGCAAATCTATACTTTCTCCTCAGGCATAATAACACGCATTCTAATATTGCATATATTTTGGATGTTAGTTGAACTGAAGCTCCGACTACACAAAAAGAAAACGAAAATGTCATTCCCATCACGCGAGCGGAGGGCAATATTTGTTAAGATGTAAATCTCATGACCGTCTTTCTGCCAAACTCCCGTATGAAGTGGGAGAGACAGAGACATCATCTCAGTTCGTCGAGCTGAATCGATTGGTATATAACACTATGGGTCTCCAGGCCTTCTGTAAAAGTTTGGTTTTTGGAGCGAACATACAGCCTTTTCGTATAAAAAGGCTAAAATGGTGTTTCGGCCATAACTTCCGATCCCATAGTCCGATCTAGCCAATTTTCAATAGGAAACAATGGGACAGGATTCTGCGTCGATTGCAACTTGTTTCGTGTGAATCGATTAAGGTTAGGTGTCCGAAAAATAGGTGACATTTTTTGTGACTTTTATGAAAAAAGGTATTTTGCTCATAACTTCCAATCCCATAGTCCGACCTGTCCAATTTTCAATAGGAAACAATGGGAAAGGATTTTGCGTCGAATGCAATTTGTTGCGAGCAAATCGGTTGAGAATAAGTGCCTGAAAAATGAGTGACATTTTTTACGCGATTTTTTCGTATGAATTTGTATTTTGGCCATAACTCTCGATCCCATAGTCCGATCTGGCCAATTTCAAATAGTAAATAATGGGACAGGATTCTGCGTCGAATGCAACTTGTTGCGAGCAAATCGGTTGAGGATAAGTGTCCGAAAATGAGTGACATTTTTTACGCGATTTTTTTGTATGAATTTGTATTTTGGTCATAACTTTCGATCCCATAGTCCGATCTGGCCAATTTCAAATAGGAAATAATGGGACAGGATTCTGCGTCGAATGCAACTTGTTGCGAGCAAATCAGTTGAGGATAAGTGTCCGAAAATGAGTGACATTTCTTACGCGATTTTTTTGTATGAATTTGTATTTTGGTCATAACTTTCGATCCCATAGTCCGATCTGGCCAATTTCAAATAGGAAATAATGGGACAGGATTCTGCGTCGAATGCAACTTGTTGCGAGCAAATCGGTTGAGGATAAGTGTCCGAAAATGAGTGACATTTTTACGCGATTTTTTTGTATGAATTTGTATTTTGGTCATAACTTTCGATCCCATAGTCCGATCTGGCCAATTTCAAATAGGAAACAATGGTACAGGATTCTGCGTCGAATGCAACTTGTTGCGAGCAAATCGGTTGAGGATAAGTGCCCGAAAAATGAGTGACATTTTTTACGCGATTTTTTCGTATGATTTTGTATTTTGAGGATAAGTGTCCGAAAATGAGTGACATTTTTTACGGCAAAACATACTTTTGCATATAAACGATAAAGACGGATCCATAAAAAACTTGAAAACGATCCATAAATAACATCTGAATGTTCCTTAAAATGCTACCATAAATCCATAAAATAGTTAATGAGATTCCATAAAGAATAATTTTTCGATCCATAACTAAGCTAAAATTTAGCAATGAATTGGGAAATATGTTGCATTAACATGGTCAAGAAAAACAATACAATTCTTGCTATTTTCCCATGAAAATATGACAAATGATCCATAAATCTTTGGAAAATGATCCATAAAAAACAATATTTTGATCCATAAAATTTTCAAATTTGCGCATTTTTTTATAGTGATGATGATCCATAATTTCAGTAATATGATCCATAACTTTAGTCATATGATCCATAATTCTGGCCATTTGATCCATAACTTTGTTCAAATGATCCATAGTTTTGGTGATGTGATCCATAAATTTTGATAAATGATCCATAGATTTTATAAAATGTGTGGATCAATTAATATTGTTTCATTGGCCTTCTTTCCAAGCATTATGGATCACATTATCAAAATTATGGATCATATGACCAAAACTATGGATCATATGGCTGAAATTATGGATCGTCATCAGGATATAAATTGCGCAAATTTGAAATTTTATGGATCAATTTATAGTTTTTATGGATCATTTTTCAAAGTTTTATGGATCATAAAAATATTCTTTATGGAATCTCTCGAACTATTTTATGGATTTATGATAGCGTTTTATGGAACATTCAGATGTTATTTATGGATCGTTTTTCATTCTTTTATGGATCCTTTTTCCACATTGAACGGTGCAAAGTAAGGGCTGCCATTTTTTACGCGATTTTTTTGTATGAATTTGTATTTTGGTCATAACTTTCGATCCCATAGTCCGATCTGGCCAATTTCAAATAGGAAATAATGGGACAGGATTCTGCGTCGAATGCAACTTGTTGCGAGCAAATCGGTGGAGGATAAGTGCCCGAAAAATGAGTGACATTTTTTACACGATTTTTTCGTATGATTTTGTGTTTTGGCCATAACTTTTGATCCCATAGTCCGATCGGGCCAATTTCAAATAGGAAACAATGGTACAGGATTCTGCGTCGAATGCAACTTGTTGCGAGCAAATCGGTTGAGGATAAGTGCCCGAAAAATGAGTGACATTTTTTACACGATATTTTCGTATGATTTTGTGTTTTGGCCATAACTTTTGATCCCATAGTCCGATCTGGACAATTTCGGATAGGAAACAATGGGACAGGATTCTGCGTTGAATGCAACTTGTTGCGAGCAAATCGGTTGAGGATAAGTGCCCGAAAAATGAGTGACATTTTTTACGCGATTTTTTCGTATGATTTTGTATTTTGGCCATAACTTTCGATCCCATAGTCCGATCTGGCCAATTTCAAATAGGAAACAATGGGACAGGATTCTGCGTCGAATGCAACTTGTTGCGAGCAAATCGGTTGAGGATAAGTGCCCGAAAAATGAGTGACATTTTGTTGAGTAGTTTTGCACACACACACACACACATACACACACACATACACACACACACACACACACAGACATCACCTCGATTCGTCGAACTGAGTCGATTGGTATATAACACTATGGGTCTCCGGGCCTTCTATAAAAGTTTGTTTTGAGCGATCATATAGCCTTTACCGTATACTTAGTATACGAGAAAGGCAAAAATGCAAAAAACTTCAATCTAAAATGGCTTTCGGCGTGACATGACGGGAAGATTTGGCCTCGAATCTTGTACTGTGGCGTCGAATTGTAGTGTTATCTGTTTAGATGTAATCTATTAATTGAATGAATCGTTGGTTTATTGTTTATCAACTATACTTTGCTAGACCTGGTAAATCGCAGTGCATTCAACATTATTTGTTAACATCTCTGGTACCCATTGGGATCAGCCAAGGTACCTCAAAGAGTACTTTTGTCCCAAGCAAGGCAGTGTTGTAGCAATCAATTCATGAGGTATGACGAACCTATAGCACTTAAATGTGTCTACAACTTTGTCCAATGAGACGTTATAGTTTTAAGTATGTAATCTGGGGCGTGGGAGGCAAAATGTAGTTGAAATGACATTATGTCAAATGAAACGTGATAATTTGGAGAGATATCACTCTCCAGCCTCTAATGTTATATTTAGAGCAAGGTACCCTTGGACAAAAATATATAACTACTCAAGCATCATGACTACATCTAAAATAGTGAAGTAAATTTTGCTTCTTAAGAAAGTTATGAACTATTGAGTCAAATGACATTTTACAAGACTGGTCCATTGAAGTATTTTTCAGAAATTTGACAATCATAATTAAAAAAAGTAAAGTCCTATTTCAAGATACCTGACGAAGCGCATAGAAGTTGAGTACGAACAATTTCTGCGTGGCTTCATCTGTGGTTTCTTATAAACAGATATTCAGGATCTCGCTCGTACGATTTTCTTTCCAATGTTTGCCTTAAATATTCTTCCCATCATCAATCCACTTCTTGTGGAAGCCGACGTAAATAAATAATATAATTAATTAATTGATTACGTCGCATTAGGTTGAAATCAGGAGACCAAACTGGCAGAACAAGCGGATGCGCTGCCGCGCGGTAAGCGAATTAAAACGATGAAAAGCATGCAAAACCAGATTAAGAGATGCTTGAATATTTTGTCTCGGCAGTTCTTCTCCACAGTTGAGACGTTGACACACCATTCCTCAATTAATAAGAGACAGCTTTTT
The DNA here is from genome assembly GCF_024139115.2 of Armigeres subalbatus. Taxonomy (NCBI): domain Eukaryota; kingdom Metazoa; phylum Arthropoda; class Insecta; order Diptera; family Culicidae; genus Armigeres; species Armigeres subalbatus. Next base: position 387,537,608 of record NC_085140.1, on the reverse strand, counting down.
TCGGCAGGATGCTTTCGTTGTTTCGTCGAGCTGCCGATTGCACTATGGGAAACCTGACGGCCACGGTTTGACTTTTTCTTGTAATTCATGTTTTTTGTTTATGATATACATCTAAATCTACGATAAGATACTCGGCAGACCACAGATACACAGACAGACCATGCTAAACTTTTCTGTGTGTGATCTTCTGTAAATGAATGGATGCCAAAAAACGTAAATTTAGATTATTAATCCACTTTTCACAAAATAAAATAAAACACAACATAGCCAGTGGAATCTCCTTTGCAACAGCGGAAACATAAACCGAAATCCCTGTTGCTAAATACCAAAAAGTGTCATATTTGTCCATAATTGTCGTGATTTCCCATAGTGCATTGTTGCTACTATACAAGTCGGTTGGTTGTTGCTGTAGCGTTGTTGTCATTAGCTTGTCTTGTTTTGCTGTCTTTAATTCATTTTGTCGTTGAAGGTAGAGATATTTCAAGCACCACATCGCACATCGGCGTTCAACTGTCGCCAATTCAGGTGTACCGAATTAATGGTTGCGATCCTTTCCATCGCGAAGTCTTTCGTTGCCTTATAATCCAAACACGGTGATGCGCGGCTTCGGTTCATGTTGAAAGGGGATTCTGCTGGAGAGATAATACGTACTAATTTGGAGGCTGGTTTTAACAAATTAATTTATTTGAATGCAGGGTCGAATTCGGGTGAGGGATTTTTAGTTAGCTTTCGATTATAAGAAACTGGATAAGACCAATTGAAGATTTTTTTCATCGTATGATTTCAATAATGTCGCTGATCAGAAGCCTCATTTACTGTGCGTACTGGTTGCATTGCAACTTTATCCTTAAGTGGCGAGAGGATTGTCACTATATAATATAACGAAATATTTTGATTATGATGACAGTTTATTTGTGAACAACCGCAGGTATGAAAGCGCGAACATGTAACAAAAAAAGATTCCATAATGAATATAACAAACCGTAAATTAATTTTATGCAAATCCAACCCAAAGAAGCAGAGTTATTAAAAACAGAATCATTATCAAAATTGTGTTCCGTGGTTGAGTCTGCAACGGGGTTGCTTCCGAAGATGGAATGCGATGAGACCAGTCCTTCGCACCAGCCTGCCGCCGAATGTAATCGAGAACTTTTAAGATAAAGTTATAATTAAGAAGCCGATATAAAAGAGGAGCAAAGATCGCCCAGATTACTAGGGTGGTGCGATGCAGCAATGTGCGAATATCATAATGATGATTCTGAGTCGTATTCAAAATTGTATCAAAATAGTCAAAAATTCTCCAAAATTTGGACAATATAGAGTAAATGACAGTTTTCAATGATTCGTCAAAAATCTGACGTATCAGATTTAAAATTAATTATATTAATTAATATAATTATATACTCTGATGCTTCCTAGAAAAAGACATGGCTCGAATGGCGTGAATAGTTCACATCTGTGAATCTGACTATAATTTAACATGTGTAGAACAACCCTAAACCAAATGATGGCGAGCCACTTTGTCATTCGTTTCCATCGATCGCAACTTTTTCATTTATACGAAATCCGAAGAACGCTCCGGTGCAATCAATTTCGATTAGCGGCGGCTTTCAATAGAATTCACAGCGTGCAAACAACCGCAACATTGACTCAATTTAGTATAAACATCTGGAACGGTCCAAAAGGTTATCGTCGAACCGAGCCACTTCATCAGTCGTTTCCCAGACCCTGAGCAAATCGAACACCGTTCTCACAAATCGCCTCAACTCCAACACATATAGCGAACTGCATTATTATCATATTTCCATTTGGTTAATGGCAGCACTTCTTTTGCGGAACCTGTCTTCAGATCCGTACCGACTGCTTCTCGATCTCGGTGTATCGCCGTTGCATTCGAAACTTCTCCGGTTGACAACTTTCATATCACCTTCCAACATTTTTCTCCGGAGGAAAGATTCCGAGTAATTTATGGAAATATGTTTTTAAATGGTTGTTTCCATAATGAGATTACATTAAAATTATTGTACCAAACTACTGGCAAGTAGTGGGTGATGGCTTATTTCGCTATGCCCACCGAGTAAGTAAACGAGCACGTATCGTAAATTCTGAACAGCTCTTACGGAACAACGCCTTATGATAGTTCGTAGATGGTAACCACTTCACTGCTACGGAAAGCTTAAGGCATCGGTAACAAATTAGCTTTTCATAACCAACCGCCAGCTTTGTTGCAAGAGGATCATTTATATATCAATCCCACACGCTGACGACGCTGCCGATGGACGGGAATGATTGATCGTATTTCGTGAACTGATAGCATCAAACGAGCTATTAGAGGAAAAGATCAGAAATGTACAGGCAGGTATTTGCTTGACCTAGTTGGTAGGAATTATTTTATAGGAAAATGAATTTATTTGATTTATAATTCATTTTTTGACTGTTTGAATTTTTAAAAGTGTTCATTCCCACACCATTTAATTTCATGGCATTGATATAAGTCAAGGCAACAGTTAGCACAAATATAAAACCTGTCATCTCACGAGAAACATATGTAAATAGTTAACATCAGGTGAAACATGTTCATGTACGCTGACAACATGATTTTTTCACTGAGTGATTCGGACCAACCATATTGAAACAACACTCCACCAAGAGCCATCTGTTGAAAACGTCAGCATCGCTTAAATTCCGGAGGTGAGGAGCTCGACTGCTCGTAAAAATTGATAATCGAATTCAATCGAGGCCGATCCACTTAACGTGTGCCCCCATCGAGCATCATTGCCCCGAAGCTGGACCGGCGGCGGAAACCGAATCGTCGTTTTGGAGGCTAATTTGAGCCAATAAGAAGCTATTCAGCGGATGAAAGGAACCTCTTCATCCCAGGGCGATCAACATTTGATGGAGACGGTTTTAGAAAACATGAAAACGGTACGCACGATCCGGTTGAAGGTGCCGGCACGAGAAAACAATTTTCTGATCTTGTGAGTAGGTTGGCGTAGGTATCTTGTTTCCAAAAGAACACGACAATCACGTCGAACGGAGACGTTGGCGTGTGCGTTGGTTGGCTGATAATGATGAGATCAAAACATGACGTTGATGTTGTGTTTTATTGATGGAAACAAATCAATTAGACTTTTCGGTGTGCTTTGTGGGTTTAGATTGATGATTATTTTACGAGGCAGATGGTAACGAACCAGGAACTGCGTGAATAATACAAATCATGATTACACAATGATAAATTTAGTTTTTTTGTGTCTTTATTAAGGAGACTTTCAGCCCTAGGCTGGCTCTTCTCCAAATTAATTTCGTTCAGAACTTGTTTAATTCAATTATTTCCGTTAGTTATTTCAAGTTAGTAGTACAGAAGACAAGTTCTGGCACTATTTTGAACTATTATGTTCTATTCCCTAGGAACATTTTGGTTTTATGCTGGTTTTATAACACTATTGTAGAGTAAATTATGGTTTTATGGTAACACTCTTTATAAAACTTAAAATGTTACTTGAGTTTATCTAGTTTTCACGGAGACAAATATGTATTTCGCTCAGCCTCGCTTAGACTGTTTGTATTCCGTGATTCATCATTACATAGTGCAATTGTCCAAAATGACTTTTCTTTAAGGATCTCCAACAAATCACGAAGTACGCTTTTCTATAACTCTCGTACAGTAGTTCAATAATGGCGCCTTAGAGTTATTTTTCAAGATAACAGACTGTTAGAGTGTGTTTATTGTGTTTATACTGCAGTTCATGAATACGTCTACACCTCCTACAATAGTCACGGTTTTGTGTGGTTTGAGTATATTACCATCAGCGTGTGATTATACATTAACCCCTCAGCGTGTCGACCAGTGCAGCAAGCCATGACTCGGCCTCTTCTGGTCAGACCTTCGTGGCGTGCACACGCACCCACGGAGAGCTGCTGTCATAACAATTCGCTCCGGCCATTTCAGGCCACACATTTTGGCGATCCTGCCATGAGATTTGTTGGATCCTGACGCTGATTTGGTGAGTTGAATTCAATTGGTAATGTACTAATGTGTTAAAATATCTGATGATTAAAAAAACACAAGGCAATGAGTTTGTATTGCTACAAAACGCGTCTGGAAGAACGCTGCAAAATGGATTGTGGTTTGGAAAATCACAAAGCGCGTCTGGAAGACCGCTGGAAAATGGATTGTGGTTTGGAAAATCACAAAGCGCGTCTGGAAGACCGCTGGAAAATGGATTGTGGTTTAGAAAATCACAAAGCGCGTCTGGAAGACCGCTGGAAAATGGATTGTGGTTTGAAAATCACATAGCGTGTCTGGAAGACCGCTGAAAAATGGATTGTGGTTTGGAAAATCACAAAGCGTGTCTGGAAGACCGCTGGAAAATGGATCGTGGTTTAGAAAATCACAAAGCGTGTCTGGAAGTTCGCTGGAAAATGGATTGTGGTTTGGAAAATCACAAAGCGCGTCTGGAAGACCGCTGGAAAATGGATTGTGGTTTGGAAAATCACAAAGCGTGTCTGCACAAAACAGATAGACATCATAGAACAAACAACAAAATTCAAAGTGAACTCTTTGTGTATCAGTAATCGACGAACGGCCCTCCCGTGTATCCAAGGCGATAGAATGAAACAGAAAAGCATGCGCTGCTGCTCTGTCTTATGTTCATTCTTGAGTAAAGCTTGACTTCCACCGCTAGGTTCGCTAGTGTTTCAAAATCGGGGAAGGACCACATTTCACGGCAAAGATGCCTATATGTTATGTGGTGTCTGGAAGACCGCTGGAAAATGGATTGTGGTTTGGAAAATCACAAAGCGCGTCTGGAAGACCGCTGGAAAATGGATTGTGGTTTGAAAACCACAAAGCGCGTCTGGAAGACCGCTGGAAAATGGATTGTGGTTTAATAAATTACAAAGCATGGGAGACCGCTAGTTTGTGGTTTGCAATACCACAAGGCGTGTCTGTGAGACTGCCTGAAAAAAAGTTGACCCCAAGGTGGGTCATGGAAGCATTTATTTTGGTTACAATAAATTTAGTTTGAAATGTATAACTTAGTGACTTTAGTGTACATGAGACTATCAGTTAAGCTAGTTCTATCGAAATCTGAGAGATATGGAGATCTATCGTATGCTACAAAGTTGTTTGGAAAGCTTAATATATTATCTTGAAGTTTATTTTTAAATTTACTGAGTTAGTAGTCGTCCCAGACAACCAGAATGCATGCATAATGGAATTGTTTTTCCGTTATGCGATGCCTATGCGCACTAATTTCATCGCTTACCAGTTGTGAAAACGCTTTTTGCGTACAAAAGTGGAGGCGATATATGAGTATTTCTTATCCGACGTTGCAGGGTAGTTTATGCGATATGTACGATTTTTATGCGAGTTTGTTCCTTATACATTGCGATGTAGTTTGTGATAACAAACTCTGTTTGACAGATAATTCGATTTCATTTGAGTTTGCTTGCAGGAATATGCGATGTCAACATATGAAGCTGGAATAAACTCGCAAAATAGCCTACTGTGCGAGAAATTTTATAAATAAACTGATGAGCTTCGCACCACAATGCGATTTGGATGAAATTTGGATCGGTAAACGATTTTAACCGTACATTCTTATGCGATGTGTGGTTGTCTGGGGTAGCGGAATTACCCGTTGAATGAGATATCCAACATTCACGATGCTCAAAAAACGTTGCCAGCATTCACAAAGTCATAAGTTTGGAGTTATTGGCTAATAGTACTGGTTAACATCTAAAATTCTAAAATTTAGGTATATACTTATGCTATCTCACTTAAACATGATATCTCTGCGAAATTTTAGATAAATATCATATCCTAGGCCAGATGTTCTCGAACTACTTGTACATGCGACCCACCTAGCTTGCGATCCTCCCACATTACCTTTTAGAATAAAAAATAAGTTCGCGTTATATTGAACAAACCATTATTAATGGCTTCATATCCCATCATTATATTACTTTGAATGGATTGGAAATGATTTGGAAATCGAACGGATTTGGATTAGATTTTGGTTTGATTTGATTGGAATGGATTTGAATTGAATATGGATTGGATTTGGATTAGATTTTGGTTAGATTTGGATTGGAATTGAATTGAATTTGATTTAGATTTGGATTAGAATTGCATTTGATTGGATTTGGATTTGGAACGGATTTAGATTAGATTTGGATTGGATTTGGATTAGATTTTGATTGGAGTGGATTTGGAATGGATTTGGAATGGATGTGGAACGGATATGGATTGAATGCAGAATGGATTTGGATTGGATTTGGGATTGGATATAGATTGGATTAGGATTGGATGTTGATTGGAATTGGATTGAATGTGGCTTGGATTTTTATTGGAATTGGATTTCATTGTATTTGACAAAATCTCAAAATTTACTGTTCTCCATTCACTACATAGATCCAAATCTAATGGCTGTGATAGATTTGTGGGACAAAATAGGGACAAAAGAATGAATCAAGAATCGTCTGTCGCCACCCATCATTGATCTGCCCACGACCTCCCTGGGAGTCGCGGCCCACATTTTGGGAACACATGTTCTAAGCGGTTGTTAGCAAGTTCAACATCTATATGTTGAAGGTCAGCCTGCTGGTATTACTATATATGAAGCTGATAGTTGGATTTAATGGACGGTATAAGATATTTAGATTATTGCTACAATATAAAATGTTTCTGTGAGATCAATTACCAATTTAGTTTAACATTCAAATGATGCAACCTATTGACTTGCATTTCGTTGTTCTGTGATTGAAAACCACGATGATCAGACAAGTTTATTTTGGAGTTCAGTTTTCAAAGGAAACCATCGGTTTTTCAAAAGCAATATGTTCATCCTCGTCTCGCGCAAATAACTTTAAAAAATTAATGCGTTCTATGCTAGAGAATTTTTTTTGCCTTTTTTTAATGAGAGATTATACATTAACCCCTCAGCGTGTCGACCAGTGCAGCAAGCCATGACTCGGCCTCTTCTGGTCAGACCTTCGTGGCGTGCACACGCACCCACGGAGAGCTGCTGTCATAACAATTCGCTCCGGCCATTTGAGGCCACACAGGTTTGTTTGCCTGTTTGGCTGTCAAAATGTAAAAATTATAAATATATGACACAAATGAAAACAATATGTATGTATGTATGTATGAATGTATGTATGTATGTATCTGTAAGAACTCCATTTATTTTCAATTACAGTAACTCAAGCCTGCCCAACCTTTTCAAGCCATGGGCCAATTTTCAGAATTAACACCTGCTGGTGGGCCAGCAAATATTCGGCAAGTATTTTTTTTATATATTTTGAAAATAATCAATGTTATTCCTCATTTTTCTAGAATAGCTGAAAAACTAACCCCGATTGAATTGCCTTAAGAAAATCATTTTTTTACGTAACAGGTCTTTTGGTCTACCTCTACCAGAAAAGCTAGATCACTCGCCCATTCGGGTTCATTCAGTTCGGGCATTGGTTTTTCTTTATCTTGTAAAAATAGTGCTATTTCGTTTCGAAGAGAATACAATCTCTCAAGCCTGGTACCATGGCATAGTAAACGAACTTCGCAATACATATACAGCAAACTTCCGTATTCTGCTTCCATTTCCGTCAAAATAATTTAGAATTGGAAGTTGTGCATCCCTCGCGATGATAAAATTTATTGGATTAATGACGAGCGTCAGATCTTCAAGAATATTGATCGTTTTCGCACATAGATTTTCTTGGTGAATAATGCAGGGAAATATTATATAGCTACCACCGTAATTGCTTTTCCTTTCTTAGATTACTACAATGTGAATCTGATGCCAGTGTAAGTTGTAAGGCCACTTAAGTTTTAGAGGAACGTACCAGCTCCTTCATACTGGTCCTAACAGGTCTTTTCCGGTAGTCGTTACACTCATTGGGATCAAAGCTGCCAATTCCTTTGTGATTTAAAGATCAACTCCTCTTATGAAGACTCCTACCTGCATCATGTTTTCAAAATTAGTATTGTCATCAATGGCGAGAGAGTAGAATCTGAAGTAGACTGCTTTTTCACGTAACTACACGCAAAAAAAGCGTTCCCGAATTCGTGAACCAGCAAAAATACACCGTGATTTAATTCATGGATTCGGGAACACCAGTCACGTTTTCCAGAACGTTCCAGAAAACGTGACTGTGTTCCCGAATCCGTGGCTGTTGTTCACGAAAAATACACCGTGAACTTGTTAGTTCACGAATTCATGAACGCTTTTTTGCGTGTAATGTTCAAATCTTCTGCAAGAGCTTGTACGCAATGTGTTCCAAGGCAAACTAATGCTACGGAAGGAGACTTTTCCGTTAGGGCTCATGAAGTCGACAATGCAGCTATCAACGCTCGGTAATGGCATCGGTGTGTAAAAATCAATCGGTCACGGTACTTGGAAGAAAACTCACTGGCGAAAAGGACTATTTTCCCTTCATCTCACCCAGGAACGCCAGTGAACTTTCCTCCAGCTAGTGTCAAAAAGTACGGTGACCGATTGATTTTTACACTCCGATAAGCCGCCATTAAGGTAGTCTCATACCTCGGGAATTTGGTCTTGAAGGCTACTCAAAGGCTACCTCATACCTCGGGAAATTTTCCCGAGGTGTAAGGTAGCCTTTACCAAGCGTGGAAAGCTGGATATCTGATGTGCATTCCTCGACAAGTTCTCCGTCCTAGAATAGTGTCATTCGTTTTGCCAAAATCTCACTAACAGCAAAACTAACCCGTAAGTACTGCATTTCCCGGCTTCCTGTCGTGTTTGTCGGAGGTCAGAGTGAAGAGAGTTTGTTACTTCGATAATCCACTGTTCCGCCAATAATTTAAATCAATAATGGAAATTTAAATATAATGAGCACATTATCTTTAACCTTCTTCGGATATTAGAAAAAACTTACGAATAAGATGTTAGGGTCATATTGACCCAGAAATGTAAATGCTTATAAAACAGTCAAATTTTAACCGAATTACAAAGTTTATATACCGTTCGAAAGATAAATTCATCAATTTTGTGGCCATGTGGTGATATGCTGGTTCTGGAGACAATGGCCACCGGGAAACGACTTCCACGGGGACCATGTCGGTCATATAAGGGGAGCATAAAAATCGCTCCATATATGCCTTTCGATGACTAATTCTTCATAGATTCTTCTAAAACGGTAATGTATGGTCCATGAGAGGGCTTCCGATGAAAGTGGCCACTCCTGGTACATGCAAGGTGCCCCCGGGGAACCCGCAGGAGGGGACATTTCCGTTTTAGCACCAAAATATACCGTGCGGCGGCTCTTTTGTCATGATTTTCCACAAAATAGATGAATATGCGCTTGAAATCGATAAGTGACCACATTGACCACTCCTGGTACATGCAAGGTGCCCCCGGGGAACACGCAGGAAGGGACATTTCCGTTTTAGCACCAAAATATACCGTGCGGCGGCTCTGTCGTCATGATTTTCCACGAAATAGATGATAATGCGCTCGAAATCGCTAAGTGACCACATTGGCCACTCTTGGAGCCTATGAGGTGCCCCCGGGGAACCCGTAAAAGGGGACATTTCCGTATTAGCAACAAAATATGCCGTGCGGCGGCTCTTTCGTCATGATTTTCCACAGAATGGATTATTATGCGCTTGAAATCGATAAGTGTGCCTGTGTACACAAAATCTCACTCACTTTTAAGGAACTTTTCCTCAGCCGATTTGCTCGCATTAATCCTGCCCTATTGGTTCCTATTGAACTTTGGCCAGATCGTACTATGGGCTCCGAAGTTATGGCCAAAATACTAATTTCAGCAGCTGCATGGGAAAATCACTTTTCTGGCACTGATGCTCATCCGATTGGCTTGCAATAAGTTGCGTTCAGCAGGAAATATTAGAATGCAAATAAACAAATATGAAAAATAAGAGCTACAGGGGTTAGACAAAAAGGTTGAGTTCAAGTCAGCATAACTTAGCGTAGAATGATCCGATTTTGATAAAATTGGGACCATCGGACGCGTAAACTTTTCTAGTATACTATCCCTATGCAAAACCTGAGATTGGATCTCGGCCACCGGAGATGTTCCGGGTTTTCCAAGGGTACGTTCAAGATGCATTTTTTCCACTGCTTGTCATTTTAAATGACGTTTAGTTTCATCATGTTTTATGCTTTCTCCAAAAACTAGAACTAATATGCCGATCAATTGTGGCTGTAGATCGAGAATCCATCAAAACAACGCAGAGATATGGCCATTTCCGTAAAAACGGTCCCGGGAACATTATGAAATGATAACAGATCGGAACAATGAAAATATGAGTATCTTACTCCATGGCTTTGCGAGACAACGATTACAGAAACATTTCCAAAATGATAGTGTCCACTGCCACCCTCATTTCAGGTTCCAAGGGCCTTCCCGGAAAAGCCGGTTTTGGCACCATCTGGAAGCATGCATAAATGGGTGTCAAAATTCATGTTTTCTCAAGACGATGAATATAGAATCTTTATTAAAGATATATTTTGAGGACTGTAAGACCCTGTGGCCAATTTGTAACAGGTTCCGGATGTTCTGCAAAAGTGATATTTATTCAGGGTGTATGGCCAATCCCGTACCGTTTTCACGAAAATGGCCATATCTCTGCGTATACCTAATGGATTTTGGATCTGCAGCCAGCATTGGCCAGCATATTAGTTCTAGTTTCTGAGGAAAGCATAAAACAAGATGTCAGTTAACATCACATGAAATGATAGGCAGAAGAAAAAATGCATTTTAAACATACCCTCGGAAAACCCGGAACATCTCCGGTGGCCAAGAACCTATCTCAGGTTTTGCATGGAGATAGTATACTAGAAGAGTTTCCGCATCCGATGGTCCCAATTTCATCGAAATCGGATCTTTCTACGCAAAGTTATGCTTATTTGAACTTCGACAAAATTTTGCCTATCTCAACCTTTTTGTCTAACCCCTGTATCTACCTAATAGTGTTATATTAGACTTTTTTATATATTTCTCAACCCTTTTGAACGAACGATAAAGGCACCATCACCACTAGGTAGATTAATCTTGTTTTTTTTTTCTATCAAATAGGTCATTCATTCTAAACTTAATATCTACAACCTACAAGGTATCCGCAGGAGTCTCACAGAAGGAGAGATTTTCTTTTTTATATCAAAATGTTGCATTTTCATATCATTGTCCACGGCGATCGGTGAAAACCTCAAACTTCTATTAGTCGATATTGAAGGGACCATCGACTAATGGTAATATCGAGATGCGGAATAGAAAATCCTTGGAGAGCTGTTCGAAGGAATCATCACAGTAGCCCAGAAACTATTTTTTAATTTGACTCAGTACTCCATTTCAAGCACATAACCAACTTTTTGAAGACTTGTGGCCAGGGTAGACAATGATAGACGAAGATAGAGCTGCCGCAAGCGGCACAGTACATTTGAAATAACCATGAAAATGTCCTCTCCTACGGTTTCGCAGGGCACCACAAAGGTTCCAAGAGAAGACACTACCACTAATCAACTCCAAGCACAAGACCATCTGTTTGGTACACCCAAAAAACAAATCTGACAATTATTGTATAAAATCTGGGCATATACAATTCTGTAAGCTTTTTATACAAATATTGTATTAAAATAATACAAATCTGTATTATTTTAATACAATATTTGTATAAAAAGCTTACAGAATTGTATATGCTCAATTATTATACAGTTTCTGTAAGGTTCTTATGCAGAACTGTATTAAAATCTTCCATTCCCTGGTTTGGTGTAGAAAATAACAATGAAAGAGCCACCGCAGGGCATATTTTGGTGTTAAGATGGAAATGTACTCCTCTACTGGCTCCCGGGGCCAAATCATTGGTTCTAAGGGTGGACAATATGTGGAAAAATGGAAATGTCATCTTCTACGTGTTCTCCGAGGGAACCTCATAGCTTCCAAATGTAGCCAATGTGGTCACTTATCGATTTCGAGCGAAAGTCCATCTGTTTGGTGGGTGTACCTCATAGGCTGCAAGAGTGGCCAATGTGGTCACTTATCGATATCGAGCGCATAATCATCTATTTTGTGGAAAATCATGACGAAAGAGCCGCCGCGCGGCATATTTTGGTGCTAAAACGGAAATGTCCCCTCTTGCGGGTTCTCCAGGGGCACCTTGCATGTACCAGGAGTGGCCAATGTGGTCACTTATCGATTTCAAGCGCATAATCATCTGTTTGGTGAAAAATCATGACAAAAGAGCCGCCGCACGGCATATTTTGGTGCTAAAACGGAAATTTCCCCTCCTGCGGGTTCCCCGGGGGCACCTTGCATGTACCAGGAGTGACCAATGAAGTCTATTATCGATTTCAAGCGCATAATCCTCTATTTTGTGGAAAATCATGACGACAGAGCCGCCGCACGGTATATTTTGGTGCTAAAACGGAAATGTCCCCTCCTGCAGGTTCCCCGGGGGCACCTTGCATGTACCAGGAGTGGCCAATGTGGTCACACTTATCAATTTCAAGCGCATAACCATTTGTTTGGTGGAAAAACATGACGACAGAGCCGCCGCACGGTACATTTTGGTGCTAAAACGGAAATGTCCCTCCTGCAGGTTCCCCGGGGGCACCTTGCATATACCAGGAGTGGCCACTTTTGTCGGAAGCCCTCTCATGGACCATACATTACCGTTTAAAGAGAATCTATGAAGAAATACCGATCGAAAGGCATATATGGAGCGATTTTTATGCTCCCCTTATATGGCCGACAAGGTCCCCGTGGAAGTCGTTTCCCGGTGGCCATTGTCTCCAGAACCAGCATATCACCACATAGCCACAAAGTTGATGAGTTTATCTTTCGAACGGTGTATAAACTTTGTAATTCAATTATAATTTGACTGTTTTATAAGCATTTACATTTCTGGGTCAATATGACCCTAACATCTTATTTGTAACTTTTTTTGTGGGGTCGTTCCTGTTGCACCTTAAAATACTTTTTTCATGTCAGATGCTTCATTTCCACAAAATATCAAAAGTCAAGAAATTTCAGGACGATCGGACTATCAGGTAAAAAGTTATTCTACTAAGTTTCGTTTTGGGTCATATTGACCCCAACATCTTACTAAGGTTAAACAAAGCCGGTCACTCAATACAGCAATTTCAGAATATGTATGTAAAATATTATGTTTTGTTTCAAATAAAAAGGAATTATTGAAGCACAATGATTAACAGACTTAATTATTTTTAAGCCGGTATTAAATAATAAATTATGAAAATAAAGCTTCTCGAGCCATATAGGGAAGCTCGTGGGTCGGGTATGAAGTGTTTTCTACCTCGGCGCGCGGACCACAAAAAATTGTGCCGAGGGCCGCATCCGGCCCGCGGTCCGTACGTTGGGCAGCCCTGCAGTCAAGCTCGGTGAACTCGGCGCCGACGTACGTCGAATAAGACGTACCCGGATGGGCGAGATGATCTTCGAGCTGAAGCGGGGCGTCTCGCAAAAGGGCGCCGCCTACAAGAAGTTGGCGGAGGAAGTCCTAGGCGAGACGGTCAAGGTGAGGGCACTCACGACGGAGATGAATCTAAGGGTTAAAGGCCTGGACGAGATCACCGAAGTCGAAGAGCTCGTCACGGCACTGCGGCGACAGTGTGAAGTGGAGACGACCACCTCAGCCGTTCGGCTACGGAAAGGTCCGGCAGGGACGCAGGTAGCATTGGTTCAGCTATATGCAGCGGACGCCTCCAAGGTAGTCAAGTTAGGGAGCGTCAAGGTGGGATGGTCGGTGTGCCCTGTGGGCAAATACGAGCAACCCGAAATTTGCTTCAAGTGCCTGGAAGCACAAGCAATGGGACTGCAAATGCCCTGACAGAGGCAATCTCTGTCGACGCTGCGGATGGGAGGGACATAAGGCACAATGCTGCACGAACCCTCCCAATTATTTGATTTATTCCAGCGAAGCTGTAAACAGCAAGCACCCCATGGGGGTTCGAAGTGCCCGGCGTTTGAGCGTGCTGCAAATTCACAGTGCAGGTTACGCAGCTGGCTTGCTCGGCCTCGCCCGAGTGTTTGGTGTGCGCAGGTTTAGAGGAAACGGCGGAGCACGTGTTGTTCGTGTGCCCACGTTTTCGGGCATGTTTGCCACATGTGGTCTGGACACTACCCCGGACAACCTAGTTCGGAGGATGTGTAAAGATGAAGTTGGCTGGAATGCCGTTTTATCGGCTATCGTCCAAATCGTCTCGGAACTACACATAAGGTGGCGCGTAGACTCAAGGATGGCTAGTTCAGACGTAAAAAAGAGGTGGTCCAAGAGTTCGGAGTCGGCTTCATGGGTCATACCGGTGGTCATGCCTTGTGGTCGAACTCGATCCTTTTATCGAACAAGTGGCCGCGCGAAGAACAACATGGTATCGTCGCTTTCGCGGCGTCGGTCAACCGGGCGGGTTCCGAACCCGAGGACGGAAAGGGGTCCTCGTCAAGGCTGGGGTAGGCGTATGCACCGCGTCGGCAAGTCCCTCTGTGTGTTGGCGAACAGACCCTATCGCAGAGAGGTCAGTTTGGGGTGCACGCGGCATCATCATTCTTGATACCAGTCGTGCAGAGGGAAGCAGGCGCGAAGTCTACCCTTCCCACCTTCCGAGGACATAGGGCGTGGTAAGGCCACCTGGAAAGCCGGCAATGCGCTGGCACGATACCATGGTGTTCTTCTAAAAAAGCGATGTTCGATGCTGGACATGTAGCTAACCTCGAGGGTGCGTCGTGCACTGGCCCCCCTTTGAAGCATTACTTTCTGGTTGTACCGAAGGGACTATGGGCTTGGCGGCAATGGAAACGGTTTAGCGGGTCGGGGATGTAGTCCGGCCTCCCTCGTTTGCTGTCGGAGGTGGTCCCTAACCCCGCACTTCCTGGACAACCCCAGGATGTCTGTTGAGCAGATTCCCCCTCCGATGCTTAGGAAGGGAAAAAAACATACACACCTCATGGGGCAGCAGGGACAATGTCCAAGGACTTTATGACCCCTCCCTATGGTCACTGCGAGTTAGGAGGCCTGCCTAGGATGTGGTGGGCTAGCCCAGCCCAGGAGCTTAGAAAACGGCAATGTCAACGGACACGAGCGGAAATCGAGATAGACATTATCGACTTCACCAATGGACGGGGCAATAAGTCAAGAGACCTGAAGCTGAACCTGCTTAAGCTTCGCAATTTGGTTCTTGTTGCTAAGCAGGAACAGGAAATACTTGCGGCTAGACTGGAAGGCTGTAGCAAAGCGAAGAAGAGCACACATACTGCTTCCACTTCCTTCCATAGTATCACAACCGTGGCACATGAGGCGTTAGAATTTCCACTCAGCGACAGAGCGGCAGAAAAGAGGACAGACAAGTGAGCCAGGGACTCTCCCGGCATCTCGGCGCCATCCACATAACACAAAAAGGCGTCGGGAGAGCGCAAACCAGGGGTGGCATTGCGCACCTCGACTCGAAACGAGCAAACCATGCAAACTGTCATTCCGAGCAGGAGAGATTACCTCAATGATACCTCATTATGTTATTGCCTTACTCTGTTAGGAACCAGCCTTGCATAAGAGGTATAGTACCAACAATTAATATGCAGAATACTTCAGGCATAACAAGGAATCAACTGGTCCTACTCCCATATGGTTGGTATTATTTTACCTCTTTTGAAAAGCTCGAGGTAGTCGCTCCTGCTCGGGATACGAAAGAGTTGTCGAAAGGAGTTGCGCAAGAAGATGCAAGCAAGCTAGAACGGCGTAAGAAAAAAGCAAGGGCGAGAAGCTGGCTGATGTTTGGCTAACGACTGGCTAGAAGCTTTAGCCAAACTGGATGTCGTGCTGTGCAACGGCTCAAGAAGTACCTTCCAGCCAAACGGAGCGGAATCGATAATAGACGTAACGTTCTGCAGTCCAAGTTTAGTCAGTGATTTGTAGTGGGGGGTCGACGACGGTTACACCCACCGTGACCATTTGGCTATCCGGTACAGGATAAGCAGCGAGGCAAGGAGAGAAAGACAGGCTGGTACTCCTACAACCCGGGCGTGGAACGTCGTCCTCTTTGACGGTGGTACCTTCAGAGTGGCTTATTGGTCTGAAAGAAAATACGGAAAGTTTGAGCGGCGACGAACTGGTTACGGTCTTGTCTCGAGTGTGTGACGCGACTATGCCGAGGAAGGCACGACCTCGGAGCTGCAGGCCCCAGATAGGTATACTGGTGGAGCGATCAAATTGCAGCCCTTCGAGCAACCTGCCTCAAGGCTAGAAGAAGACTACAAAGGTCACGCTCGGCAGAAGTGAGTTAAGAACGCATCGAGATTTTCAAAGCGACGAGGCTGGCCCATCTTTTTGCCTTTCTCATATAGTAAGTATACGGAAAGGCTATAGAACTGCCCCAAAACCTAACTAGGATGTTTTCGGGTTGGAAACATTCTCGACACCCTGGCATAGTGTATCCATTGTACTTGCCACAAAAAATACATACTCATGCAATGGCGGGCATGAAAAGCTTTCAACTAATAACTGAAGAAATGCTAATAGAATACGTTGAAAAGCAGGTCAAGTTCCAATTGGAATGTAGAGCCATAGAAGAAGAAGAAGAAGAAGAAGGGTGTTTGCATATGAGTGTAGGAAGTATGGAAAGTATGTACTAGTACATGGTACACATGTTGACGAGTGACCTAAAATATTTTGCACTTTTTTTAACACGATGTTCATGTGCATAGCATTACTTAAAAATGTATTGAAGGAAACCACCATCCTTCTACGTAACCTCAGTTACTACGCTGGCTAAGCTAGGAAGAAACTCCGTTGTCCGAAGCTACTCCTTTTTACAGTAATTTCAAGTAATCTTCTTCTTCTTCTTCTTCTTATTGGCATTACATCCCAACACTGGGACAGAGCCGCCTCGCGCTTAGTGTTCATTAAGCACTTCCACAGTTATTAACTGCGAGGTTTCTAAGCCAAGTTACCATTTCTGCATTCGTATATCATGAGGCTAACACGATGATACTTTTATGCCCAGGGAAGTCGAGACAATTTCCAGTCCGAAAATTGTCTAGACCGGCACCAGGAATCGAACCCAGCCACCCTCAGCATGGTCTTGCTTTGTGGCAGCGCATCTTACCGCACGGCTAAGGAGGGCCCCTTAGTAATATGCCTGAGGAAAGCAACTGGCCATTTATTTAGTGCCACTGTGGACCATGCAGGAGCCAAGCAAACAAGTTTCCCAGGTAATAAAAACGGATCGTTTGGTTTGTGTGCACATTGCACCTATATCGTTTTGAGCTCACCAAGAATCAAGAAACCGAGTGTGAAAACGATTTTTTATCACATATGTCCTCGTGTTGGAGCTGTTCAGATCGCGTTCACGTACAAGTAAATAGCATTACAATGTTACCAAAGACAAACCAACCTAAAGCCCAGAATATTAACAGAAAAAAATTGCAGTTTCTGCAATAATTTTGCTGACCATAGATACCGTTAATGTAGAACATCAAACAACAACAATATACGATAAACACCTTGAGAATTTTGCAATCTTACAGCACCTACGTCTGTTTGTCTCTTGTATTAGTCCTGGATGGCAAAGATCGCATCACCGCAGTACCACGTCCGCGGCGGCGGCAGCAACGGCAAACGGCGACACGCGGTGGCAGCTCGAGTGACGGTTTATGAATGTGTTACCGAATTAAGTTGCTCCCGCGTCGCCGCCACATCATCATCGGCCCGGCTGATTATTTATGGATGAAAATAAGGAATGAAATATAAATTTTATTCCGATTCACAAATTAAGGCACAAGGGACCGCTGGTGCTGAGTGTGGCACCAGCGCAGCGGTGGAAAATGGATAGAGTTGCTTTCATGGTAGAGGTGTCATGCAGCTAGCAAGGGTCTTGAAAATCACAAACCTGATAACGACACACAGATACCAATTATAATCTTTCCAGGGTAAATGTTCTAATTTTGGTCCAAATTGGGCTTCACTTTTTGATGTCAATATCCATTTCATGGAAACAAACTTATGTCATTTAGAACAATTAGTTATTCATTGAACATCTTGTGCATTTCTTTCGAGATGTTTCTCAATAGTAACGATTTGAGCCGCTTGACATCAGGTAGTTTCGAAGGAATAGTTAGATTTACTTAATGGTATGAAAAGTTTTCTCGATTTTCTGGGTTGAATGTATTCATGCTTGTTTCTGATATTTGAGCACAGAAAACCTTAAAATTTAAGATCGATGAGCCAAAAAAGAGCAAATTTACTTAGACCTATGAGAAGTATGTATATTTAATTAACTTTTGCAAACAATGTTATCACGTTATGCTACAATATTCAATCACATTCGTTACGATACATCAATCAAACTTCATTGCCATTTCATATTTTGATCTTCGTTTTCCTCTTCTTCATCATCCTATTCTTTTTCTTGTATTATCGTTTTACTTTTTCTTTTTTCTCACTCCTGATATTTATTTTCCGAAATGAAGCATCTACCCTACATAGTATGAGCTCAAAACACAACGTAGGGTGCTTTGAAACAAAATACCTTGCGGTTGCTTGTGGTTAGCAGTGTTGTGATTACCATGTGCTACCCTCGATTGGTTCAATTAGGTTGCTCCACGATGAAATCAGGTTTCTGCTCAATCATGCCGATCTGGTGGAAGAGGTTGTTCGTCGCCATCGATGACGACAATGGCCCCCAGAGAGTGGAGCGCGCGGTCCGGAATTCTTTGAAGTATACCATTTTCATTATACCAGTTGTTGCTGAATGCGATACAGTTTTCAGCAGTTTGCCAAGAATTATCAAGAAAGGTCATTACCGTTGGTTTCCATTCAAAGTTTACCGGACCATATTTATGTACTTTGTCCATTGTGTTGATACTGTTCTTCCAGCTTTGAATACCAACTGTAGGCGGTAAGCTCAAAGTCACTTCGTCGTAGCACAATGGAGTGACACGGTCTGACAAATCACTGACTTCAAAATATTTCTCTTTGAAAAATAGCCAACTGCATTGTGCTCCATCATCATCATCAGCGGCACCAGCAACAACTGTTGAATATTTAAATCAATTCATTTTACTCCTAATGTACCGCAACAAATTACCCACAATCATTATGATGTGGTGCGGCAGCAACGATCGTTCAAAAAAGAAACCACAGGAATGCACATTTCTTCCCATCTCATAATGCGGTTTTCAGAACTCACAGTACCCGCAGGACCAAGAGCGGCCCGAAAAAGCTACACAGTCACGGCTTTATGTTTGCCAATAAAAGTTTTATTGACATCGATCTTGGCCAAATTGAAATCGCGATGCCGTAATCACGTCTTTCAATTTTAAAGTAGGCATAATTGTTATTACACCTTCCTGGGAGCTGCTATGTATGTCTGCCGGATGCTGCCTACACTAATTCATACTTATATGGGTAAAGAATAGGTTTTCTGGTATAAGTTGAGTTGAAACAAAATCCTGAAATAAATTATATTTTAACAATGGTCGGCGTGAAGTCTTTTTGCTTACTTGCGAAATTGGAACTAAGTTTGATGGTGAAACTGCTGGTGATCGCTCCAGATTATAATTGCTGGTGCATAAAGTAATACAATTTGTGAAACAAAGAATAGAAATGTGACTTCAAATGCAGAACATCGGACTTATGTGAGATTGTTCTGCTTAAAAACCGCTTAAGAGCTGTCAACGCCAACCAAATGCATTTTTAGGTGCGGCAGGCACAATGATACTCTAGGCCCAACGAAGTCGAAAAATTTTCAAACACGAAAAATCCTCTCGACCAGACCAGGAAATTAACCATCACCCCTGATTCGTTCCTTGGAAAATTTTAAATGTTATAATAGAATACTGCGTTGTATAAAGAAAGATGGGACTAAACAGTCACATTTAGTTACGATCCAGAGACAGTTTTAGTGGTAGATAGAGGAAATGATAGCAGCAATCGACATTCGAGATATTGATAGATAATGCGAACTCGATTATTTCAATACGCCTGTAACAATAAACAACTTTAAGGCTTGTTTTTTTAATTGCGTTTATTTGGCAGGCTCAGGCATATAATTATGCCCCAGTAACCGCATTAATGCTGAGTATTAAGGTCCAAAGTACGCCACGCGGTCACACCATGGCCACGCCGTTCAACATGCAGCCAGTTACCAAGGCACCGCCAGCAAATCAGAACCGTCTAACTAGCTCGGCCAGGAAATGTATAGTAGGTAAGATTAGGTTTTAAATAGCAAACAATTGATTCTTCGAGAGGCAGTATTAATCAATTCGTCTTCAGAGCCTATGGTCCGATCTTTTGATAGAAAACAATGTGACAGAATTCTGCGTCGAATGCAACTTGTTGCAAGCAAATCGGTTGAGGATAAGTGCCTGAAAAATGAGTGACAAGTTTTTTAATCGATTTTTTTGGTAAAAATGGTATTTTGGCCATAACTTTCAAGCCCATAGTCTGACCTGGCCAATTTTCAATAAAAAACAATGAGACAGGATTCTGCGTCAAATGCAACTTATGTGTATGTGAATAAAATGACACAAAACCACATTACATAAACTGAATCGTATATTTTTCAATGTTAGATAATTTAAAATTACATGTCAAACACAACCCAAACACAGCACCCGGTACGACGCTCTAGCAGTCGATGACTTGATGCAGTCAAATACTTGTTCAGTGCAAATCGTGGAAAATGCTTTCGTTCGATCACCCCGTTTTCAAGAGACGGAGATAGCTGAATGGAAACGTGCGGGCTCAGCGGGCTTATTTTCGATTCTCGTTCTAATCCTTCAATTTTTTTGTCAATAAAGTTGTGATGTAAAATTAAAGTATCACCTAATTTTACGTCAAAAGTGACGCTCGTATATGTCGTTGTCACAGCACCTAAAATTACATGATTTTTTTTAGGTGTGAATGTATCGGCCTTATTGAAAATAAATCAGTTCTTCTCAGGACCACCATTGTATTCCACAGAAATTTGATTTGTAAGGATTCTTTCCCAAGTGTAACCGCTAGTGGTTCATGACGTTAAGGCTCATATTACCGTCATCTAGTCATTGACAAATCGAGAGAGCGTGAGAGTAAAACGTCGATTTCCCCTCTTGGGAAAAAATGTTGCAAAAGGCAGTTTTTTTGAAAACTAAAACGAAATACAACCAAATGAAGCATCCACCGGATATAGTTATGTCTTCGCTGAAACTAAACTATTTCCTCCATCCAGCTGGAGACTGCTTTTTCTCCTCGGTGGGTGGTTGTACTACTGGGGGGTGGTACGAGCACGTGGCTGTCTTTCTCGTCAATGACTGGATGACGGTAATTTAAGCCTTAAGTGAAAATTTCTCTCAAGATTCCGATCTCGGGTTTGTTGCTTTTGGTGTTTGGAGGTGTGTATCATAAAAAATGGGGCCCTCCTTAGCCCATGCTGAGGGTGGCTGGGTTCGATTTCCGGTGCCGGTCTAGGCAATTTTCGGATTGGAAATTGACTCGACTTCCCTGGGCATAAAAGTATTTTGCATTCGTATATCACCTCATGATATACGAATGCAAAAATGGTAACTTGGCTTAGAAACCTCGCAGTTAATAACTGTGGAAGTGCTTAATGAATACTAAGCTGCGAGGCGGCTCTGTCCCAGTGTGGGAATGTAATGCCAATAAGAAGAAGAAGAAGAAGAAGATCATAGGAAATAAATTGGTTCTTATGAAGACCACCGTTTCATAAAGAGATAGATAGCCATATAAAAAATCACAATAATAAAGGCAAAAAAATCATAAAGAGAAAATAGAACAAAGACGAACTTTTATCAAAGTACATAACATAATCGCTTGACGACAGCAGAAAGATGACATCGGTAGCAGAGCTTGCATCACAAGCACGTGTCAGAGAAAGACGCTGAATTGAATTAATTTATATGATGACTGAAGAAAATTCGTCGGTTCGGGTGGCGGCTATTTGTGAGTGATTACCGCAGAAATGTTTTCATTAAGTTAGTGTCTTCAGCGATTTGGCGCAAAATTATCGAGAGCCTGTCGTCGACGAAAACTGAAATCTTCTCGCTAGATTCTTACTTTGGTATTGTTGCTATTAGGAATTAAAAATGTGAATAATAGAAGAAAATATATATGAGTTGTGTACAAAACATGATCGCTCGACGAAAACAACGTAAAACACTATAGGCATGCTAAGCATCTTTTACATCTATTGATATTTTACAAAACACTGAAAACAGTATGAACTTTTGCAATGCCAGTCGCAATACATTACATTTGTCTATTTATTTATTATTTACCACAATACTCATCCCATTCCCGGCCTAACATGCGTATGACTGCATTATTTGATTGATATTTATGACAGAAAGCAACTTTTCCTGAATTTTGTTGGGCGTGTAGTACTATAATGGGGTTCACTTCTGCTTAGCTTAGCTTGATTGACTGTACCCATCGTAGTTGCTAGTCGTGATTGGCCGAGAAACAACAAATAATGCACAGCTCACCAATTGAATAGTTTTCTCGGGACTAGAAAGCTATTCTCACTGTACATGCTTCGGAGTTTCTTTAATTCAAGACCAATAACGATGCCGGCCACGTCCTCACAGTCAATTAGGATAAGGGGAGGAAAATTAGTTCGACACTCATTGCTACAAGAGACCGAGGAATCCTCTGCATCTCCATGAGCGCACTGGAAAGGAATAGTATGTTAGTTGGGAAGGAAATATATTGGAAATCACCTCGATAAGCGACTAATTATTTCTTTTGAACGACGCTATATTCATAATGATACAAAAAACGGAAAAGTAACGCGTATCTTACGTATTTTCCCGAACACTGATTCGATATCTTAACTTCTTCACCACGACTAAAGCACGCACTGCACAACGCTTGCTCGATGGCTACTCCGAAAAAAACACGCACTGAACTGATTAACTTTATTACCGGCAGCGCAATGCAGAACTCAATATTTCGGCAGATCTCACGATCTTTCTGCTGTCCGAAACAACTACTGTAATGAGGTTCACTTCTGCTATTCTTGCTAAACATCGTTTGAAAAAGTTTTTATTTGATTCAAATTAACGAGGTGTGGCACGTATTTCAGTCACAGCGATTGCTTTTCCGGCATACTTGAATTAAATTCCCGGCATAAACAATTTTCACTCAATCTCTCAACATCTTAATCTCTCATTCTCTCTCGGGACGGTACAAAATGCGACGTAAACAAAAATATGCACGTTCGACGACAACGTGATGCCAGATATTATTCATAGTAATTTTTATTTGGTTGAGAAGATATATTCACTCATCCAAATTCCTTCCAAAAAATTAAAAACAATATTTTTTTCACTTTTTGAAATAGAGAGAACTATAAATAACATGATAGCGTCAACGTATTAGCAAGTTTTCCTATTAACGATGAAGGATTATTTTTATTTGATGATACCGTTTTGTAGAAGTGGAAAGAATCACTCAGGCTCAGTGGTGTGGCAACGAAAAGCGAAATTTCGAAATCTACATTTTTATTTTCTATAATTGAATCGAGTAGAACAAATGGTTGAAAAATATTGAGTATTGTGCGAAATAAATGGGAGACTTTTTTAAAATTATCAATCTTGAACCTACGGCTTCCAAACAGTATGAACCATGTCTGAAACTTGATTATGCATATGTACAACATG
This sequence comes from Armigeres subalbatus, assembly GCF_024139115.2. Taxonomy (NCBI): domain Eukaryota; kingdom Metazoa; phylum Arthropoda; class Insecta; order Diptera; family Culicidae; genus Armigeres; species Armigeres subalbatus. The sequence goes on along the minus strand of NC_085140.1, from coordinate 387,513,956 downwards.
TGATAGATTTAGTTCGGAAAGGTATTGAAGGGTAACCGCCCTTCGGTGGGGTTTGATCCCACGACCCCAGTTGGGGCCCCCACTGGGGTCGTGGGATCAAACCCCACCGAAGGGGCGGTTACCCTCCAATACCTTTTCCGAACTAAATCTATCACATGTTGTACATATGCATAATCAAGTTTCAGACATAGTAATTAATTTCCACTCCGGGTGGCTTAATACCCGGCATATAGGCAATTAACTTTGAATGTACCAGTAAAAACCATTAGTTTCTGTGCAGTGAGCCAGGAATATTCACTAGTCCAATCTTCAAAGGTTCATCAAGTTTGGCAAGTGACGCAATAACTTTCTTAGCCGAAATTTGAAATTTACTGTTAGCACTTTAAATTTGAACGCACTGAACGTAGAACGTAGTTTTACGTAGATTTTGTCGCAGAATTTTGCAAAATGTCTGTAAAGTCGTGTTCTATAATCTCAAAAATGCAAAAACCAAATCATCGTCCGGAAATGTAAGGTCTAGTATTTTACCTATTGCCAAATTACTTTGAGAAGAAGTGGCTAGGAAGTATTGGTTAATAGCTCAACCGTCTCCCAAGAGATTATTGGTATTTTGTTATCAAACGATCAACAAAAGTTTCTAAGATTTCATACAACTATAAAAACCTACTGATTCAAAGTGCTGCAACATCAAATGTGCCCAACTTGCGTGCTCGGTTCTTTTCTCAAAACTCCAGACGTGACGGAGCGGCATCAGTGGTTGCTGCAGGGAATTTCCCGGCTTGGTGGCGTATTCGCCGTAGGCATTCGCCAATGGCAACAGCAAGTGGAACCCAACATTTTAACGCATCGGTGGCCATCAATAAAAGTAATTATCACGTCCCATTTACTTCAAGATTTAAACTATTCAGTGGTTGATATTAGTGAATGGAAAGGAGCAGGACTACTATTTTAGTCAAGAGTAAGTTGATCCAAGACAAATTTTCTTCAAAGTGCAAAACATAATCGCTTGTTACAAGGTACAAACTTCCCAGTCAACACAAAATCGTATATGATGCAACATAAGATGCTAAAGTGGAGGCGATATACGTACATATCGTATGGGGAGGTACCTATATGGCCTCCACTTTAGCATCTTATGTGGCATCATATACGATCTTGTGTTGCCATAAATCGTTGAATAGCTGTCGTTGTGGGGCTTGCCTAGGATGTGGTAGGGTTAGACAGTGGGCCCTGTTAAACTCATATAAAAAGCTGCATGTATCCGTAGGCCCCACCAAAGCGACTGTGTGCCACTCAAACCGTACAAGCCCAAGTCCTAGTGTCAGGTGGGACACAAAACATACCTGACTCGACGGCCCTCCGGCGAGACAGGAGGTTTGCGCAGGCCCAATAAGCCGCCTTTAAAAACAACTATTACGAACGACATAGAAGATAATACGACTCGATACAATCGGCAACGACCTAGGCGACGAATAAAGGATCACGATTGGAAGCTTGGAACATGGAACATGGAACTGCAAGTCGCTAGGCTTCGCAGGTTGCGATAGGATAATCTACGATGAATTACATCCCCGCAACTTCGATGTCGTAGCGCTGCAGGAAATCTGCTGGACAGGACAGAAAGTGTGGAAAAGCGGGCAAAAGCGGTTACCTTCTACCAAAGCTGTGGCACCACCAACGAGCTGGGAACCGGCTTCATAGTGCTGGGAAAGATGCGTCAACGCGTGATTGGGTGGCAACCAATCAACGCAAGGATGTGCAAGCTGAGGATAAAAGGCCGTTTCTTCAACTATAGCATCATCAACGTGCACTGCCCACACGAAGGGAGATCCGACGACGAGAAAGAAGCGTTCTATGCGCAGCTGGAGCAGACATGCGATGGATGCCCACTGCGAGACGTCAAAATCGTCATCGGTGACATGAACGCTCAGGTAGGAAGGGAGGAAATGTATAGACCGGTCATCGGACCGGATAGCCTGCATACCGTATCGAACGACAACGGCCAACGATGCATAAACTTTGCAGCCTCCCGCGGAATGGTAGTCCGAAGCACTTTCTTCCCCCGCAAGAATATCCACAAGGCCACATGGAAATCACCTAATCAAGTAACGGAAAACCAAATCGACCACGTTCTAATCGACGGTAAATTCTTCTCCGACATCACGAACGTACGCACTTACCGCAGTGCGAATATTGAATCCGACCACTACCTCGTCGCAGTATGTCTGCGCTCAAAACTCTCGACGGTGATCAACACGCGTCGGAGTCGTTCGCCGCGGCTTAACATTGGGCGGTTACAAGACGCTTGTCTAGCCCAAGACTACGCGAAGCAGCTGGAAGTGGCACTCCCAACGGAAGAGCAGCTAGGCGCAGCATCTCTTGAAGATGGCTGGAGAGATATTCGATCCGCCATTGGAAGCACCGCAACCGCTGCACTAGGCACGGTGGCTCCAGATCAGAGAAACGACTGGTATGACGGCGAATGTGAGCAGTTAGTTGAGGAGAAGAATGCAGCATGGGCGAGATTGCTGCAACACCGCACGAGGGCGAACGAGGCACGATACAAACGGGCGCGGAACAGACAAAACTCGATTTTCCGGAGGAAAAAGCGCCAGCAGGAAGATCGAGACCGTGAAGAGACGGAGGAACTGTACCGCGCTAATAACGCACGAAAGTTCTATGAAAAGTTGAACCGTTCACGTAAGGGCCACGTGCCACAGCCCGATATGTGCAAGGACATAAACGGGAACCTTCTTACAAACGAGCGTGAGGTGATCCAAAGGTGGCGGCAGCACTACGAAGAGCACCTGAATGGCGATATGGCAGACAACGGTGGCGGTATGGTAATGAACCTGGGAGCACGCGCGCAGGACATGCGACTTCCGGCTCCGAATCTCCAGGAAATCCAGGAGGAGATCGGCCGGCTGAAAAACAACAAAGCCCCTGGAGTTGACCAACTACCAGGAGAGCTGTTTAAACACGGTGGTGAAGCACTGGCTAGAGCGCTGCGCTGGGTGATTACCAAGGTTTGGGAGGATGAGGTTCTGCCGCAGGAGTGGATGGAAGGTGTCGTGTGCCCCATCTACAAAAAAGGGCGATAAGCTGGAATGTAGCAACTACCGAGCTGTCACATTGCTGAACGCCTCCTACAAGGTACTCTCAAAAATTTTATGCCACCGACTAACACCAACTGCAAGAGATTTCGTGGCGCAATACCAGACGGGATTTATGGGTGAACGCTCTACCACAGACCAGGTGTTCGCCATACGTCAGGTTAGGGGTTCCATTCCCGGAAACAATTTCCCGGGAAATCAATTTTCCCGGGATTCCCGATTCCCGGGATGCGCATTTTAGTTTCCCGAATTTCCCGGGAAATTATTATGTTGAAGTATTTACCAATTTTTGGAGACGACTGTGATCGGTTAAAGTATTTGAAAATCCTTTTCTTATTTTGCAAATTTGATGAGGGAGTATCAATTATATTTTTGACTAACATCTTCTCACTGTTCTCATAATGAAATTTCTATTTAATAGTATATTTCGCTTTCAAAGAAGATAACTCCCCATATTATAAAAATAATTAAGTTTTAACTGTAGATGCTACAGTATTGTACGGTTCAACTCTAATGCGCGTTGAAGGGAGGCGAATCAAAGCATAAGTTTCCATCGGTCGTTTATTTATTTAGTAAGTCCAATCATTACGGGCATTACGAAGTCGAAATAAAAATCGAGTATTTGATGAAATTTCTCAATAGCAAGAATAAAGTTCCCGGGATCTGGCAGTTACGGCTTTGGCAGGTTTATTGTCAGAGGGTTATTTTTAAGACTTTCAATACTTTTTGATTCAAACCCCGATACGTGTTCCAAACAGTCTCATGTTCCGAACAATCGTGATATTGCTCTCTTTTTCTAAATTATAATGAACTATTGAGAATTTACTGTCTGGATATGTCAGAGTACAAAAGTTAACATATTTTATGTCTTTACTATAAGGTCATTACAACAGTCTAATAACAAAAACTCGCCAAACTTATGCAATTTTATGCGTTTCTGGTGCTGCTCGAAATTTCAAACAAAGTTTGACAGAAAGATTCATTTAATATTGATAGTTATGATTTGTAAGGTACGACCATAAAACGCTCGTCTGAACTTTTTTCGCTGTTGAAAAAAAAAACATTTATTGCTTACATACTTCAAATGCAAAGGCGAAATGTACTCAAGTGCTCGTATCATGATTCTTATTATACATCAAATTTGACCAGAATATTGTTTGCATTAATAAAATATACGGACGAGTACCAGAATAGTTGATGTTAGAAATCTTCCGGCAATAACAGAACAAATTTTGTCAAAGCCGTTTTGTCCTCCATATCAAGGAAGAATCAAGGAATCATCTGTCTTAGAGTTAAGGGAAAATGCGTGTAGCTAGGTTGATGGTGAACAATGGAATGAAATTTATTTGTCTGACATTTATACAGATAGATTACTATGATTGAATATTTTATTGCAAGCTACTATGATGCGTATCTTCAACAATCTGGACACAGCAGATCTTACTCTCTAACGAGAATAGATGCTGAAACTTCGCCATCTGATGCTTATGATATCGCGAGCGTTTTGCAGACATAGACCTAGGTAACGCTCTCGAACTAAACTGAGGCAACTTTCAACAACTCTTTAATCATTTTTGCACAATATATCAAGTATCAATCCCTTGAGGTCGAGGGTATATTTTTATCCTTATTATCCTAGTTACGTTATTCACGTTACGATTTTGTTTTTTTTGCTAAATTGTTTTATTTCCCGGGATCCCGGGAAATCCCGGGAAGTTAACATTTTATTTCCCGTTTCCCGGGAAGTTGATTCCCGGGAAAAATGGAACCCCTACGTCAGGTATTGCAGAAATGCCGCGAATACAACGTGCCCACACATCATCTATTTATCGACTTCAAAGCCGCATATGATACAATCGATCGGGACCAGCTATGGCAGTTAATGCACGAAAACGGATTTCCGGATAAACTGATACGGTTGATCAAGGCGACGATGGATCGGGTGATGTGCGTAGTTCGGGTTTCAGGGGCATTCTCGAGTCCCTTCGAAACGCGTAGAGGGTTACGGCAAGGTGATGGTCTTTTGTGTCTGCTATTCAAAATAGCTTTGGAAGGAGTAATACGAAGGGCAGGGATTGACACGAGTGGTACGATTTTCACGAAGTCCGTCCAGTTATTTGGTTTCGCCGACGACATTGATATCATGGCACGTAACTTTGAGAGGATGGAGGAAGCCTACATCAGACTGAAAAGCGAAGTTAAACGGATTGGACTAGTCATCAACACGTCGAAGACGAAGTACATGATAGGAAGAGGCTCAAGAGAGGTCAATGTGAGCCACCCACCACGAGTTTCTATCGGTGGTGACGAAATCGAGGTGGTTGAAGAATTCGTGTACTTGGGCTCACTGGTGACCTACGATAACGATACCAGCAGAGAAATTCGGAGACGCATAGTGGCTGGAAATAGTACGTACTTTGGACTCCGCAAGACGCTCCGATCGAATAGAGTTCGCCGACGTACCAAACTGACTATCTACAAAACGCTTATAAGACCGGTAGTTCTCTACGGACACGAGACCTGGACGATGCTCGTGGAGGACCAACGCGCACTGGGAGTTTTCGAAAGGAAAGTGTTGCGTACCATCTATGGTGGGGTGCAGATGGCGAATGGTACGTGGATGAGGCGAATGAACCACGAGTTGCATCAGCTGTTGGGAGAACCATCCATCGTTCACACCGCGAAAATCGGAAGACTGCGGTGGGCCGGGCACGTAGCCAGAATGTCGGACAGTAATCCGGTGAAAATGGTTCTCGACAACGATCCGACGGGAACAAGAAGGCGAGGTGCACAGCGGGCAAGGTGGATCGATCAGGTGGAGGACGACTTGCGGACCCTCCGTAGACTCCGTAGACTGCGAAGTGCAGCCATGGACCGAGCTGAATGGAGAAGTCTTTTATGTGCAGCACAGGCGACTCCGGCCTTAGTCTGATGATAAATAAATAAGTCGCCTGGAAAACCAATAATTACGAGCAATATAAGAGATAATACAACTCGATATAATCGGCAAGCGCCTAGGACTACACCCAACCGGCGGTTGTTAGATTTTCTAACAATTCTGTATAAGAGTCTAACCAAACCTGTATAAGAATTGGGCATATGCGAAATTGTTAGATTCTTATACAAAAATTGTAAGCTCTCAAATAAATATTGTTAGAAAATCTAACAAAATTGTTAGATTCTCATACAATACATGTATAAGAATGTAACAATTTCGCATATGCCCAGTTTTTATACAGGTATTGGTAGATTCTTATACAGAATTGTTAGAAAATCTAACATCCGCCGGTTGGGTGTAGGATCACGATCTGAAGCTTGAAACATGGAACTGCAAGTCTTTAGGTTTCGCAGGCTGCGACAGGATAAAAGGCCGTTTCTTCAACTATAGCATCATCAACGTGCACTTCCCACAAGAAGAGAGCCCCACGACGAGAAACAAAACGAAACATAAACGCACAGGTAGGAAAGGACGAAATGTATAGACCGGTCATCGGACCGGATAATCTGCACACCGTATTGAATGATAACGGCCAACGATGCATAACCTTTGCAGCCTCCCGCGGAATAGTAGTCCCAAGCACCTTCTTTCCCCGCAAAATTGTCCACAAGGCCAAATGAAGATCACCTAACCAAGAAACGGAAAACCAAATCGACCACGTTCTAATCGACGGTAAATTCTTCTCCGACATCACGAACGTTCGCACTTATCGCAGTGCTAATATTGAATCCGATCACTACCTCGTTGCAGTATGCCTGCGCTCAAAACTCTCGACGGTGTACAACACGTCTTGTAGACGAACGCCGCGGCTTGACATTGGGTGGCTACAAGACGGTAGACTAGCTCAAGGATACGCGAACTAGCTGGAAGTGGTACACCCAACGGAAGAGCAGCTAGGCGCAGCATCTCTTGAAGATGGCTGGAGAGATATTTGATCCGCCATTTGTATCACCGTAATCGCTGCACTTGGCACGTTGGCCCCGGATCAGATAGACGACTGATATGACGGCGAATGTTAGCAGTTAGTGGAAAAGAAGAATATAGCATGGGCGAGATTGCTACAACACCGCAAGAGGGCGAACGAGACACGATATAAACGGGCGCCCCTGGAGTTGACCAACTACCATAAGAGCTGTTTGAACACGGTGGTGAGGCACTGGATAGAGCGCTGCACTGGGTAATTACCAAGGTTTGGGAGTATGATGTTCTGCCGCAGGAGTGGATGGAAGGTGTCGTGTGTCCTATGTACAAAAAGAGCGAAATGCTGAATTGTAGCAACTACCGCGCAATCAAATTGTTGTACGGTGCCTACAAGGTACTCTCTCAAGTTTCATGCCGTCGACTAACACCAATTGCAAGAGAGCTCGTGAATCAGTACCAGGCGGGATTCATGGGCGAACGCTCAACCACGGATCAAATATTGCAGAAATTCCGTAAATACAACGTGCCCACACATCATCTACTCATCGACTTCAAAGCTGCATATGATACAATCGATTGGGACCATCTATGCAGCTCATGGACGAACATGGATTTCCGGATAAACTGATATGGCTGATCAAGGCAACGAAGGATCGGATAATGTACCTAGTTCAAGTTTCAGGGGCATTCTCGAGTCCCTTCGAAACGCGCAAAGAGTTACGGCCTGGTTTTCAACATCACTTTGGCGGAAGTAATACGAAAGGCAAGGATTGACACGAGTGGTACGATTTTCACGATGTTCGATCAGCTAATTGGTTTCGCCGACGACATTGCTATTACGGCACGTAACTTTGAAAGGATGGAGGAAACCTACATCAGACTGAAGAATTCGTACTACGGCTCACTGGTGACCTTCGTTAACGATACCAGCAGAGAAATACGGAGACGCATCAAGGCACGAAATCGAACATACTTTAGATTCCGCATGACGCGCTGATCGAATAGAGTTTCGCCACCGTACCAAATTGACTATCTACAAAACGCTCACTAGACCGGTAGACCTCTACAGACACGAGACCAGGACGATGCTTGTGGAGGACCAACGCGCACTTGGAGTTTTTGAAAGGAAAGTGCTGCGTACCATCTATGGCGGGGTGCAGATGGCGAACGGTACGTGGAAGAGGCGAATGAACCACGAGTTGCAGAATGTCGGATAGTAATCCGGTGGAAATGATTCTTGACAACGATCCGACGAGTATTAGAAGGCGAGGTGTGTAGCGGGCAAAGTAGATCGATCAGGTGGAAGACGATTTGCAGACCCTCCGCAGACTGCGTGGTTTTCGACATGCAGCCTTGGACCGAGTTAAATGGAGAAGACTTTTATGCACAGCACAGGTTACTCATGCCTTAGTCTGAGAAAATAATACTAAATTACAAATATGAACTCATGAGTCTTCCTACTTTAAGGAGTGCGCGAATGCTTCTTCAAAGGCTCTTCGTATTTAACCTGCTGCGAAACAGCATCGACTCTTCCTGTCTCTTGGCGAAACACCGGTTAAGTTTCCCCGAAAAAGCAGTAAGGAGAGAAAATCTCATTTTTGGGAATATCTTATTAATTTTTGTAATGCACGTATAAAGGTATCAGGCACATGACGTGATGCGGCTCAAACTCAGTGTAAACTGAAATCCCAAAAAATGTTTCCAACGTTCTCCAATAACATAAAATTATGAATGGTAATGAAATGTTTTGAAGTCGTTTTACGACACTCAATGAAGACTTTTCCAATCAAACATGACATATTTCGCAACATTTTAATCAAACCAGATCTTCCCATAGCAAACAAATAAACTTCAATTAAACATCGATCGCGTTCAATTTTTACAGCCCCCGGTAATCAATGCCGAACCAGCAATCAAAAACTCGATCCGACCCGACACAGAAGTGCGCATAAATGTGTGTAAATCATAAAAACAAATTAAGACATAGCAATCACAAAAGTGGTGCCACTCGTCGTGAACTGGAAACTTCGATTTACAACACACTTCTGCACTTCGGCACTCGGAATGGTCAAAATCGTAAATTTATTGAGGGCCAATCGTTTAAAAATGTCTGGAACAACATCCATAATAAAAATTGTTCTGAATATTTTTTTAGACATTGTTTGTCTCTTTTGTTTCATAAAAGCCAGAAATTTCTATTTTGTAATTGTCAAAAATGTCTTCTTAGAACTGTTTTTTTTTATTAAACGTCGAAGTTCGAAGAAAACACATAGCCTTTACGTTGATTAGTGTACGAGAAAGGCTAAACTGCATTTATGGCCGCCATCATGTATGGAGGCTGTCCATAGTGTGCTGTAAATAAAGGTGCATCATAAAATCTGCGCGAGCAATTTTGTTGCTTTATGGATGCTTTAAGCCGCGGCCAGCCAACCGTTGTCGTCGTCTCAATCGCGCAAACTTTTTTATGATGTGTTGCTTGTATACTTCAACAGGAAGCTCCGACTACCAACCACGGACGGGTCCTGAACTACTATAAATAGCAATAAAGCGATAGAAATAATTAAATGCTCAAACGTGCGTCGCCTTCATCTGGTTGCGGCAGGAGGCCTACGATAATCCTGCGGTTAACGAATCTGGTTGCAGCAATATGCCAAACAGGAAGGATTAACTCGGCATCAGCGATGCCACAATCTTGCAAGACCTGGTAGATAGGTCGGTAGCGAACTAAGCGGAATCTTTTGAAGAATCCGCAGAATGTGCTCAGCAGATGAAACTCAACCAAGCAGCATCAATATTGACAGTAATTAAAACGAAGAACTGGAAATGGGAATCAGTCTTACATGCGAGCATATAGAACTAGAAAACAAATCTGCAGAATACTATTCATAAACTGAATGTTTAAGATTAAACAACAAAGTTTCAGATGAAACAAGTGAACTAAAGTTCAGAAATTTCTAATGGTTTCAAAAATAAAATCTTGATAGCACAAACTATGGAGTAAACTTTTTGAGAAATATGAGTTGGTTCGATTCGAATTATCGGCAATTCCACGAAAACACCCGTCGACAACATTGGTTTAGTGCCTACCTCGTTTTTCTTACAAGCAAGAGTTCGTGGTTTCACATGTGGTGCATTGAGAGTGATAGCCTGCGAATAAACAAATAAATTATTTAAAATTAACAGTTGATGGGAATCTCTGAAAATCATTTTTTTGTGGATGCTGCAAATCAAACAAAAATGAAATGCTGCATTTCGCTGTTGCCTTCCTTTGTTTTTGTTATTATTAATTACTTTATCAATGTGCTTTTCACGCAGAAGAATCTTGCAAGATTGAAACAACTATTTCGATTGTTGCACCAAACTACGTGCATATTGTTGTTTCAATCTTCAACATTGTTGTTTCAACGATGATTCATTGCTTCCTTCAATTGAACATTATTGTCGTGATTGAAACAATAATAATATCGTTGTTCTGACAACCATTTCGTACTATGGAAAAACTGTAGAAAAAATCAACATAAATTATCATGTCTACAAGAAGTAAGTAGGGAGCAGAGGAGTAGAGTGGCTGACTCTTACTCCCCTTGTAACTAGTTCGATTCTGCTTCTGTCACATTTTCCTATTTTGTTGATGTCATCGTAGTGTCGATAAAGTAGTTTCGTAGCATTTTCGAAAGTAAAAACAACCATAAATATTGTTGTTTTCTGATGTAATATTTGACAGTGACAGCTGAAAAGCATGGTTGAAACAAATATATCCGATAGTTGAATCAACTATCGCGTATGGTTGATTCAACCCTATTTGTGGTTGTATCAACCAAAAATATTGTTATTCATAAATCAATGCAAAAATATTGTTGATTTGAAGCAGAATCAGGTTGATTCTACCACATTTTTTTCTCCGTGAGTATATAACAAGTTTGTTACTACTTGTTTTTGGAGACTTAAGCCCTAAATTTCTATAAAAAATTTAAAAAATGCAAATCTTCGTTTGCAACATAAAATCAGTGCTTCCCAATCAACCCTCAAAAACCGATTTCCATCGTCCCTACTTCATATAGAAAATCATTGCCTTCTTTTAAAACGAATCGAATCATTACTTGCCTCGATTTTTTTTAATATTTATTCAAAATACCGAAATATTTTTAATTAAAATTGTCCAAATTTTAATGATTTCAGTTTATACATTACAAAAACCCATTCTTTTTACCTCTGTTTAGAAGCATCAAGAATCCATAAACAACCCAATCCGGAAAACTGCCAACACCAAAAGCATCGGTGGAGGTGAAGATTTAATTTACGAAAGATATAATGAAGTGATGATTAGTAGGTGCTTTGCTCGAGAACACATAACTTTCAAGAGGATACTTTATTTCATTAGGAAACCCAACCGCCTGGTAGGAGATAAAGGACACCGTCGTCCTATCTTACACATCCAACCCAGGGCATCGTTATTAGTGTATCTAATTGGTTCTTCCATTTGTGTGGTCCATTCTTCCGTTCGTCCTCTGCCAAGGGAACATCTTCATACATGTACACCAGACTTTGTAAAAGCGGTGAGAATCGTGTCGCCAACCCAACAAGAGTGCAGTAGTGAAGATGAAAACAGCCGTCTTATAGTCGGTTGTTGCCGCCAGGCACAAGACGCAACTTGGGCACGTGATTAACAGGTTCGGGATCAGCAACTGGAGCGAGCTCAACCGTTTGGGGCAGGTGTTGGGCTAATTGAGTTGTTCAATGTTCCGTTCCGTTGCTGGTATGGAAGACCCGTTGGCGAAGAAACAGTGCCGCGTGTTTTAGGGCAGACCATGGTAATTGAAATCGGAAAACAAGCCATGTGTGATTTCAATGCCAGAAGCGACGAACCACTTAGCGATTGTTTATTAATTCATTGTTTATGCAACAAGGTGAGCAATTGTTGTGCAAAAGGAGCGTGAAGTTGAAATTAGCCAGAGGGCAGCGTTTTCAATTTAATGAACTTGGAATGGACATGTTGCGATGAGCGTGGACGAAGTGATCTGCATGTAAGCTACTGGAGTTATTGGGACAATAAATTAAACATTTTATTATTGATATTAACTGTTTAAAAACTGTGTTACCCTTTATTATTTAATGTTTGATTCAGTACAAAGTAACTAATTTATTGAAGTAATATTTCTCTGAACACGGAAAAATACCATAATTCGTATTCAAATTGATCCATCATCCATTGGTCGTCACACTTGTCTGAAACAGCACCAGCTAAAAGCCTGCTCTGACTAATCGTTTTCAAAATGCCATTGAGTCATCTAAATCGATCCCATCTTCACCGTTGGGAAACGCACCGACCAGGCTGCTGATCGGAGCAAGGAGATAAAATCGCTAACGCAACTAAAGGAACATCACGATTCACGGTTGTCAATTCAACGACAGCCAGCGGGATCCATTTGCCAGTTGACGTTGGGATCGGACAGCCAATTTATATCTTCTCGCTCGTGCTCATAAGGCGATGATCTTCAATCAGTCAATAGGCTTCCATTCCGAGGTGGAACAAATGTGAAGGCTGGTTGAATTTTCATCGCGATAAACATTATGGTTCTTGGGTCCGGTGAAGGCGTGCTGTTTCAATTTTCGTCTCAAACCTGATTCATCTTCAAAGGTCGATGCGTTGGTCCATCCAACGATTCACCGATCGATGGCAGGGAGGGTTTGTGTTTATTTTGATTCATGTCGATCGCTATCGAAGCTGAAAGTGATCTTTTATTCAACACCACTCGTGCCGACCATAATAGGCACACTCTCAGCATGAAGTGTTTTCAATTTCGCTAAAAGCCATTGAAAGCCAACAACACATTTTGACCGATGGCTGCCCAATTCGTTCCAAATAAAACGCCTCAATGGCATTAGATTAGACCCATCACTGTTCGGTTATTTTCATTGGATCGCGTCACAATTGGTCGACATCACCTGAGGTCAGTAATTGAATATTTCATCAATTTTACTCAATCCGGGGCGTCCATATCGTGTTCAATATCTCTCTCAATCCACGTCACATCAATTAGAAGCTTTTGTTTACTAAAAGCCAATGCCACACTTGCCGAACCTAATCGAACGATCCTTTTGAACTGTGCCGATCTTTCGATCGATGTCAGAGACACAAAAACGCGCGCGTAAAAGCAGGTTTCACAAGCCAACAGAGACAGCCGGGGCGCTGCATAGCCAATTCGTTACGGCCCAGGCTACAAATACTTGCATCTGTATTATCACGTATCGAAAACCTGGCTTAGTCGCGTCATATTCTCGCCAAAAATCCCGAAGAAGAATCGTCTCGATCCAGGAGAGCGACCACATTGAGACTACTACCTACGTTTAAAATTGAACGGCGGCATATTTGACAAGCCACGATATTATAATGAAAATATAAGCCGTCATTTCTGACCGTTTGCCTCGCTGCTTGCGATCCATTTCTACCCCGATAAATATGCCTTTTCTCGGGTTCCAAGCGAGTTGCACGGTGGGTTTCGATGTGAAAAACTTTTAAAAAAATATAAATTGGACGCGAAAGAAAAAAGTTTCTATTTGTATTGTTCCAGCTGTAAATTTTTAGTGGAATGCAAACATCGTTGTTGACGGCTAAGTTTTTCTCAATAATTGTGATCTTTCAAAATATTTTTATTTATCTCGCAGTCAAATCATGCAATCAAACAATCTTATTTTCCTCCAATTTCGTCGGATCTTTTAGTAAGCACTGCTGAAAAATCGGCACCAACATTTCAAAAGGGCGAAACTGCTTTTGTAAACAAGAGCTCCTCTGGTGGGCTAATTTGTGTCCACCTAACGCTCTGTAGGTGGTGAAGCGGCCGATCGTAAACCCATGTTGATCTTCGGACAAATAATGTTTCCAGTGAGAAAGCAGAGGATCCATGATTACAAGTTCGAAAAGCTTTGGAATGGAGCTCCAAGACATGTTAGCAGTCTTCCAGTATGAAGGAAAGTGGCCATTGGAGATGGACAGCCTAAGCAGAGGGAGCAGAGGTGTTAGCAAACTAGAAATGTGTTTCTTCATAAATGCAGAGGGGACACCATCAGTTCCGGGGTTAAACGAAGGCTTGAGCCGTGAAGCTGCAGTCAAGATCATTTCCGCGTTGATGTCGATATTGCCCAGCGCGTCAGACAGCTGTTCGTCGATGAAAACCTCAGAGAACTTCAACGAAAAAAGACGGCAAATGTCCTTAGGAGTTGAGGCGGCCTCAGCGTGTAACGTCATTGATGAAGAAAAACCAAATTGTTTTCGCTGCTTGTTGACAAAATTCCAAAAGGTCTTCCTGTGCGTTTTAAGCTTCGATTGCGCATTTCTTAGGCACTGCGAGTAGCATAAACGACCAAGTCGCTTGAAATCATAGTTCAATCTCACATAGTAGGATTTAAGTAGAAGTGTACGATGTTTCGTGTATTTCTTCAGAGCAGCTCTATTGGTGGATTTCGGTTGTTTTCTTAGCTCCTTTGTTTGCCAGGGGGGGATGAGAACCTCGATTGTTGATCTTTTTAGGATCGCGCCTGACAATACTTTCGAGGTCGCTTTCCGGAAGTCGTACGTTACGGGAACAGGAAAACCGTTGAAGTAAATTTCCAAGTCCTCCGGAATAGAGACAACTAAAGGGGGATGATGCGTGACGAGCTTGACCAAAGGAGCAGGGGCCATGTAGATGCCTGAAGCAACGTATCTGGCACTCACAAAGCATAGGTCCAAACTACGTAAATTGTCGCTTACGATATGATTAACTTGAACTAGCGTCGCCGCGCTGTAACTTCAATGTTCCGGATTGGAATGTGGAATGTTCGCCACCAAGATAAAAAAAACCATTGTGATATGCGTCTTGAGTGTCCTGAGATTGAGGTGGTCGTGCTACTGTGCTTGACGATTGGGCTAATCCGCTGGGACTTGGAACACGATTAGGCGAAGCAATTGCTGTCCATACTTGTCAAACATTGGAGTTCGAAATACCCCGTCTCTCAACTCGTACGCAGGACCGGGATAACTGGCGGGAATGGCTCGACTGCGACGAGAGGGACAGGGCTAGTGGCAGAAGTGCGTCCCGTCGGAAAAATGGGTGAAAAAACACTTCGTTGTCGTAGTTGTGCATGAACGCAGGATCTTTGGGTAGGTCCAACGTAATTCAGAATTCTTTCAGACGAGGCCACAGTTCGTAATTGATCATACCTGCCAAACAATGAAGTCCGGAAGACCCCGGGACGGCTGTAAATCGGAGGCGGCAATGGCTCGACTGCGATGAGTGGATTAGGGGCTTCCAATGCGTCTCAACGGGGACTCAACTACGATGTTGATGGAATGGCAATGACGACGGATTGCAGGAAAATCACCGGAAACGTCGGGTTTTACAATGAAAGATATTTGCCTTCGAAAGGAGGCCGAAGGTCCCATCTCCCAAGTCGATCGACTGCTAACTGCTGGCTGGATGGGCACAACTACGATGAGAGGGATAAAGAATACCTTAAGGTCAGCAGCAAGTTTGCAAACCCAGGAGTTTTGTTGCACATCACTTATTCCATCAGTATAACCTCCTGCGTAGAAAAGACTAACGGATCGTCGGGATTCATGGCCGGTCTTGGCCGCCGAAATTTTCATTTGAACAGTTGTCAGTGAACTTGCGATAAATCAAGTGCTTTTGGTTTTAGATCTAAAGACATACCAATTATGAAGGAGATTAATAATAAGGTACAAACGTCTCTTTCTTTGGCGAGCCATTTAATGGCTAGGGCAAGTACTCGATCGACAGACACGTCATTTGCATCTCAAGAAAGATAAAGATAAACGTGGGTTGGTTTGGAGCAACAGTAGCGATTCCAATGGACGGGGAGGGAGTACTACCGGTTCCAACTAACAGACGTTTGCCCATGCTGCATTTTTCTCCTCCACTAACTGCTTACATTTGCCGTCATACCAGTCGTTTCTCTAATCCTGGAACACCATTCCTTATGTAGCGGTTGCGGTGCTTCCAACGGCGGATCGCATATCCCTCCAGTCATCCTCAAGAGAAGTTGCGCCTAGTTTAAAGTGATCAGACGTCCCGGATTATGCGGGACAGTCCCGGATTCAGCCTACTTGTCTGGCATTGCTAGGCATCTTGGAAAACGTCCCGCATTCCATGATGATTCTTTAAAGTTTAGAAAATCTATGAAATCTATAGGAAATTGCAAATTTAAAGAGATCCAAATACTCAGAAAAAAGGTTAACTTGGGCAGGCTAGAGAGTCCACCGAATTTAAAGAATGAAGGTTTGAATAATTTTGAGAAAACAGACAATTTCCATAATTATTAGAGAATCTAGGCATGCCAAGGATTATTGAGTTGAGTTTATATGTCAGACTCTGGATAACGCAAAATTTTTAGAAATCTGAAGCATTTGAATATCCTGGAGGGTCTATAGAATGTGAGAATATTAAGAATTTGTGATTTATGGAACCAAAAATATCTGAATATATTCTGAAAAGTTTAGGTCATGACAATAACCTGAATCGAAAGGATCTGAGTCTGCTCTAGAATCTGAAAAAAAACTGGGATATCAGAAAATGTGACAAATAAACATCCTTTTATCAGCAAAGATCTAAAAATCTGAATATGTAATCAGGAAAACGACTGAAACATCCGAAGATTGAAAAAGACAATTTCACTGTTTTCAGCCAGTGCTTTTTCAGACTGAATAGGGTAAGGGAGGTATTTTGGACCACCAGTTCGACGGCTTATATTTTGGACCACTGAGTGCAAATTCCTCTTGGTGGTCCAAAATACATCCTTTACCCTACTCACCTACAAAATTCAACAGACAATACCCAGAAGAATGAAGAATATTTGTGTTATCAAAATGCTTCCATGACTGAAGCGGGAATCGAACCCTCATCTCATAATACACAATATACACTGAAATCGGTATAAACGTGGGGGATGCGTTCCACTTAAAACAAAACTGCGTAAATCCCGAATTCCGCACAAAAATCAATTTCTGCGACTCCCACGTGTTTTCGGGGCCGAAAAAGTGTGTAAAAAAAGTCGCGTAGAAACGATTCGTGTGAAAGACGACCCTAGTGTACTACACAACATCCTCAGACGAAGTACTGATTGTAAAACATTTGTTATTTAAAACATACTTTAAAATCCCAAGATTTTGGGGTTTTGTTTGTATAAAATCGAGTAGCTACCAGCATACATACTGGGTGTAGTAGGTTGACAGGACAAACATCTTTTGAAACGCTTGTGTCCCGGATTGGCCCAAGATATATACTTTAGCCTAGTTGCTTTTCCGTAGGCATACTGCAACGAGGTAGTGGTCGGATTCAATATTCACAATATTCGGTAAATGCGGGCGTTTGTGATGTCAGAGAAAAATTTACCTTCGATTAGACCGTGGTCGATTTGCTTTTCCGTTTCTTGCTTAGGTGATCTCCATGTGGTCTTGTGGATATTCTTGCGGGGGAAGAAAGTGCATCGTTGGCTGTTGTCATTGGCGAGTGTTGCCTTCCCGAGCAGCACACATGTTGTAAACGAGTTCATATAACTCATATATGACCATATTCAGTCATATATGAGTTACTTCAACCAAATTGGTCTGAATTGTGCTGCTAGGGTTATTTTGCACAGCCTGGCGTTGACTGGCTGCCACCTAATCACACGTTGGCGCTTGTTGCCCAGAACTTTGAAGCCCATTCCCAACTCGTTTGTTGTGTCACAGCTTTGGTAGAAAGCTCGATGCCCACTTTTCCACACCTTCTGTTCTGTTTAGCAAATCTGCAGTGCCACGATATCAATAGTAAGACCATCTTAAGAGTCTCGTTCTTGTCAAATCAAGTTTCATTCATTTATTTAGTTAACATCTAAACAGATAACACTGAATCAACAATTTGACGCCACAATGCACGGTTCGAGGCCGCATCTCTCCATCCTCGGATACGCCCCACGCTCGCCAAGTCGTTTTGCACCTGGTCTGCCCATCTCGCTCGCTGCGCTCCACGCCGTCCCGCACCTGCCGGATCGGAAGCGAACACCATCTTTGCAGGGTTGCTGTCCGGCATTCTTGCAACATGTCCTGCCCATCGTACTCTTCCGGCTTTAGCTACCTTCTGGATACTGGGTTCGCCGTAGAGTTGGGCGAGCTCATGGTTCATTCTTCGCCGCCACACACCGTCTTCTTGCACACCGCCAAAGATGGTCCTAAGCACCCGTCTCTCGAATACTCCGAGTGCTTGCAAGTCCTCCTCGAGCATTGTTCATGTTTCATGTCCGTAGAGGACAACCGGTCTTATAAGCGTCTTGTACATGACACATTTGGTGCGGTGGCAAATCTTTTTCGACCGCAGTTTCTTCTGGAGCCCGTAGTAGGCCCGACTTCCACAGATGATGCGCCTTTGTATTTCACGACTAACGTAGTTGTCAGCCGTCAGCAAGGATCCGAGGTAGACGAATTCCTCGACCACCTCGAAGGTATCCCCGTCTATCGTAACACTGCTTCCCAGGCGGGCCCTGTCGCGCTCGGTTCCGCCCACAAGCATGTACTTTGTCTTTCACGCATTCACCACCAGTCCAAGTTTTACTGCTTCACGTTTCAGGCGGATGTACAGTTCTGCCACCTTTACAAATGTTCGGCCGACAATGTCCATGTCATCCGCGAAGCAAATAAATTGACTGGATCTGTTGAAAATCGTACCCCGGCTGTTACACCCGGCTCTCCGCATGACACCTTCTAGCGCAATGTTGAACAACAGGCACGAAAGTCCATCACCTTGTCTTAGTCCCCGGCACGATTCGAACGAACTGGAGTGTTCGCCCGAAATCTTCACACAGTTTTGCACACCATCCACCGTTGCTTTGATCAGTCTGGTAAGCTTCCCAGAGAAGCTGTTCTCGTCCATAATTTTCCATAGCTCTACGCGGTCTATACTGTCGTATGCCGCCTTGAAATCAACGAACAGATTATGTGTTGGGACCTGGTATTCACGGCATTTTGCCGTACAGTAAAGATCTGGTCCGTTGTAGAGCGACCGTCAACGAAGCCGGCTTGATAACTTCCCACGAACTCATTCACCAATGGTGACAGACGACGGAAGATGATCTGGGATATCACTTTGTAGGCGGCATTAAGGATGGTGATCGCTCGAAAGTTCTCACACTCCATCTTGTCGCCTTTCTTGTAGATGGGGCATATAACCCCTTCCTTCCACTCCTCCGGTAGCTGTTCGGTTTCCCAGATTCTGACTATCAGTTCGTGCATGCAAGTGGCCAGCTTTTCCGGGCCCATCTTGATGAGCTCAGCTCCGATACCATCCTTACCAGCTGCTTTATTGGTCTTTAGCTGTTGAATGGCATCCTTTACTTCCCTCAAGGTGGGGGCTGGTTGGCTTCCATCGTCCGCTGAACTGACGTAGTCATCTCCTCCGCTGCTTTGACTTTCACTGCCTGTACTTTTAGCGCCATTCAGATGTTCTTCGTAGTGCTGCTTCCACCTTTCGATCACCACACGTTCGTCCATCAAGATGCTACCATCCTTATCCCGGCACATTTCGACTCGCGGCACGAAGCCTTTGCGGGATGCGTAGAGCTTCTGATAGAACTTGCGTGTATCTTGAGAACGACACAGCTGTTCCATCTCCTCGCACTCCGCTTCTTCCAGGTGGCGTTTCTTCTCCTGAAAAAGGCGGGTCTGCTGTCTCCGCTTCCGTCTATAACGTTCCACGTTCTACCGGGTACCTTGCTGCAGCGCGACCGCCCGCGCTGCGTCCTTCTCCACCAGAATCTGTCTGCACTCTTCGTCGAACCAATCGTTCCGTTGACTTCGTCCCATTCCCACGTTGTTCTCCGCTGCGTCGTCAATGGCTGATTTGACTATATTCCAGCAGTCCTCAAGTGGGGCCCCATCGAGCTCACCCTCTTCCGGCGACGCTGCCGAGATGCTGCGCGTATGCAGTGGCGACATCAGGTTGCTTCAGTCGCTCTAGGTCGTACCGCGGCGGTCGTTGGTACCGAACATGACGGATAGTTTTGGGCGCAGTTTAACCATCACCAGATAGTGGTCAGAGTCGATGTTAGCGCCACGATATGTCCTGACGTCGATAATGTCGGAGAAGCGCCGTCCATCAATCAGAACGTGGTCGATTTGTGATTCTGTCTGCAGTGGTGATCTCCAGGTGAACCGATACGGGAGGCTGTGTTGGAAGTAGCTGCTGCGAATGGCCATATTCTTGGAGGCGGCTAAATCAATTAGTCGTAGGCCGTTTTCGTTCGTCAGCCGGTGAGCGCTGAACTTTCCAATAGTCGGTCTAAACTCCTCCTCTTGGCCAACCTGAGCGTTCAAATCTCCTATGATGATTTTGACGTCGTGGCTTGGGCAGCTGTCGTACTCACGTTCCAGCTGCGCGTAGAATGCGTCCTTATCATCATCAGTGCTTCCGGAGTGTGGGCTATTAACGTTGATTATGTTGAAGTTGAAGAACCGGCCTTTGATCCTCAACCTGCACATTCTTTCATTGATCGGCCACCACCCGATCACGCGCCTTTGCATATCACCCATCACAATGAAAGCTGTTCCCAGCTCGTATGTGTTGCCGCAGCTCTGGTAGATGGTATGATTACCTCTAAACGTTCGCACCATTGATCCCTTCCAACAAACCTTCTGCAGCGCTACGATGTCGAATCCACGGTCCTTGAGCACATCGGCGAGTATGCGTGTGCTCCCGATGAAGTTGAGAGATTTGCAGTTCCACGAATCAAGTTTCCAATCGCTAGTCCCTTTTCTTCGCAGTGGTCTTCGTCGATGGTTCCGGTCCGTACTCTCTTGTTGATTTTTCGTTGCTTATGAAAGGCTGGCTTGCAGGGCCTGACACCAAACCCCCTAAATTTACGGTAGACCATGGTGCACAGTTTCACTTAAAATTCCTCGCTGGCACTCGGACGATGATCAGTCGCCCCTAACATGGAGAACAGACGCTGCTGTGAGCCGATCCTGACATGGAGAACAGACGCTCAATAAGATTTGCACCTCCGGCGAGGAGCAAACCCCCTTCCCTGTCAGCATACGACCATAGTTCCCACCGGGGTTGGTTACCCGATCTTCCCTAAGGTTGCTCGTATCCCGGCCAGCACCGAGGGGAGGTAGGGATAGGAGTTGCTGGGTAAGAGGCTAAGGACCGCGAGATGGGGTCTATTTTATTCCTTCAGGTACGCGAAGTACCAATGGTACGCTTTACCCAGCATTTGCCGTGCCGTCAAATCAAGTATCAAATCAAGTACGAGACCCTAATACCAAAATACTTATCTGTAAAGTTGCAATCAAGTGGTGGATAAAAATGGACTAGTACTGAATCGTCTTCTGACAAGTGAGATATTCGTAAATAATCATTAGAGTGGCCAAGCCTAGTATTGGGAGAAAAAAAGTCGTCGGATTCTACAAGGCACCCTCCAGGATTTTGCCATTAGGTAAGAAAATCATTCTCTGAAAATATCAGCCTGATCGGCTATTACATAAGCTGGCGCAATTGATTTGAAGTTAATATGGGGGTTTCAGCCGAAATATATGGGAAAATACGCCTCTGTTACTATTTCGTACAGGAAATTGGATGGAAGAGCCCGATTGAGCCCAGATTTACAGAAAATGAAGTTGCCCATGATCAATACGACATAAAATTCTACGATTACTAAATCAACTTTAAATCAGTTTTGGCTGATTTATTTGGATTTGGGTTGAGCACTTTGAAATTCATTAATTGCCATGAAAACATACGCATGCAATCATATACGCGCGCCACAACACATATCGCAGCTACCTTCGTCTCTTATTTCTATTTCTATTTCATATTTCTCTTAGTTCTCGTGTATACATCAATGCGCTAGTGTGCCATGCGATTTTTGTACACACGGCTCGCAGAATACGTGAGACAAGAGAAGCTGGTACGCACAAAACAAAACATAGTGAGCGAGTCGCATGAGACGTCTCGTGAGACTCGTATCATGAGCTGACAAATATCCTGAAGTTATTTATGTGGTTGTCAGTTGACCTTAATACGATAAAAAAAAATGATTAGGACATATACATCCATTCAATTGCAACCAACATATTTAGTTTACATGGTCGAAAAAACTCAATCCTTGGCCATAGTTTTCGTGTAGCAGCTCTCGTTAATCACAAATCGTATCTGATATCCCTCAGCCCCGTTATTGACAACAGATGTATATTGTAGGGTGCTGTCAATACGATACACCGCGCGGTTGATGTAATGTTTCCAAAAGCGCATTTGCACAAGATTCCACGCGGCGTTTCACATTCGAAAGGAACAACCGCACCCTAGGAAACGCCGCGATGTTATCTCCCCATAAGAATCGAGTATACGGGTAGCAAAAAGCACGGTGCGTCGTTTTCTTTGGGGAGCGCCGCGTGTACTTTTCGGCAAATGCGTTAATACATAAATTGCTATGAATTAATTTCTATTTTCCTTTTACGAACAAATACCACTAGTCAGCCAAAATGGCGTTTGGTTTAGTTTCAGAGATCCTTGATTATATGTAACTATTCTAAAACCGCAAGGAACTGGAGCCTCATTGCGCATATCCTTTCGATAGCACTTGCGCAATGCCACCCCTGGTTTTGAGATCTACCCGATTCTGTATCCCGTTTAGGAAGTTTCCGGGTGGGAAACATTCTCGATTTCCCGGGTTTAGTGTATCCCTTGTACTTGCCATGCCACACAAGATACATACTCAGAAGAAGAAGATGAAGAAAAAGAAAATGTGGACAATTTGCATACAACTGATCAGAGCTCAAGAACCAATGGAAAATGAAGTGCGAATCCCATGCTTTCATCCATTGGTTCCCTGTGCAATTGCGATTGTTCTGGTCGATCACGGAGTAACAACTACGAAATGCACGGTCATCATGCTCATGCTCATGCTTAATAAACAAAATACTTTTTTTTTTAAATTGGATTGATAGAGAATAGCTCTTCATCGGAGACGCTACACTTCTTAGACATTGCGAATGCGTACAAAACAATGTTTCCAGTTACAGGACTCGAATACTTTTGACATTGAAATTGACTCATGAACCAATGCACATGTGATCATATGAGGAGGCACAGTGCTATCTGAGACGAGATCCACAACATTTGTTTCATTTCAATACATTTGCGCGCGCAATATTAGTTTTTTGTACGCATGGCAAACTGACCTCATGCTCATTCCATGAAGCGCGTATACATAATGTCATATGTTATAATACAATTATATGGACTGTTAATTGGCTCTGCTGCAAATAAAATTCTTCTATTCCTTTTGTAGTTAGTTTTTGTTAAATTTTGTTACTTCTAAGAGCTGGCGCCGTCGACAGGGGAAATCTCCACAAACCACACGCTACTTTCGTGATCAAATAATACAATATTTAGCAGATTGCATCATTTCATTTGCAATTAAGGTTAAATTGTTTCGATAATTTCCAGTAATAAGCCAACCGTACACTGAGCACCATCGGCGCGAAGCAATATTATAACTCAATTTCTTCGGCGTAAGGTGCCGTTGCAACCATCAACAGGCCTAGGTACAGATGTATCTCATATTACGTGGAAAAAAGTGGTAGAAATATATACACTATAAAAATGTAACAGCATGTATATGAATGGTGTAACAAAAAAACTCCATTCGATTCAATTATATTTCATTCGCCTTCTAAAAATACTATTTTTATTGCCGAACGAGTTGGATGTTAGATCAAAGGCTATAAAATATGGGTTCAAATATTCACTTGTTATTTTTAGATTTTTGAACTGTGTATCCACATAAATGCTCTTACTGCAGATGCTTTGTAGAACAAAACTGCGATTATTGCTTAAAAAAAGTCAGAATTTAATTTCGAAAACACCTGAAGCTCCACAAAGTAGACTTTTTTTCAGTACCATTTACAGGAATTTAACTCTTGGTACAGTTATTCACTTAACGGATAACAGTGAAACCTTTTTTGTAGCATGCTTATATTTGTCAGCTGTATCTATTGAATAACTATCCAAATTTGTATCATCGGAAAACGTGAGCTGATGCCAAGGAATTATTACACGATCGTCCTAAACGGAGGAACTACATATTTAAGTCCAGATTCTTCAAAAATAGAAAAAAACGTCAAAAGAAAAAAAAATAATAACGTTCTTTACAGGTTTCGCCGATAAGTCGTTGTCTTTTCAAAATGGTGCGGCGAACCTTGAATCAGGTCAATTGGAATGGGAATACAGACAGAATACTATTCCCTGAACTGGCAAACGATTGTTACGCGGTTACGCCTATTCACACTCCGCTCTATCGGAGCGGTACCTGTATTTGGATTGCACACACTATCGGCTGATTGCAGTGTCCATCCAGATATCGGGTAAGGTATCGGGGTCCAGCTAGTGATACGCTAGGCGCGCACGTCCATCTCTTTTGTGCCACCAAATTTACTTCCTGCCATCCTCTCCATCTTTCAGTGATTCCCATATGCTAATGCTGTTTTGTTTTCATTCTCCGTCTATTTCGATTAGATTATGATTTTTGATGATGATGTTGATGCCGAAACGATGATGCCGACGTTTTATCTAAATATTTTTATCTGTTTATAAGCTACAGGTTAAGATCAAATATTAAAAAATTATAATCGTTTCACGTCGAGCTCCGAACTAATTTTTCTGTCGGTCGCTTTTTCTTTTGTACCGCCCGTTCGTGATAGTACCGACCGAGGAGACGCTTGGTTGGCGGCTTCATTTGCATTACGGCGTTGTTTTGAGTATGGGTTCCAATTCGTGCGTGGTGAGATTTGACCGATCATATAGAGATGAACGTGGAACGAGGAGCATGGGAGGAAGGATTTTTTTCCGTTCCGTTTGATATCTTTATCACATGTTCAACTTTCGGCTGAGCTTTCGTGGGTCGATTTAATCTGATAGCACCCATGCTGGGGGAATAATTATGTTAGACCGAATTTATAACATGTTATATAATCTTAACACTTCATTTCGAAGCTGGATGTCATTGATTGGGGTGAGAATAGAGAGGTCAGGAAATGCCGCCAATCGGCGAGAGATGAGCTGTTGAGATGTTTACGATTCACCGTGAATATAATTTAACCAATTTCCATAGTATGTCCTAGAAATACTCTTGAAAAAGTTTGTGAAACATTAAACGAAATGTCTTTACGCGCAAATAAAGCAGAAGTCCTTAAACTGCCTAGAGTATGTAATTCGGCCTATTCAGATAACGGTTTGTCTTGTGAGCATCATGTATTCCAAGCGAAAAAAATGGCTTCAGAACTCTTGAAGAAGTTGAAGACTAGCACAAAACTCGGTATTAATATTTTTCTAGTAAATTTGCAGAAATTATTCACATAGATAGATAAACGTCTTTACCACCTGTATCATGTCTAAAAATGACGAAAGATCGATGTTAATGTTTTAGATGTTCTATTTTTAACACACAAAAGTCGGATTCCCCGCACTTTGAGTACATTTTAAGCTTCACCTACTAAATTTCCATTTACAAATTCATGCAAAGGACTAGACCCCTTATTGACGCCAGTGCGCCGGAACCCTAGCTTTATTTGTTCCCATTAGATCGAAGCAAATTGATTTTTTTTGCCAAACAATCTTTTCATACTTTTTGTTTACCCTTATTATCCTTTGATTTCTTTCTTCGGATATATCTTAACCATCCAAATGGTACCCCATCTATGTATCCTATCAGCTCACTTATTGTACTTGGCCTGAAACAAGACCGAAACAAAAATGCTTACATCTTCCCGCACTATAACATAATAAACCGATCCACGTTCTATTCTTCAAAACCAAACACCCCATCATTGAGAACCGAAAACTGCTCTTATTACGCCTACCTTTGATCACACTCAGTGCAGATACACAGCTAGGAGCCGAAGAAGTTTGCGGTTGATTTACTTTTTGCGGGTGTTTTGACCCACAACATCGCCGGGAGCCATTCAGATTCGCTCGAGGATATCGCAACTGCTCAACCCAGTTCACCGTAAAAAGAAACTAAAATCGCACACCCGACGGCATAAGAACAACACCCGAAACAATGCAACAGCTAGAAACCGCATCCTTGTAACAAAAGGATAACCTACTTCGAGAGCAAAAAAAAAGCACATCCTTGCGGTGGATGTCACGCTTCCATGGTTTCCTTTCTTGTTCTTTAAAGATTGATCAACAGTGCCTTCACGAAACAATTAATGCACATTCGTGCAACAATGTTTTCACATTTTAGCGATCTCCGCGTGGATGGCGCAGTAAAAATTCTCGAGTTTATCATGATTGCTAAATTCAATCTTCGGAGCAATCATAAACTCTATCAAATTCAGCAGCAACGTCCGTTTACAGCTTATTGATGCCTTCGAAGTTTTATTTGACCGATACAATTTCGATGATTTGGCCAGTTTACCACTACACCGAAAGTTTACGATCGGCAATTTAATCGCCATCAAAACGGCGGTTAGATGATGAGGAAATCAATTTACGACCGACACGGCTACTACTTGTTTACTGTAAATATTTCTTACGGTGTTCGTTTGGGTTTGGCGTGCTGGATTTCTTTTTTGTTCAAAATATGTGTCTACGGTTATACGACTTTGTCGTTAAAATATCATCGTTGAGCTGAGTTGAGTGCTGAAATAGCTATAAGTGTGAAATGAATAAATGGAACAGATGATCTACAATACTAGTTTCAATAAATTACAATTCTATAGTAACATTAAACGCATGTTTTAATATATTACGTGTCTACAGATCAAAGCGATTACAGATTTTAATAGCAAGCTTATGCAAAGAGAATCTGATAATACCGATTCTGAACCATGTACATTAGGGCAGTTCAAATTTCAAAAATGTTTGAAAATTCCAACTCCCATGTGTCTATTAGCATCATTTTGATAATATAGGAGTCCTGGCCAAATTTCAGGCAATTCGGTGGCCATTTAGGGGTGGCGCGAAGTCAATTTATGTTTATATGGAAATTTGTATGGGAAAAACGTAAAATTTATTCAAGTCTACCTACAGCTGTCAAATCGTGATGAATTCAAATAAACATCCCCAACCTCCCTTTCTGGAATCTATATAAATGAGACCTCCGGATAACACATTAGCTATGAGTGGATTAAACGGTTCTATTGACAGTGTGAATATGGGATAAATGGCCAAAATGGTGTAATTAGCCTCAACGTATCAGTGGAAATATAAATCAGAATTAATGAGTTACCCACTGGCTGAGCTCAAATAGATTCCAAAAATGGAAGTTGGAGATGTTTATTTCAATTCATCACGATTTAAGAGTTGTAGGGGGATTTGAATAAATTTTAAGTTTTTCCCATACAAATTTCCATATAAACATAAATTGACTTCGCGCCACCCCTAAATGGCCACCGAATTGCCTGAAAATTTGCCAGGACTCCTATATTATCAAAATGATGCTAATAGACATATGGGAGTTGGAATTTTCGAATATTTTTGAAATGTGAACTGCCCTAATGTTCATGTAATTATTTTGATAATTTTGTTTTTGATAAACTCTTCGAGTATCTTCATGTGTTGACTTTTAAAATGTGATACAATTCCCAAGTAATACATAAACAGCAAACAAGTGAAGAATGAGAAAAATTATTCAAGCTTTTTCAGTACAATGTCTTCAAATGTCTAAGACGAGTTTAGTACTTTCCATTTAATTCCACTATGTTTTGTTATTTTTACAGATACGTATTTCGACCTCAACTGTGAGGCCGTCTTCAGTGTCTCGTACTTGACTCGACTTGTCGACCAAGTCATTAAATTAAAGTGGGTAAACATGATAAAAAAATCCCAGGAGTTGCTAAATTTCGAGATTTCCCGAATCGCGGGCATTTTTTTAAATCCCTAAAATCCCGGGATAGAACGACAACGACTTCAAAAAACCAAATAACTTTTAAGATTCCCCCGAACATACGCAACGAGACAATAGCGACGCAATTCTGTCGCCATTGGTATGAAAGCGTAAACGGAACATTGCTTGCAGCAACCCGCGGCGATGAAATCGCTCAGGTCTGGGGGAGCCTTTATCATTCAAGAAGTCTTGAAATTCTGCAAACATAGCTACAAAACAGTTGTTCTTTTCCGTGCTTCATGGAAATATATGCGAATCTTGAAGCCAATAACAACGTGCCAAGACAATAAAACAATCAACTTCTACAAACTACAAATGTTTCTTTTTGAACGCAGTCCACGGGTATCTGTTCTATGAAGGAAATATTCCCTTTGGATTAAAGCATCAAGAGCATAGGGCCCTTATTTCCATACGAAACACAGTCCAATCAACACAAAACACACCCCGAACATTTGCGGACAACTTCAAATATAATCCGCGATGAGCCCTTGGGATCCCAAGCTCAATTTACGCCAAATAAAAGATCGCGTTCTTTGCAAAACGGTTCTAATTATTTATTGCATGTCGAAAGGAACATTTTTAGTAGTAATGAAGAAATGTATAGTTCATTGTCTTGAATTTAATGTTTTAATTTATGACAAGTTTCCTCAAGTTTAATTAATGACTACCATTATGTTAAATGTTGAATTTAAAACATTGTCATTGAGTGCGGCTTTTGTCTCTAAACAATGTTTGATTTTTTTTTTCCAGTTTCTACAAAAAATTTACATTGAAATCTTAAAAATGATTAGAAAAGGAGCGCAATCCTCAAAAACTGTTGATAAATAATCTGCCCATGTTCGCATTTTCATTTTGATTGATTTTGTAAATCGTTTGTCAATACTCCCCACAAACTCAATCATTTCCAGCTTATCATAGATAAGCAAGATAGTAAAGCCTATTTTACTATTGGGGGATAAGATGCAGTAAATTGAGCTTTCTGAACGATTCACAGGCTTTTTACAAAATGAACAAAAGTGCGAGTGTTATAAATATGCGATCATGGGCAGTAATGTGGTAGTTCAATCCGTCTTGATCGTTCATAATTCTGAAAAGACGAGTCGTGTGTGAGTTTATTCATATACCACATGGACAGTTTAGGGAGAGGGTATTATGACGAATGTACTTGGATCACATTTTGTTTTAATTTATATGAACAATTGTCTAAATTGTGTTAAAACAAATGTTTTAAGCTCGGTTTAGTGGAATGTATTTAACCGCCTAAGACGAGTTTAGTACTCTCCATTTAATTCCACTACGTTTTGTTATCTTTGCAGATATGTGAAATCGTCTTCAGTGTCTCGTACTTGACTCGATCTGCAAAGATAACAAAACGTAGTGAAATTAAGTGGAAAGTACTAAACTCGTCTTAGGTTAGGTTATCATGAAGGTGTGAAGTAAATACGGCCCCTTCGTTTAAACGATTTCGAAGCTTTCCGCATAATATCCAACCCGGGTAGACGATAATAGCTTATTAACAGTAAAACGTGATATTGATAACAAAACATGATATTAACTTGTTTGAAATAAGAGTAAAAATAACAAGCGAAAATAACAAAAATTTGCACCGAAATATCATAAAAATATCAGGTTTTGCCATTAACAAGAACTTATCAATATCTTGAGCTATTAGTTTGTTCTTGTTAATAGCAAAATCTGATATTTTTATGATATTTCGGTGCATTTTTTTTGTTATTTTCGCTTGTTACGTTTACCCTAATTTAAACAAGTAAATATCATGTTTTGTTATCAATATCTCGGATTCTACCCGGGAAACGCAAATAAAGAGATTCAAAAATTGCAAAACTGATTTTGAAAACCTTCCGCGTAATTAATGAAAATACGACAAAAGGGCATTATGGATCAGAATCCATAGGGTACACCACGCATTTATCTGTAATTAGTACAATGAATATGAAAATTAGACACGTTTTGACTAAATTACACCGTTACTAGAAATCTATTTAATTTGCGCCTATTCACAATAGGAAAAAAGGAGGTATTTTTGGCCAAAATTATGAATCCTGCAATAAATGGTGGTATTAATCATAGATAGAAAATTAAACATAGATAGAAACGAAAAATATTTTTTTCGAGCCTTTAATGGGGTATGGGACCAATTTTTGACATAGTATCGATTTTAGTCATATTCTACAAAACCAACGGAATGTTGTCACTTTGTTTGGCTTGCAATAAGCCCGCTTGATGCCGGATAAAATACTACTGGTCATATAAAGGGTTTTACTGTATATTCGTGTCACAGACAAATGGACGCAACACAGTTTTCCTAAAATGATCAAAAAAGCACTATTAGCTTCTGGTGTTGAAAATTCACTGAATAAAACTTATTAAGCCAGCAAAGGAGAGTAGAACAGATTCAATTAGCGTCATATTGTGACATCAACGAAATGGAATTTCATTTATTTGATATTTCCATAAGATTTCTTTCATAAATATAAAAACGTATTGTGACAAGGAGTTATTTAACACACTACTCATCCACCACTTTATGACAGGTTATGGTTAAATCTATAATTCGATTCTATTATGTAGTAATGTCAAAATTGTAAATTTTGAACCCCTTCCCTTCTACTGCGTGACGCTTTCTTTGTGTTAGTTGATTTTTTCTTGAATTAGGCGCAACGTTAAGACATAACCCCCCTTCAAATGTAATGTTATGTAAATTGTGTTCGTCACCATTTTCAATTGAAGTGGCATTATTGAGTAACTCAGATAAAAATTTAAAAGAAGAAGTTTACCAAAACACCTGATTAATCCCCTAGCGGTAATGTTATCTTTCTCGTACATTACAAGAAAATGTATTTTGGCCATAACTTTTGAGCCCATAGTCCGATCCAGTCTATTTCTAATAGGGAGCAATGGAACAACGTTCTCTGACGAATGAAACTCGTTGCGTGTAAATCGGTTGAGTGTAAGTGCTTAAAAAGAGTTAAGATCATTTCTGCTCACACACATACAGACATTCACACACGTACACACAGACATCACCTCAATTCGTCGAACTGAGTCGATCGGTATACAACACTATGGGTGTTCGGGCGTTTTTAATGTTTGGAGCGATCATATAGCTTCTGCGTATACTTAGTACACGAGAAAGACAAAAATAGGCATTTTTAAAAAATCATGTGTCTTACAAAGTTGTGAATTTGGGCAGAATTTTATTCATGGTCCTCAAAGCTTAGGCGTTCAATAGTATAGTGCATGATGTTTTACTGCGGGGTATTGCGGGGTACCAACCTGTTTTGTTCGTTAAAAACTGCGTAAAATATGCTTTTACAAAACTACTTTAAACTAAATTCTAGACGGAGCTGTCATTACATTATCAAGCCGGTTGCATAGATCTGTTTAAGAGCTTTGTAACGATATATAAATATGTTACTTTTGAGACGAAAATATGGCAAAGCTGGCCGTTTTCCCCAAAAACGTAAAAAGTTTGAACGCCCCCACCCTCCCAAAAAGATCTAAAAAGGTAGTTGGTAGTTTTGGCCACTCCTTTATATGGGGCTGTCCTATTGTGCTATTGAGTGATGTTAACAACAAGACAAATGAGCAGCAAAGCAAGGCGAAACATCAAAATTTTGAACATTTTTGTTTAAAGTGATTATAGAATGAAGCCAGAAATCGGTCATTTTGTAAACCACGTGCTTTTCCAATATTTTTTTCAAGAGCACGAGATGAAAGAACCATAACGCGTATGGGGCTGAAATAATGGAAGATCGTTTGCTTAGTTATGCTGAACAATCATAATTTGAGTTACGGCACTGTACGAAAACTATTACGCCAGATTTGGACTTTTGTAAATGTATGTAGATAAACGTGTGGTGAATTTGAAATTCACCACGGGCTTCATTCTATAATCACCTTAACTTCAAATTTTGCACAACACTTACAAAATGAGGATCTAATATTCCATGTAGGTAAAGGACTTTTCAATAGCTTCCTTTCATACTAAATAAGATGGTGGAGGGACCTCCGCAAGTTTCGTTTTGAGAAGTGTCCGGTATTGGGAGGTGTACAGCGCTGGGGATCTCCCTCTACTTTATAATGTGATGTCCAATTCCAGTAACACCACTATTTTTGCAATTCCGGAGCATAATGGGTATCTGGTTTCACAGTTCGTGTAAAAGTGATAACACGGCCTATTTGCAGTGTTACGATAGACGGGGATACCTTCGAGGTGGTCGAGGAATTCGTCTACCTCGGATCCTTGCTAACGGCTGAGAACAATGTTAGTCGTGAAATACGAAGGCGCATCATTTGTGGAAGTCGGGCCTACTACGGGCTCCAGAAGAAGTTGCGGTCAGTCAAAAAAGATTCGCCACCGCACCAAATGTGTTATGTACAAGACGCTAAGACCGATTGACCTCTACGGACATGAAACATGGACAATGCTCGAGGAGGACTTGTAAGCACTCGGAGTATTCGAGAGACAGGTGCTTAGTGGCGGCGAAGAATGAACCACGAGCTCGCCCAACTCTACGGCGAACTCAGTATCCAGAAGATAGCTAAAGCCGGAAGCAACCCTGCAAAGATGGTGTTCGCTTCCGATTCGGCAGGTACGAGACGGCGTGGAGCGCAGCGAGCGAGATGGGCAGACCAGGTGCAAAACGACTTGGCGAGCGTGGGGCGTATCCGAGGATGGAGAGATGCGTCCTCGAACTGTGTATTGTGGTGTCAAATTGTTGATTCAGTGTTATCTGTTTAGATGTAGACTAAATAAATAAATAAATAATAATAATAATGACTATTTGCAACCCAAATGAGTTGCATAATACCCATTATATCACTCATTTGGGTGCTATAATGGAAAATCAACATTTCTACAGTAGTTACATGACTACATTTTACTCAATTAGCATGGGTAGTGCTCAAATAGTGTATTCTTTGCATCGCGTAATAAATTAAATAGTTTGATGGGCATGCCATCAAAATTCCCCAAAGGCAGATTCATCTATCGCTTCACGATTTGTCGAGCTACGCAATATGGCACAATAAAATGGAACCGGATTATGGAACCAATACGACTTATAGGCAAGAATGATCATGTAAAGGAAATCAGACAGAGCCATTTTGCTTCAGACTTCAGACAACTTCAGACAATCATATTCAAGCCCAGTTTTCGTAATTGCATAAAATAATGTGCAAAACTCGATTTTTCCAGCACTCGGCAATCCTTGTTGGATAAACGTACAACTCATGCTAAAAAAAATAATCTTTTTGTAACTAATTACACAAACTACTATTTACGTTCCCTCCTTTTATGCTCCCTCTTTTTGTGCCCCACCTTCTTACGCTCAAAATTCCAAATGACGCCTCCTATTTTTACGCTTCCAACTCGAAATAACGCTCCCTTCTTCAGGCCCAGTAGGGGCAAAAAAAATGCTCAAAAAAACGCTTATGTAAGGGAAATTTGAATCAGTTTCAGAGGTTGTTTTTTTTTAGATGAGCTAAGTACTTCGGAACTAAGTACTAGGAACAGAATTTTTGCTTGCATGCGAATAGGTATTACCTGTTGTCATGGGTTGCAGGTAGTCTACAAACTCCATAGCGTCAAGGTTTGTAGATCAACCTCCGTAATGGAGCCAGTTATTGCAGAATGAATGTGTTGCGTGACCCCTTTTTGGTATATGTTTGGATTCTAAGTAGCTTTTGTTGTTGTCATGGGGTCCAGGTAGTCTACGAACTCTATAGAGTCACGGTCTGCGGAATATCCTCCTTAATAGAGGCAGTTATCGAAGAATAAACAAGCTATGTGACCCCTTCTTGGTATATGTTTGCATTCCAAGTAGTTTTTGTTGTTGTCATGGGTTCCAGGTAGTCTACGAACTCTATAAAGTCAAGACCTGCGGATGATCCTCCATGATGGAGGCATTTATTGAAGAATGGACAAGTTGTGTAACCCCTTCTTGGTATATTTTTGCATTCCAAATAGTTCTTGTTATTGTCATGGGTTCCAGGTAGTTTACGAACTCCATAGAGTCAAGGTCTGCGTAATAAACAAGTTGTGTGACCCCTTCTTGGAATATGTTTGCATTCCAAGTAGTTTTTGTTATTGTCATGAGTTCCAGTTAGTCTACGAACTTCATAGAATCAAGGTCTACGGATCAACCTCCGTAATAAAGGCAGTAATTGAAGGATGAACATCTTGTGTGACCCTTTCTTGGTATATGTTTGCATTCCAAGTATAGCTCTTGTTGTTGTCGTGGGTTACAGGAGCCGTTCCTTCGACAGCGAGAGTTTCTAAGACTTGATGCCAGGAACGCCGAATATGGATACCATGACCCACCCAAGCAGCACAAGTCAGGCAAAATTGGTTGTAGCAACTTGTTTGTGACTAAATCTGACCACATACGAGTTGCAGTAACCTAAGTGGAACAAGTGTGCTGCTAGGGCAATTAGGCTTATGTCAATGAGCTTTAGCGAATTTCACGAGCTCTTCGACTTCAACACATCTGCTGCAACCTTCAAATAAATAAAACTTCAAGTCAGTCGACATCGTCGACATGGACCAGAAGACTTCATCAATGACTAGAACTGCGATGAATCAGATGAACTACATGGACTTCCTAGGATTTATATTTTATTATGATGTTTGTGAATTCCGTATGCCAAAAATGTTGTATTGTTTTTAGTTGTTGTCTTGTGATGATGTTGAAAAGATGTGAAGTGTTTATGCCATACATACTAGCGAAAAAAGCCCAGCTTTGCCCGGGTGTTGCAAACGTCACAATGAACTATTTGCAGCACCGCATTCTAGATCAATTTCCGTGCGTTTGTTTTGTTTTTCTCAGCAGCTGACCCAAAATTGTATTCCAATGAATTTTACATTTCCCCGTTATGTTCACTAACTTTTTGTATATACAAACCTTGCGGATCCCAAAACGAATCGATTAGGGAAAAATCTTGCAAATCGGTCAATCCGTTCGCGAGTTAAATCGTCAGGAAGGAAATCACAACTCATTTTTATTATATAGATTGAGTTAGCTACATGGGAAGTCGCTCAACATGGCTTCAGACTTCATTTAGACTGTACAGTTAGACAGATGAAGAAAATACTAAATAAAAAAACTCCATAGAGTCAAGATCTGCGAATCATCCTCCGCAATGGAGGCAGTTATTGACGAATGAACAAGTTGTGTGACCCCTTCTTGGTATATTTTTGCATTCCAAATAGTTCCTGTTATTGTCATGGGTTCCAGGTAGTTTACGAACTTTATAGAGTCAAGGTCTGCGGAATAAACAAGTTGTGTAACAACTGTAACAACTGTAACGGAACAAAACATGCCCTCTTGGAATATGTTTTCAATTCAAGTAGTTGTTGTTGTTATCATGGGTTCTAGGTTATCTACGAACTCCATAGAGTCAAGGACTGCGGATCACCCTCCGTAATGGAGGCAGTCATTGAATATTGAACAAGTTGTGGCCACCTTTCTGGTATATGTTTCCATTTCAATTAGTTCTTTGTATTATCATGGGTTCCCGGTGGACTACGGACTTCTTATAGTCAAGGTGTGTTGATTGATACAAGAAACACAGACAGTTATTGAACAATTAACTAGTGGTATGACCCCAACTGATTGCATTCCAAGTGGTTCTTGTTGGTGTCATAGGCTCCAGGTAGTCAATGAACTTCATAGAATCAGAACCTGCTGATCGATTAAAATAAATTAATAATTGAAGAAATAACTAGTTGTGCAACCTAATCTCAGTAAATGTTTGCATTTCAAGAAGTACCTGTTGTCATGAGCTCCAGGTAGTACACCAACTCCATCCATATCACTAATACGAAGCAGTTTATGCCTAGGACATGCAATATGTGAATAAATTGAGACTAGATAGCTTCAAGGTTATTTTTGTTTTATCTGTTGTATTTATTTGACAGGCTCAGGCGTGTATAACACTTAACGGAGCCGAGACTCTTAATGATATTTACAATCGATATCATCTTATTATCAACAGTTAGTAAGGGAAAGGGACAAAGACCAAGATACTCGTGGCGACTCAAGGTTAGATTGCGTAATTTGGTAATGGACGGGGTTGGGATTTAGGTTTGAGGTATTTCAGCTGCTCATCCGGGTATTTGACGTCATGTCTGGTTTGGCGTAGCGTCGTGCTCGGGTTTTGGTTCTTCAGGGAGCATCTTCCGGATGGCCAGAGCTTCATGGTACACGGAACAATAAGACAGAGACAAGAAAAAAACTGAGAAAGAAAAAAATGAAGTAATAGACTTTGACAGCAAGACAGACAAGCCAAGAAAAGCATAGCTGGCTTGCATAAAAACCACATCGTGATCTCCCAAAACACCTCTTACTTCCCGGAAGGGTTGTTTACCTCGGGCCACAAGGGTATCCAATAGTTCCTCTCTTGAGGCGCCGTTTTCCGTGCAATACCAAACTACGTGATCGATGTCATCGTAACCGGCTCCACACCTACAAAGATTGCTATCGACCAGGTTAATTCTATAGAGATGTGCGTTTAGTGAATAGTGATTGGACATAAGCCTCGACATCGTGCGAATGAAGCCTCGGCTTCAGTCCTCACCTCTGAACCACGCTCGCGCAGAAACTTTAGGAACTATGGAAAATAGCCACCGTCCAAGTTCATTGTGTGACCAATTCATTTGCCAATTTTGAAGAGTACTCTGACGGACTAATGGGAAAAACTCGTTGTTCGAGATTTGTCTATCATCAAACTTCACCTTCCTGTGCGCCCACCTTTTCTAGCGAGTCCGCCTTCTCATTGCCATAGATTAGGCAATGGCATGGGACCCATACAAAGGTAATCCTGATTGACCTTCCAACCAAACCACGCATTTACTCACTAATGTTTGTAAGAAAGTAAGATGCGTGCTTAACAGGTTTCATCGACCGGAGTGCCTCGATAGAACTAAGACTATCCGAGAAGATGAAATAATGGTCTACGGGCTGATCGGAAATTATCCCCAAAGCGAAGTTAATTGCTGCCAGCTCAGCAACATAAACCGAACACGGTTCCTGAAGTTTTCGGAAGGTGGTTGAAGTTACATTGAAAACACCGAAGCCAGTGGATCCGTTAATGCGAGAACCATCAGTGAAATATCTGTTGTTGCAATTGACATGTTCATATTTTTCGGAAAAAATAGGGGGAATAGATATGTGTCGAAGGTGATCTGGTATTCCTTGAATAGCATGTTTCATGGACAGATCGTATTCAATTGAGGAACTGTCGTTGATGAAGTGGGCTCGAGGTGGATTATAACATGGAAGACAAAGATCTGACGATATGTAGGTGAGGTAGACCCTCAGGAATCTTGACTGACGAATCAGTTCAAGCATATTATCGAAATTTTCTAAGACAAGTGTGTTACTTGTTCCACATTTGATCAGTATTCTAAGCAGGCTTGTAAAATGTCATCTGCATGTCATTTGACTAATTTGTTCATAATTTTCTTCAGAAGCCCAATTTACTTAAAAATTTTAGATGTACGCATAACGCTTGAGTAGTGCTATATTTTTATCCAAGGGTACATTGTTCTAAATATAACATCTGAGGCTAGAGAGTGAAATCTCTCCAAAATGTCACGTGTCATTTGACATAATGTCATTTGAATGACATTTTGCCTCCCACGCCCCAGATTACATATTTACAGCAATGTCTTGTTCGACAAAGTTGTAGCCACATTTAAGCACTATAAGTTCGTCATACTTGATAGTTGATAGCTAACTACTGAAAAATGTTCTGGGAAAATTATACAAACGAATGCAAATGACATTTTACAACACTGATTCTAAGTGAGAGTTCCCAGAAACGGTGCTTTAAAGGAGTGACTCCAGCAAGTACCTCCAGGCTTCATGTTATGCGTTGAATGCATACAGCCAAGGGCAATACGCAAACAACGATACTGAATTCGTTCCAATTTGATTAGATGGCACTCAGCTGCTGAGAGGAAGCAGAAAGAGCCGTACTCCAAAACAGAGAGAATAGTCGTTCTATAAAGTTTGATGAGATCTTCCGGGTGAGCACCCCACCATATTCCGGAGATAGAGCGTAGAAAATGGATCCTTTTCCGGCATTTTTCTATCAAATAATCAATATGGGGTTTCCAGGTACATTTGGAATCAAACCAGACTCCAAGGTATTTAGAAGATAAAGATTGATTGATGTCATCATTCAACAGCTTTAGTTTCAGTTGAGCAGGGTACCGCTTCCTAGTAAACACAACCAACTGAGTTTTTTGCGGTGAAAACTCGATCCCCAAATGTCTGGCCCAAACAGTCAGATTATCTAGGGTACTTTTGTAATGGTCCTTGCAAGACAGCTGCACATGGACCTCTTAGGAGATCACGGCATCATCTGCAAGTTGTCTAAGCGTGCATTGTCCTTCCAAACAATTGTCAATATCTTTAACATTGAAATTTTAAAGCAAGGGACTTAAACATGATCTTTGGGGAAGGCCCATGTAGCTATTTCTGGAAGTTGTCAGAGTGCCGAGAGTAAAGTTCATATGTTTTACTGACAACAAATTGTACAAGAAATTATTCAAAATAACGGGTAATCCACTACTGTGCAGATTGCCTGACAGTACTTCTATGGAAACAGAATCAAAAGCGCCCTTAATATCCAAGAAAACTGAAGCCAGTTGCTCCTTGTGCGCATAGGCCAGCTGTATATCTGAAAAGAGCAACGCTAGACAATCATTTGTTCCTTTACCCTTTCGAAAACCGAACTGAGTATTTGACAGTAATGCATTTTGCTCCACCCAATGGTCGATTCTTGAAAGGATCATTTTTTCCAATAATTTTCTCATGCAGGATAGCATGGCAATCGGTCGGTATGAATTGTGATCAGACGCTGGTTTCCCAGGCTTTTGAATAGCTATTACTTTGGCCTGTCGCCATTCTGAAGGTACGATATTGTACTCCATAAAGCAGTTGTACAGGTCAAGTAACCGTCTTTTTGCGATATCTGGGAGATTTTTAAGAAGATTGAATTTGATGTTATCGCATCCCGGAGCAGAGTTATTCGATGACAGAAGAGACATAGATAGTTCCAGCATTGAAAATGGTAGCTTCAAGGTTATACCATGAATGCATTCTATCCTATTTATCACAAAACACACGTCCAAACTCTAGCATGTTATCGAAAAACGTATGACCCGAGCAAAGGCAAATAACTGAAATGATATCAAACTGATAACACGATTAGTTATTCTTATTATCAACTTGATATTTAGTTATCAATCATGTGATTAACTGATAACTGAATAATAACAAAGTTTATTATCAATACAAATTTAGTATTTTCTTCTAAATTTTGCGTCGTTCAGATATCGAGCTGAGATTCTATTCTTTCAAATATATTATACAGCGCATAAAAAAATCTACTCTACGCATCCAAAAATAAGCGCCAAGTAGTCGCCTAAGAAAAATATACCTGTAGCAAAAAAGCTAGTTCGAGGATTTTGAAAATTTGACCGCCACGTGGTGGTTTGTAGCGATGAATGCCAGATCTGTAGAAGCTTTTAAAAAATGATCACGAAAGATGTCATTTTGTTGCAAGGCACAATACTAACTTCTGCTAAATGTATCCGGCCTATGCTATAAATAGTGTGACAAGAGCTGTTTCCAAACACTGAACTGAAATTTTCGTCTAAGCAGACGGTGACTTTCTTCGTTACTAACGATATCCACTGATTTGTTTATTTCTCTGTCAACAAAGGAATTTGCACAAAAGTTGAAATTTTCCTGGTTGTTTTATACTATCCTTATTAACTTTACTTTCATTTCAGGTGTCGTTGACTAATGAAATATGTATCTGAGAACCAAGCGTTGTAGTTTAATAAGAACTTTAAATGGCCTTGCAGCTTCCGGAACATGTGATCCAAGGGCATGTGCTAATTCAGGAACGTTGAATAGTCTTACTAACCGCAATATAATTGGTCTTGGGATCCACAGTGCTTATGTATATGGGGAAGCGGAAAATTTAACTGGAAGTGTCAGATAATCAAGAAATTGCAACGATCTGGTGTGTTGTGGAGAAAACAATCATGCTCGCACTTTAGTCGATCTAGCAATGTGCTCAACCAAAGACTAATTGCTCAATTATTGACAGTTTAAACGCAAACGAGCAAGATCATCTGCAGTCAAACCTCCAATAGTCGTTGTTGAACGGACTCATGGGAATATGAGATGTGAAAATCCTTTAGAAGGTGTTTGAATGGATTATCACAATAGCCCAAACATATGTTTAACTAGTCGACCCGGCAAACATTGAAGGCGAAAATGCGCGTTGTGGACTAGGTACCCATACGAAATTTTCACTCATTCATTTCAAAATTTCATTTCGAATCCTAATTCAGGGGGGGCATTGCCCCGGGCCACCACATAACCTCATGTACCAAAATCAACCTTTTCGTACATTTAGGGCCCCCCGAACAACATTTTTTCACGGATTAATGCTTCCTGGGATCAGCAGTGTTTATATATGCATATGAAAACATGAAACGTTTCACTGTGAAATGCAAGGTTGTGGTTTAGTTCGAAACTATAACCGAAATCGATTTATAGCATGGCGCTGCTAGTAATTGTTTTAAAACCTAATGATTGATAATATTCGAGAGAAAAACTAACCTAAGCCTATTATTTAATTGGTCACAACTGAAAACAAAATGTATTCTATAAAAACGACGAACCGTATTCATCCTAACTGATTGCTGATTCGCTATTTTAAATTCATTTCGGTTATCATTTTTGTTATGTTGACTTGTAATTTAACCAGAATGATAATAATTCTAGTTATCAATATAACTGGATAATTAAGTTTGTTATTAATAAGTTATTCTGCTTTGAGCTCTGTCCAGCTGACTGTTATTTACATAAGTGGTTATGGCATCATGATTTGATTATAAATAGTCTTCAGTAAATGCAATATCGTAGAAAGCATAGTGCTCTCCTCTCCTGCTCCTCAAGAAAGCGTAATTGGGTGAGTGACTAGAGACGACGCAGTACAATCATCCGATTCGAGTTCGAATCCTAGTGAATGCCAACATTTTTATCAATGCGTAACGAAGTCGGCAAAGAAGATTTAACGATAAAACAGTGATGGTTGATAACTAAATAATAACTAAATTTGTTATTTGAGTTAATAACATGTATAACTAAATGTGTTATCAATTTGGTATCAGTGATAACCTAATTTGTTTTCAGGTAGTTATTTCAGGAACAAAATTCTGGTATCATTTTTGTTAAGTTGGCTGTTAATTCAGCCAAAATGATAACAAGTTCAGTTATAAATATGTTTGATAACCAGATAATAGAATTTGTTATCAATGAGTTATTCATTTTTGCTCGGGGAGCTTTTGAATACGCCGGAAATGCTTTCGGATGAGCTGGTAGATCTGAGGTCCTAACTGAATGGGGTTCTTGGTTAACTCAAAATTCTTGAAAATATGACTTGAAATTTTTACTTGAATTACCTAACACTTGATGGGGAGGAAGGAGGTTCAGTAACTGTTACTTATTGTGACACAGGAGGGAAGGGGAATTAATTAATCGTTACGTAACAAAGTAACCAAATTAAAAAAATCAAAATAGGATACGCAATTTGTATTAATATACAATTTCTTCCTTAAATAACTCAGCTTATAATTTTCCCACATAAGCCGAGAGCTTCATATTTGAAACCTTCTAACAGACATATTGTCACTATGAATTGACCAATTGACTAATTGACCAATTAATTGGTCAAGCGAAGTAAAATTTTTAGGACTTCTGCTGGACCAAAAATTAACCTTCAAAAATCACATTGAAGGCCTTCGAGCCAAATGTAACAAATATATTAAGTCTCTATATCCACTTATGAACAAAAAATCAAAACTTTGTCTTAAGAACAAACTTTTGATTTACAAACAAAGTTTTAGTCCTGCCATCTTGTATGCTGTGTCAATATGGACTAGCTGCTGCAATACCAGAAAAAAGGCACTTCAGAGGACTCAAAATAAAATTTTGAAAATTCTGAGGTTCCTCCGTGGTATAGTACCAATGAACTTCATAGAATTTCTAATATTGAGACATTGCAACAAATGTCCAACAAAATAATTTCCAATTTTAGACAAAAATTGTTGCAATCTTCTATTGCAACGATTAGCTCCTTGTACCCCTAGTATGAATTAGGTTAAGTTTAGTTTAAGTTTATTTCTTCCTACATTGAGGGTAAAACATAAAAAAAAAACAACAATAATGCGATGTTGATTTTTTTTATTGCAAGTTGCATGACCTGTGTTCAACAAAATTGAGCACAGACACACAACATCCTTCTATGGAAAACGCCCTTCTTTTTGATATAAAAGCTGTTTTGACTCATCTACATTGGTAGTGCAGATAGAAAGTTTTTACCGCACTCAATGTCGCCACTCAGTTTTTAATTTATAAACAGCCATAGTTCAATCGATTATAACTTTTATGAAGAACGACAACAGTTTCCGAAAAAATGCCGGTCGCATTACAGTAATATGAAACTCAAATGCCACATAGCGCCACATGGTCCCACCTTGTCGGCTTCCAAACCTGCTCGCCGAACCGCAATGCATTCGGTTCGTTTATAAATATTTTCAACATGGGCGATTACATCCCAAAAATAGGGCGTCACTAATTGAAGTGGCGCAATACGAACCCAATTGTTGTATCCTTTATCGTCGGTGCTTGTCCCTTCCGACCGAAAAGTGTGCCGCTCGCCGCTGCCTACTTTGTTCTTCCGATAAGTGTCTCCTACTTTTGTTTCTGCCCACCAGACTTGTCCTCCGGGAGTAAGTGGAGGCCACCATGCTTGCAGCTTGGTAGCCTGCATGTTTGCATATGGCGGCAAAACAGTTCTATTTTTTTCGTTTCTCTCAAGTACCGTAGACAATAAAAGCCTTCCATTAGGCACGGGTCATCATTAGTTATGTGTTATTAGCGATAAGGATGCGCGCAGATAGTCACTTATCGTCGCTTGGATGGGCACTGGAACGAAGATGGCGACTGGGATGAGACATCTGCTGCGTTGGTGGCGGCGGCATAAAACTGTTTTATGCATGTACGTACATAGAAGAAATATCGTAATTGAATGCTCGTAAATCTGAAGGAAAATACGTATTAATATTGTCATATATTATGATCGAAATTGTAATATGTATGATGTGTTCCTAAGAACCACTTCCAGTTTTGTAACAGCATTACCATAGCTTTCCTTTAGCCTAGCACGTGGGTTCAATTCTTGGTCAGATTTTGCTTGATTTTTCTGCGTTTTATTGGGTTAGCCTCATGATATATGAATACCAATATGGTAACTTGGCTTACAAACCTTGTAATTAATAGCTGTAGTAGAGCTCAATGAAAACTAAATTGCGAAGCGGCAAGAGAAAGAAGAGCTCGGAATGACTTGGCAGAAAACGCTACGAGTTCTACAAGAGTATAACTATACGATAAATAAAACACGATTGGTAAAAAATATTGAAAACTTCACTTGACAATGAATTTTATCTAATAAAATTTTCCGCACAATTTTAAGGCTGATGAGAACGGGATATAGTTATGATGTCACGAACTAAATCAGCGAGAATCCTCCGTCATGGGAAATCCCTAAAGACAATTTTTGAGAAGTTATATTAGCGAGAAGCAATGTTGATTACCCATTCAATTCCACTGTTAAGGTTGAAGTATGTACGTATCTGTCATGCAACAGTTAAAAAGATTGATTTTTCCTTCTACTTGTAATGAAGACATTCTACACCGCTTGTTTAGTAATAGTGCAATGATTATATATTCATCATAAAATATACTTAAAATCAATTTCAGTAATCCACAGAGATCATAGAACAAAATCGTTCAAAAAGGTCTCGACTACAGATACATTCAATCTATTCTATAAGCATTTTAAGTGGTTGAAACAGTGACCCATTCTCACCCCCATATGACCCATTGTCACCCCCAACGACGGTAGTAAAATTTGGGTGATTTAAGTAATTTAACTCAATTTCTGTACATCACATGTGCGACAAGATCACTAAATCCAAATAAATAAATCATTATGGCCAATTACTAGCAAAGCTTTGGCATAAACACTCCATGGCATGAAATACAATTTAAAAACAATATAAACCTATTATCATTATACGTATTGTGCATCAATAGTTTTTTTTATCAACAAATCTAAAAATAAAACTAAAATTGACAAATCTTCCCAACTAACACATCGTTTCTTATTTGAATCATGTCCACCTTTGAAACCATAAGAAATGAGAGATTCCGAAAAATATCACACTGATTGGACTCCCGCTTTCGATTTGCTCACTTTTCATGGTGCCCTCTACAATGCCAGACCCCATCGCGAGCTGAATTAACTTGTTGTCGAAAAGCAAGCCACCAACTCACCTTTCAACGCTTTTTCACGGGACGCCGGCCGTTCCGGTCATATTCGTTGTGAGCTTCAACCGCGATAAGATTAAGACCTAAACCGCTTGGTGCAACCAGTCAT
The DNA here is from genome assembly GCF_024139115.2 of Armigeres subalbatus. Classification (NCBI taxonomy): domain Eukaryota; kingdom Metazoa; phylum Arthropoda; class Insecta; order Diptera; family Culicidae; genus Armigeres; species Armigeres subalbatus. Next base: position 387,469,457 of record NC_085140.1, on the reverse strand, counting down.
GCTGTCCAGAAAGCAACTTCTGGTGGTGCTGTTGTTGACTGTCGTTCCTTCCCGGCCATACCAGCGGCAGCACTTAGTGGTGGGAGTTGGTGTGGGCTAAATGAAAAACTCATTAAAACGATTTATCACAGCAACATTCGTGCGAATTCAGTTGTATATTTACAAAGCACAGAATGAAGGAGTCTACGGCCTGTGAGCGCTGCAGTGGCCTGGACTGGACGCAGAACAAACCGTTCACCACCCCCGGTATGTGAGTGCACATAAATAAAAAATCCAATCAAATCAGCTACACATGTGGTGTAAATTTGCGTGTAAACATTTAAATTATCTTGTTTCGCTTTTCGTGCAAATTTCTTATCCCTTCATGGGGCCTCCAACTTGTTCGGGGGTCCTGTCCGGTGCGGGTTGTTTGATGCCAAGACCAGGTTGGGGGAGGATTATCAAACTGTAAGTTTTCTGCAGAAGCAGCATCTGGTTTGTGGTCAACCGGTGATTACTACCAGGAAAATCATGCATCATTGAGGACCATGCAGGACAATCCATAAATGGCGAAGCATTTATTTTCATTGCTGAACATTGACACAAAATGCTTTTCCAATTCATTCAGTTGATTGTCACAAAAACTAAGCATTCTGAGTCTTATGAAAGGCAATATTTTTCATGGAAGCGTCTGTTGTGTCCTGAGTTTTAGATTGCAATATGTGGTAGCGGTCGAACCTGTTCGATAATGATGTGCAACATGCAACAAATGGGTTCTGGAATTGAACTGATCTGTAGCAAGTTTGGTTTACAGTTCACGGTTGGAATTATATTCCATACATCTTTCTCGGTTCTGGTATCGACAATGATTCCTAAAATGTGCTGTTATAGAGAAAATTATCAAGGGCAAAAAACCATTGAATAATGTCACGCAAGTATAAATCAATACTCCATTAGAAACGTTTGTATTTTTTGTTTCTCAATATTTCTAGTTTATCGACATTGCTGGAGGCTAGAAAACTTCTACATAAGAATCCCAAAATATTGGTATTTTTTCTTCAGATCTATTCGATTCTAAAATAAGTAGAACAAATTGACTCGAGATTTGATTTTGATTTAGAATGTTACATGGGACATCAATGCGTAAAAGAGAAACATAGTTCGACATTTTTTTTGTTCGGGATGAAGTTCGACATATTCATATTAGTGCTTTTGTCTATTGAAGCTGCTTTGCTTAATCATTTCATGCATTTCAAGTATTTTTATGTAGGTATTTGAGCTTGGAAGTGATTCTAATCTGGAGCAACGCTTTTGATCGACATTTTAAAAATTCATTGGTAGTTTCAATAACAGAAAACCCATGTTACTTGCTCGAAAAGCAAGATGTGAAGGATCGATCAAACATCGCATTCATATATTATTTCCTTTTACCAGCGGATCTGCCGACAAAGTATACAAAGTATCCGATATCGATCAGATCCTTGCATCTTCCGTTCCATTCCATTTCACAAATGCATAAAAAAGGAGACTAGCAGCGCTATTAGAAACATATGGAAACGTCATCATCATTTGAAAAACAACACAAAAGGATATCGCAAACCCATCGGAACATTTCAGAAAGAGGTAAACCAGCTCCCGAATTCCTCCCAAAATCCAAAACTCTTCAAAATGGGATGTTTATTTATCTGCTGTTCGCCCAGAAGAAAGAAACACAATCAGGAGCGAATCTGGCTTTTTACTAACCCACATATCTTCTGGGAAAATACGAAGAGTAACAGAATCCTTGTTCCGTGCGCTAATGGAAACCCGATTCGGTCGGTAGCCCCGGAAAGGAGTTAGGACGAGATGAAGGTGCTACGATAACAAGCCCTGAGGACTCTTTCGGCAGACATGGCATGACGACATGTGTGATATTATGTGAGCGAGCACCACGAAAGGTCCAGGTTTAGTGTTACAATTTCATTTGCTGCTGCTAGTCCGCGTTGAGATGATTATTGTTATTGCCGCAGTAGCCACCAACCACCACCGTGTGATGGTTCTTCGCCTGAGGAGGATTCAATCCATCCAGCAGATGGGATACGGGCACGGATCGATTGAATTAGCTTGTCTTCGGCTAGGTATACTCTCAAGGTGGTTTCGTCGTTTGCTTGAATGATTTGACGTAGGTAAGGAATCGTAAGAATGCCATTAAGATTATGGTGGGTTAGAGTATCAAAATAGAAAATTTGTTTTCTCTGTGGGTCCAGATTGTTCTGAACGCGAGCTGAATAGGTTTGTTGGGAATTTGCGGCAACCGTGTAACATGATGACTCACAAAGGTGTCCCGTGTTGTAATTGGGATAATTAATTTTAGGTCTATAGTGATAGTGGCGCTGGGAGATGCTTTTTGGAATGGTAGCTGTAATAAGATAATGTGACTTGGGAGGTTCCTACAGGTGGTCTATTTGGTTTGAATCAGAGAAGTTATTTTATAAGTATCGAGATTTCCTTATTCGAATGCATCACGAAAAATATATTGTTCAGTCAGATTAAAAACAAATACTGTAAATACAAACATTGTCAATTTTATCGAATGAGCTTCACTTGTTGAGATATTACAGTTTTATTCATTTCTGCGGAGAAAGTTCGAATTATTTTCATATGTTCGTATGTTCGTATATCGTCATGCATTATGTATAAAGTATTTTTATTTCTTTTATGGCTTTTTGTTTGTGCTGCACGGGTAAAAATCCGTTGCCGGATAAAAGACTGGAAAGTCATGCAATCATAAAACTGCATGATGTCATTACCACAATTCAAGATATAATAACCTAAACGACAATTTATACAAATAATATTAGTATTTTTCATGAACTAAGGTCATGATCACAAGAAGAATGTAGAAAATCGTAGATTTTTTTCTTTTTAGTTTTTTAAATGATCAATTTCTGATTTAAAAATCAGAACCTGGCTATCATGGACATATCAAAACATATTATGTTTGAACATTTCACCAAATAATGTGATGTCCATGATAGCCAGGTTCTGATTTTTTATGAAAACCACGGTATTAGGTGATGCGCGGAATTAGGGCAGGTCACGGTATGTTTTCTTGTGAAATTGAATGGAATTGAAATGAAATATTTTTATTTTGATCAATTAGTCTGTTTTTTTTTTTTTAAGAAGCACTTCAATAGCCTGATCCTGTAATAACTTGATTGCCTATTCATATGGGGAAAGTCCACCCCAAATTTGCGACATCAAGTTTTTCGTATGCAGATCATAAAGAAAGGGGTCAATTAAAGTTCGTTTCAGATAAGTTACCAGAGTTACATTGTTCCTCGAAAAATAATGGGAAGGAATATTATTCCGTTAAGGAAAAAACCTACAGCTGGTTTATTTTTTTTACAAGTTAGTTTGATGACAGTTTCATTTAGTTTATACTAGCAGACCCGACGAACTTCGGGAGCCCCTTTTCCAGAAGGGGGAGGGGTTTCAAACCACCACAAAAGCATATCTTCTCTTCCAAAACCTTTACATGCAAGATTTGGTTCCATTGGCTTGATTAGTTCTCGAGTTATGAAGAAATTAGTGTTCCATTTGCATGGCAGCCCCCCTTTCCTAAGCGGTGAGGATCTCTAACCATCTTAAGAACCTTCCCTGGCCCCAAAAATCCCTGCATACAATTTTTCACGCCAAACGGTTCATTAGTTTCCGAGTCTATAAGGTTCAGACAGACAGAAATTCATTTTTATGAATATAGAATCAGATTATAGATTGTTATTTATTAATCGTACGTAAACCTGTCACCTGTTAATAATAGTTTAAAGAAAGAAAAGTTTCTAAGGCGAATCATATCGGTAATAACATATATTTTTATTTAGTTTTATACATGGAAAATTAATTTTTATGTCATTCGATTTACGTGAAATTTTAGGGCAAAGCTCAATTTTAAAACTTGTTTTGACTCCACTGTGAGTAATGTACAGATTCCGAACTGATCCGAAAAGCGTCCATATTGGGATACCAACGATTTCATGTTTGGCGTGTTTTGATAGAATTTTATATTTCGAGGGAGCTCTTTAGAATCATTCAACAAAATAATACCACATGAAACCTAGTTCTATGAGTCATTTTTCCAGGGGAAAGAGTCGTTTGACCGAAAGTCATTTGGCCAAATGTCACGTTAAGCCGTAAGTTATCTAGCCAAATTCCGTTTGACCGATGTGGACGTTTTGCCGAAACGGTTATTAGGCCGGGAACGGTTTGTTTGAAAATTCCATTTGGCCCAAAGGTTCATGGCCGAACTGGTCGTTTATCCCAAAAACATCATTTGGCCGAACGAGTCATACGGGCGAAAACACCGTTTGGCTCAAATAGTCGTTTCGCCGAACGTATCAAATAAATGCTGAACGGGTCATATGGACAAAAATTTCATTTGGTCGAACATCAGTGAAAGTTTTTTTTCCTTGATCAAAGGTGAACGGACACCTCTGTCACTCCGTCACTAACTGATTATGTCAAACAGCACCCCGGCACAAACCACTGCAGCAAACCCGCAGAACACGCGCAACATATGTGTTGCTGTGGTGAGCTAAGTGGTCACAGCATCACAATAGCCTCTACTGCACCCGTTGATTTTATTCGAGACGCCGCCACCGCTGCAACTTCGATATAATCTGTTGGGCTACTGTATTCACCGCATTCTAATTATCCTCATCCCGGCACATTCTCTCAGTGAGGTTGTCCGGGGTCGTGTCCATGCCGGTGGAAGATGAAGGTAAAACATTTCCTACCGTAGTCCCCTTTCGGAAAAATGGCATTTCCTAAAAATGACCTAATTGGTCAAATCACTTGTTCGACCAAATGGCATTTCAGGCCAAATGACCCATTCGGTCGAATTACCTATTTGGCCATTCAACTTTTTCGGCCAAACAGCCCGTTCTGTTAAGCTATCATTTCGGTCCAATGGCATATTCAACAAAATGAAGCATTCAGCCAAACGAATGTTTCGACCAAATGACCAGTTCACACGAGCGGCAAAATGGCATATTCGGCCAAACAATTGTCGGCCTATTGGCCTTCGGTCAAATGGCTTTGGGTCAAACAACCCTTCCTCATTTTCAGAATTTTTGAAGTACTTTTGAGCAGCTCCAGGACGCCTCTAAATGCCAGGATGAATATATAGGTGGGATATTTTTGTTTCTCCGTCAAATCGAGTCACGTCACAGAGCTTTCGAGGTTTTTAACAGGCAACTTTCGAAACCTCAACGAATGCTTCAGTGAACCCACAGCATGAGGTTTTTAAGTTATTCGCACCACGCCTCTTTCTACATGGTACACGATTGATCCTGTTATCGATCGGTACGCTGGCTTTTCTGAAAAAAAAAGCACTTTTCTGAAAAAAAACTGCTTTGAAGAACAGATAATTGAATGATTCGTGATAGATCGTTTAATTGTTCTATACGCCCTTCAACTGCTCACAACTCGAAGTAAAAACAGCTGCATCGAAGAGCAGATTATAACTAATTAGTGCGTGATGGATGTTATCATTCGGTTCGCCGGGTTGTATATGTGTAGAACGTGAATCGAAAACGAAAATACGCCTCGGAAAACAGACAATTATTGCGTTGCCGGAGTGAAGTTTGGGCGTGCAATGTGTGACTTTTCTCTTAGGTTATAATGTTTTAATATTATAGACAATTTCAGTGTACTTTTTTTGCTTTTATTATGTTGTACGAAGTGAGTCCGAGATCAAAATGAGTTATAATGATCATTGGTGGGAAGCGATTTTTGTGAGTTTGATTGTCGTTGCGATCGGGGAGATCTCCCTGGTTATTTTTTTTTTTCAACTTCTCTTAATGAGCATTGAAAGCTTTTAATTTGGGGAGAACATTGCATACTGCACCCATGGGACTAAATGGCTTACTCATAAAGTCGCTCCTATAATCTTTCGTAGGACATTTGAGAAGATCAAACGCAAAGGGTAATAAAAATTTGATTTTGAAAAATATGGGTGTAGAGTTTTTTTTCGTTGCACACAAATCGTAATGAAATGAAAAAATAGCTTATTTTCAGTGAATTTTAACATTTTTAACTAATAACGTACAAATTTTAATATATTGCTGCAAAACTCTAGAACCAAAGCATTTTTTGCTGTAGTCAACTAAAATTTGACAAAAATGTCACTTCCCGGGTAGAAGAAAACAGCAAAATAATATCAAATTTTGCTATTAATATATGAATAACTGAATAGCAAAATCTAATATTAGTTTGTTTGATATAGTTGCTAAAATAGCAAAAATAATAACAGAAATTTTTCTAGCAAATAGCTCATAAATTACTCATTTTGCCATTATAATAATAAACCAATATGTAGCAACATATTTGAGAAAAAGAAAATATCAAAATCAGTTATTATTGGTAGGGTAGAATACGGCATTGGCAGGGTGCGACAGTTGTTGGCACCCTCAACAATATTTGCATTTTCCAGCAAACATACACTATTTATGAACATAATTTTGATTCGAACACACAATTTCAAGTCTAAGCTTTCATTTGAATAAGTTGTTTGTGTAAAAGTAGCAAGATTTGATGAGTTAATCATCGAAACAAATTTGCACCTTCGAAATCCTTGCCATTATTGCATTGCCAAAGAAAGCAGCGCACGAATAGCAAACTGTTACTTACTTTTTTGGATCGCCTGTTTCTCCTCTTTATTGCGTTTGACACGACAAATTAAGTACGTACACTACTTTTTACACTTTATCACCACTTGATTATTACCACAAAGAGCAAATTTATGCAATATTTGCTCTATGTTTCACTAAATAAAATCGGGACTGTTTTCTTTGACAGCAGCACACTTCGGAATAGAGCGAGAGAATGTGTTTGTGAGCATATCAAACACACGCTAAAAAGATACCACGCACAATTCTATGTGATTTGATTTTAGCAAAAATACGAACAAAATATCCGGCGATGGCATTTATTTAAAAAAGTGTTAAAATACAAATGTTTCTATTCGGTTTTTACGCAGACGATGGATTATATTAAAAGTGATAGCAACACCGTAGGGTTTTAACCATTATGTGGCTGACAGGACCGCTTTCCTTTTGCAACTTCAATGCTTTCCAAGCTCATAAAAAAATATATAATCATTCCCGTTCCTACATAGCGCATTTCAACCATAAATAATTGCCTACTTTAGGGTATTATCTATTATTCAACTGTGGAACGTAGTGTAAGAATGGGGTGGCTCCAGCGGCTGGATAAGACAGTGCTGTCCATTGTCCATGTTTATGGATTTGGTTTCACGTAGTTTACGTCGAGCGGTCGTGTCTTGTACACACCAACCATGATTTTTTTTTATGAAACAAACATATCATGTAAGGACCGCAAAGAGCAAGTTGTATATTTGAAACAGGTTGATAGACTTTTGCTTACGCGTGTAGACTCTAAGGCATTACAAAAGACAAAAGATGTAAATCTTGGCAGCGGACAAAAAGCATATAAGTTCCTTTCTCCTAAATGGCAAACATTATTCAAATAGGTTGAAAATGGTAAAAGTAATGAAAATGTCAATATCTGGGTACACGGGTACCCTATCTGCCATTCACGTCTGATTTTTATTGGCTTCATAAGGGTTAAATTTATTTTACAATGTGTTTAAATGCTTTTGCCTATCTGTCTACATGACATAAAATTGATGCCAAGGCTAAAAATTCATGTGTTGTGTTAAGCCAGTTTTGATAAACAATAAAGTTTATTCCAAAATTGAGTGAAGCGAGATGAGCGTGCGGCCGATTAATATGAATGAATTTTACTACTGGAGGATATAAACAACCAGCATTTGGCACCAATACATTACCAGTTTTTCACTTCCATGTCTAGTTGCTAAAGAAGCAAATCCATTGCTGATAATAGAAATTGCTATGCCAATAGAAGAAACGTTGACCTGTTACTTTATAATAAATTTACTGAGTTTGTGGTAAAGCTGTTATATTTAGTGAACACCAATCATCAAAGAAAGAGCATACAAATGTATACCAGTTAAGCTGTACATGTGTTTTAGTGTAATTATTAATTATTTTTATCATTCAATTTGGCGAATGTCTTAGACTGCCAAGAATAGGCATTTTCCCCTATGTTGAAAATGCAAATGATAAATGAATAACAAACTTTGCTATGATTGCAAAATGTGTTCTTCATTTGTTGTTCTGCTCCTTCTTACAATAACATATAAATAACTTATTTTACTATTATAACAAAATTTGTTGTTGGAATGTTATTTTATGTTATTTATAAATAACATAAGAATAACTAAATCTGATATCATAGCAAAATTTGTTATTATTATGTTATTTGTTTGTTATTCACCTCTACCCGTGTTACATCCCTTTGCCTCTAATCCCCTGATTGCTAAATAACATTAGGAGAAGAGGTTTGGTTGGGGGCACCCTTTCATGTTTGATCCATGATTTTGGCTATAATTGATATTATGCCGACACTTGTACACCAATAGAAAACTAAACAAATAACCATACTACTAGTGAAGCGATTTGAAAAAAAATAAACTATTTTGGAAATTTTACATTTTTGGACATATCAATTTTGTGGTTCGAAAATAAAGAAAATGAATTGAATCCGCCCAAATTTATAGAAAATGATTTATTTATTTATATTAATAGCCATGAGGCACCAAAAAACTCAGATTAATTCACCTAGCAGCGATTATGCCTTTCTCGTTCATTAAGGAAGATAATTAAAACAATCACTTAGGAGACACTTAAGATCCAAAATAGCACAGTAGGTAGACGGGTTCCATATTTTTCATCGATTTATATTTATTGTATTTATTTAGGTATATACACCCCAGTATTAATTTTTTTTAATTTCTTGTTTTAAGGGGGTCCCTTTGGAAAAAATTATGACTTTTCAATAATTGCAGGAATGTTCAAATTTCATTGAACAAAAAAAATAAGACCGAATTTTTTGCCTTCACTAGTGTGCTCTTCAAATTTGAAAATTAAGTACATACAGCACTGCGGATTCTCGGTCGAATGAAACTTGTTGCGCTTAAATAGATCAACGTTTATTTTCAAAAAGTGCATATACAATGGCTATTTAAGCCTTGAACAAAACAAAATAAATTAAACCCATTATTCCAATCAACTCTAAATACCTAATTTGAAAAAAAAACTATATAAAAATGCCATAAAAATTAATTTGTTGACAACTACAGGAATATTGAACGATTTGTCAATCAGAAGAGGGATGCCAGTAACCGTCCACTTCCAATCTACCAACGTTATGAATCAAGTGAAATACAATTGCTGATGAAGAATGTGTGTAGCCACCAGACATTCTAAATACTCACGCTTCTCTAATGTGAACGTGTACTATACACATGTGGAAGTGTTGGCTTGACAAATGGATTGTGAGTGATTCGACTATGCGTCCAATTTGGGAATCTCGGGCTCATTCAGTAGCCGCTAAGTTGCGAAGGCCGACGAAGGTCCTTTGTAGCTTAGTTGGTTAAAGCACCAGTCTAGCATACTGAGTGTCGTAGGTTCGAGTCCCATCGAAGGACATACATTTTTCAAATCAATATCTTCCACATAATGAGTTCCACATATGAGTTTTCAGAACATTGTAAATTAATGTTCAAGTCGGGGTGGTTTAATATCCGAACATAGGCAATTAACTTTTTCCCTGAAATTCAATATTACATATTCATTATGCAGCAAAAATTAAAAAAAAAATTCGCTAGAAATCAACAATGTGTGGTTCCCATTCACTCGTAATACTTTCGTTCATGTAAATAAGGTTTACAAACAACCACGCGTTCACCATTTATTTCGCATGCAACTTTGGGATATATCAGCAGCTTCGTTCCAATTCCATATCCTTTGCAATTGTCACTGCAGCGCACTTCGTCTCACAGCGTATTAAAAAAATTAAAACACTTTTCCGCACAGTAGCAACCCGAAATGTTTACGATATGATTATCAAACTTAATTTTTCGTAATTAATCACTTGTTAAAAGTCGAAACTTAACACTAACCGAAGAAAATATCAAAAAGTTGATCGCAGAGCGAGTGTAAACATCGGCACCGGTAGCAGCAAACTAATTACTAGGGTGGTTCAAAAAATAAATTCGGTTCGAATAGGAGCTGATGGGCCGTTTGTGTGAGGGTTGGTACGGGGTGAGGAGGTTGCATTTTTCATTGTACTGACTGTGGCGCTTTCCCCATTGGGCGCTAGCTAGATGAGTGCTTATATGACTGGGGGTAATATCCAAGATTGCATTTCGATTGGTCATTCCAACTGTAATAATTTTCATTGTTATTAATAACTATTGAGCGATTACAGGCTACGAATCTTTGGTCATGGTGGGTAAACTGCTCATGGGGCGTCACTAAAACGTGCAATGCGACATTGTTGCGTGTTTAATAGTTACGCGTAAAATACGACATAGTTTGGGGTTTATTAATAATTGCTGAAAACATCAATAGCGATGTGGTTTTCGTTGATTGAAAGCTCTGGATGTTGCTTTTAGCTTTGTGTCTTCTCGCCGGCGCATGGTGGAGCCACAGTTACAGTAGTATAGTATGGGGAAACTAAGCTTTTCATTACACTTACTACAGTAGTTAGAGTACATAATGAAAAATATAGTTACATCATACTTCTATCCATACAAACTTGAAACGGCCTGTCCCCAGTCCGTTTTTTGCCAAATAGCCTCAGGTTTTCTGAGGGCATTCGGAGCATGGGATGGAGTCGAGTGGGCGCGGTGGCGCAAGGTCGATTTTTTGGGTGGTCCAACTAATAACCTATGTTGAAATAAAGACTACGCCAATACTACATACTATAGTAAATGATTTTTTTATAGCACCAATGTTCCAATATTTTGTTTTGGGTACTCAACCAACCTTCGCCTTAAATGTTTTAGAAAGTCAAGAAAGCCTAGTTAAGGTGGTTGTATAACAAAGCCAAAAATCGGCCATCTTGAAAACCACGTGGTTTTTTCAGTCGGTTTTCAAGAGCACGGATTAAAAGAACCATAACACTCATAGTGGTGATACAATCGAAGAATCTTTTGCTTACTTATGCTAAGGACTGTTCATTAAAGTAAGTGGACACCTTTTTATGAATGGTTTAAGGTTAAAACTTAACGAAAAATTCGTAATTTTCGCTCTGTGTGTAAAGAAATTGTTTACTTTTGCAGCACACCTGAATAATTTGGAAAAACCTTAGAAATTCCGAACGATAGGTCGGATCAGTTTATCTTCTCGCAGATTAATTCTGCACAAATGGTACAGTGCATTTTGATGGACGACGAGATATACGTCAAATTGGGCCCCAGTACACTTCCAGGGCCACAGTTTTTCAACGCTGAACAGAGGACAGATGTGCCTGATGAAGTGCGATGTATCCGAGCCGAAAAAAATTGGGAAAATGTTCTGGTATGGCAAGCAATTTGCTCCTGTGACTCCGTATTTCATAAATAACGGTGAAAATTGAAGAAAATCATGTATCAAAAAACGACTTCTAACCATCTACCGAAAGTATACGGATCCTTTATTGTTTTGGCTGGATCTGGCATCGGCTCACTACGTTTCTGCTACGTTGGAATTGCTGAAGAAGGGAAAAGTCGATTTTGTCGAAAAATGCCTAAATCTACCAAACTGCCCTGAACTGCGTCCTATCGAAAAATACTGGGCAATAATTACGCGACATCTTAAGGTAGATGGGAGAGAAGCAAGCTCTGTTGACTGCTTCAAGAAAATTTGGTCTGCGGCACAATGAAAAGTTACGGAAGAAGTTGTGCAGAATCTAATGGGAGCTGTCAAGTGAAAAGTCCGAGCATTCTTCAAAAAAGAGAAGTAAATAATCGAAATCACGTGAATTCGTTCATATGCATCCTGATTGTCATTTATATAAGGCAACCTTATGAATTTATTCCAAAACAAACATGTTCATTTGAAAAACATGTGTCCACTTTCTTTAATGAACAGTCCTTATACAATCGAGTTCAGTTTTAGCACTGTCGTATTTTATCTATTGTCGTATTTTACCTATTGAAAATGGGAGTGGAAAATCATGTGGTGAATTAAAAATTCACCACGGGAATGATTGTATAATCACCTCAAGTTGAGTAGTACACACTTATTTTTTTTCGCCGAGGTCGGCAAAATATATTACCGAGAATCCAACAGCTGAGATGTCGGTAAAAATCTCGGTAAAAGTTCGAATTACCGACTGGTCGTAAAATGTGTGAAAACATCCAGCTGTCAAAATTTGCCGTGCTGTTCGGCAATAGGTTGCCGAAGTGTTCGGCAAAGTGCTTTACTCATTCCGTGCCGATAGTTCGAACGAGCCAGACGTGTGTGCTGTGTCTCATCGCGGATTGTGTTCGGTAGTGAAAAGGCTATTGTGTTGTGCTCCTACCTACGGATCCAAGGCGATCACTGTCGGCGAGTGAAGTAGCTGCTTCTGGCGACGCCAGTGAAGCAGCTATTGTTACTGCTGCTACCTACAGCAGCAGGGGCAGATAAGTGGCAAAACTTTTATTGTTCTCCCTTCTGTTTGATACAGAGTGGGACTGCTTAGAATTAATCAAATTAGTTTTTTAAGTTTTTTTTCCTAATTTGCTATTAGTTTTAAGTTAGTATAAGCAAAATTATCCTTCCACCTTGCGGGGAGATAATGGAGGCGGAGACTGGAGAAGGCAGTGTGCCTGCTAAAGATGGAGGGCGCACTCGATTGTACCATGCGGCTTCGCCTGGGCCTTGGGTTGTTTACTTTCGGCAGAAAGTAAAAGCCTAGATTTTCTCGGCATTAAACGAGATTTGACGCGTCGTTTTCCGAAGCTTGATTTTAGCCAGATCAACAGGAACAAACTACGCATCACCGCACCTACATACCAGGTGGCGAATGAAATTGCTGGAGACAGGGCGTACAATGTTGAATATATGGTTTATGTCTCCCCTTGCGGGAGGTCGAAATTGAAGGTGTGATCAACGCAGCGAGCCTGACTTGCAAGGATGTACTTGCGGGAAAAGGCCGCCTAAAGAGTGCAATGGAGTCTACCGTGGATATTCTGGACTGCAAGGAATTGCATTCAGCAGCCACGGTAGATGGAAAGAAGGTATATTCCAAGTCAGGTTCGCTTCGGGTGACGTTCGCCGGTTCGATGCTCCCAAAATATGTTGATATTGAAAACATGCTATTTCCGGTGCGTCTTTTGTGCCAAGGGTATTTAATTGTACCAATTGCAAACAACTTGGTCACACTGCCGAGTTGTGACAACAAACCACGTTGTGGCAAATGTTCTGAAAGGCATCGGGAGGAGTCCTGCCAGCAACAGGCAACAAAATGTGCTTATTGTGGTTTGAATCCTCCCCATGGTTTGCAGGAATGCCCGGTGTACAAAAAGCGCACCCAAAAAGTGAAGCGCTCGTTGGTACAGCGCTCCAAGCAGTCGTATGCGGAAATGGTTAAGTCGCAAGACACATCCGCCACAGCCACTGCATCGACTGCTATTTCAGCCACCGTTCGTGTAAGTGATTATTATGATTCCATATCCATTGATGAATTGGACTCTGACGCAGCCGATATGGATGATCCTGCGGAGGTACACGTGCCCGAAAAGAGGAAGCAACCGTCTTCCTGGGATCGCGCCGCAAGAGAACAAAAATCATCCATAAAAGCTTGGCAAAATCTGAAGGTAATGGGGTTTATTTAAAATCTCGAAGCAACCTGTTCCTACTGCTTCTTTTGATCCTAGTTGCAGTAAGACATTCCCGCCATTGCCAAAATCCGATGTTTCGAAAACATCCGGCTAGGAGAATCAACGAAAGAAAAAAGTAATTCGCACTTCTAGTAAAAGTATTCCGTCCAAGCGAGGATTGATCTCCTTTAAGGACCTTGTGGACCGTTTTTTGAATTTATTTAATATTCCGAATTCATTGAGGCCTGAGACCTTTTTATACCAACAGTGGAAAGTTATCTGAAGCAATTGACTGTTTCATGGCCCCTTCTTGCAGGAATTGTGTCTTTCGATGGATAATACGGCCAATACCCAAGATACAATCACTGTGCTGCAGTGGAACTGTCATAGTCTGAAAAATAAATTAGACGTGTTCAAGTTTTTGATTCGCAATTCCGATTGCGATGTATTTGCACTCTGTGAAACATGGCTTTCTTCTGAAGATGAGATCAACTTCCACGATTTTAATATTATTCGCCAAGATCGTAATGATCATTATGTTTTCGTTCTTTTGGGGATCAAAAATGCTACTCCTTCTACAGAATTCCATTCCGACTGTTCCCGGCTTAGAAATCGTCGCATGCCAAGTAAATGTGAAGAATAAAGATCTTTGCATAGCTTCAGTGTACATTCCTCCAAATGCCTCTATTAATCGTCGACATTTTTGGAGCGCAGTCTCCCTCCTATCATCTCCAGTATTGATATTGGGTGATATGAACGCACATGGTATTGGATGGGGCGAAACGTATGACGATTATAGAGCGCCTATTTTCTATGATTTGTGTGACGATTTCAATTTGAATATTTTGAACACTGGTGAAGTAACTCGAATAGGACCAAATGGTCAACAAAGCCGTATTGATCTGTCTTTATGTTCAAATTCACTATCATTAGATTGCACGTGGAAGGTAATTCAAGATCCCCATGGTAGTGACCATATGCCGATAGTCACCACAATTAAGAGTGGCTATCAACAATCTGAGCCAGTTAATGTTCCTTTCGATCTCACGAAGAACATTGACTGGCAAAAATTTGCATCGGCGGTAAAATTGGTATTGAATCAACTGATACTCTTCCACCTTTGGATGAATATCGATTTGTTACTGAGTTGATTCAAAAAGCGCACTAGAAGCTCAGAAACGACGCGTTCCAAGTACATCTGTCATAAGAAGACCAGCCACTCCTGGATGGGATGATGAATGTACTAAGTTGTATTCTGAGAAATCTGATGCCTTCAAGGCCTTCCGTAAACACGGAAGGTCAGAGCTTTGAAGAGTATTTGAGGCTCGAAAGAAAACTCAAAAATCTTCTCAAGGCAAAAAACGTAGCTACTGGCGACGATTTGTCGAGGGACTATCACGAGAAACCTCAATGACAACACTTTGGAAAACGGCTTCGCAACATGCGGAACCGCATTTCCACCAATGAGAGTGAAGAATACTCCAATCGATGGATATTCAACTTCGCAAAAAAGGTCTGCCCAGATTCCGTACCAGCAGAACTGCTATTTCGAGAATCAGTCACTGATCCCGGTTCTTTGGGTAGACCATTCACAATGCTGGAACTTTCTATGTCTCTTCTTTCATCGAATAACTCTGCTCCGGGATGCGATAACATCAAATTCAATCTTCTTAAAACCTCCCAGATATCGCAAAAGACGATTACTTGACCTGTACAACTGTTTCATGGAGTACAACATTGTGCCACCTGAATGGCGACAGGTCAAAGTAATAGCTATTCAAAAGCCTGGGAAACCAGCGTCTAATCACAATTCATACCGACCGATTGCCATGCTATCATGCATGAGAAAGTTATTAGAGAAAATGATCCTTTCAAGAGTCGACCATTGGGTCGAAGAAAATGCATTGCTTTCAAATACTCAGTTTGGTTTTCGAAAAGGTAAGGAACAAACGATTGTCTAGCGTTGCTCTCTTTAGAAATTCCGCTGGACTTGGCGCACAAGAAGCAAATGGCTTCAATATTCTTGGATATTAAGGGCGCTTTTGATTCAGTTTCCATAGAAGTACTGTCAGACAATCTGCACAGTAGTGGATTACCCGTTATTTTGAACAATTTCTTGTATAATTTGTTGTCAGAAAAACAAATGAACTTCACACTCGGCACTCTGACAACTTCCAGAAATAGCTACATGGGCCTCCCCCAAGGATCATGTTTAAGTCCCTTTGCTTCATAATTTTTATGTTAAAGATATTGACAATTGTTTGGAAGGACAATGCACGCTCAGACAACTTGCAGATGATGCCGTGGTCTCTCTAAGAGGTCCATGTGCAGCTGTCTTGAAAGGACCATTGCAAAGTACCCTGGATAATCTGACTGTTTGGGCCAGACATCTAGGGATCGAGTTTTCACCGCAAAAAACTCAGTTGGTTGTGTTTACTAGGAAGCGGTACCCAGCTCAACTGAAACTAAAACTGTTGAATGATGACATCAACCAATCTTTATCTTCTAAATACCTTGGGGTCGTGTTTGATTCTAAATGTACTTGGAAACTCCATTTTGAGTATTTGATAGAAAAATGCCGGAAAGGATCAATTTTCTACATTCTATCTCCGGAACATGGTGGGTGCTCACCCGGACCACCTCATCAAACTTTATAGAACGACTATTCGCTCTGTTTTAGAGTATGGCTCTTTCTGCTTCCTCTCAGCAGCTGATTGCCACCTGATCAAATTGGAACGAATTCAGTATCGTTGTTTGCGTATTGCCCTTGGCTGCATGCATTCAACGCATAACATGAGCCTGGAGGTGCTTGCTGGAGTCACTCCTTTAAAGCACCGTTACTGGGAGCTCTCACTTAGAATACTCGTCAAATGTGGAACAAGTAACACACTTGTTCTAGATAACTTCGATAATATGCTTGAACTAACTTGTCGTTCAAGATTCCTTAGAGTCTATCTCAACTACATTTCTTCAGATCTTTGTCTTCCGTGTTATAATCCACCTCGAGTTCACTTCACCAACGACAGTTCCTCAATTGAATACGATCTGTCCATGACACATGCTATTCAAGGAATACCAGA
Source organism: Armigeres subalbatus (assembly GCF_024139115.2). Classification (NCBI taxonomy): domain Eukaryota; kingdom Metazoa; phylum Arthropoda; class Insecta; order Diptera; family Culicidae; genus Armigeres; species Armigeres subalbatus. The sequence continues at coordinate 387,452,684 of NC_085140.1, read as the reverse complement.
TCATCTTCGAAATATTTCTATTCCTCCTTTTTCAGAAAAATATGAACATGTCAATTGCAACAACAGATATTTCACTGATGGTTCTCGTTGGCAAAGAAATTGGACACACAACGAACTTGGACGGTGGCTATTTTCCATAGTTCCAAAAGTTTCTGGGCGAGCGTGGTTCAGAGGTGAGGACTTAAGTCGAGGCTTCATTCGCACGATGTCGAGGCTTATGTCCAATCACTATTCACTAAACGCACATCTGTACAGAATAAACCTTGTCGATAGCAACTTATGTAGGTGCGGAGCCGATTATGATGACATCGATCACGTAGTTTGGTCCTGCTCGGAAAATGACGCCTCCAGAGAGCAATTATTGGATACCCTTGTGGCCCGAGGTAAACAACCCTTCAGGGAAGTTCGCGGTGTTTTGAGAGATCGTGATGTTGTCTATATGCAGGCCATTTATAGTTTTCTTTGTGCTTCTGACATAAAAATCTAACATTTTATTTTTTTTTCTTTCTTTAAAGTTTTTTTTTTTATCTGTCTCTGCCTTTTTGTTCCATAGAGCTCCATAGCTCTTGCCATCCGGAAGATGCTCCCAGTCGGACCATTCCTCGAGCACGACGACACGCCACATCGTCACTGACGCCAAATGCCCGGATGAGAAGCTGAAATTTCCTGATCCCAAATCCTAAGCCCCGTCCATCCTTAAACATTGTATACTAACCTCGAGTCACCACGAGTACGCTGGCTTCTACCCCCCTCTTACTAACCGTATAATAAAATGATATTGATTGTATATATCACAAAGAACAATGGCTCCGTAAAGTGTTATACACGCCTGAGCCTACCAAATAAACGAAATTGGAAAAAAAAGTGCTTTACCGAAATCTTGTAAATTATTGCTTTCTTTTGTTGGTTTTTTAATGAAACATAATAAAAAAAACCAAAGCGTAATGCAGCAGGAAATCAAAAAAAATATTTATTCACGAATAATATGGACATAAAATGAATTTATAAAAAAAATTAAATATTTTTTTACACAAAATACGAGCTTCAACGATGGCGAGCTGGAAACCTCTTCCATGTCACGAAAATCGTTGAAAATTCGTCTCACTCAATCATTTCGATGGTATGCCCTAAAAAAAAACAAATATTTAAGCCCGAATAAGTAATAAGTAATTTAGTAAAAGTAAATTTAGATTTTAAGACTTACTTGGAGATATTTTTAGTTGTTTGTTTTTTTTTTGTTCAACACGTGCTTTTGCGGCGTTTTGACGTTTGACAAATCTATTTCTCCGAAAATCGGTAAAGTGGATGGTTTACCGACGATGATCGCAATATATTCTGCCGAATTTCAGTAGTACATTTAACTAGCTGATTTTCGGTAATTAACTTTAAAATATTTCGGTTAAACAATATTTTTTGACGATATTCGTTAAATAATTTTACCGAAATAAAATCTGGCTTTAAAGTGTGTAGACTGTGATATGTACTGCCCATGATCGCATATATGTAACACTAGCATTTTTATTCATTTTGTAAAAAGCCTCTGCATCGTTCAAAAAGCTCAACTTTCTACATCTAATCCCACAACAGTAAAATAGGCTTTACTTTTATGTTTATCTGTGGTAATTTGGAAATGATTGTGTTTGTGGGGATGATTGGCAAACGATTTACAAAATCAACCAAAATGCAAATGTCACTTTTATATCTGTCTGTTTTAAATTAAAGGTAGACCAAAATCAAAGGATTAGCGTTACTAATGTTACTAATGAGCTAACAGAGATAGTTTCGGGTAAAGTGAAAAGAGGCTTGGTCTGCAGTTTGTACAATAAAGAGGACGAGCTCCAGCTCGTCTTGTTTATTTATATTTCTTTTATTTACATTTAACAAAACTTCTTCACATATGTATTCGTCGGATCGCTACCAAAGTAGCTTATCGTTTGAGTGCGGTATTCACCACAATTCTTCCCCCTTAAAAAAGGTTTACAAATATTCGAAATGATTTTACAACAATTTTTACATGAAACGAACTGTGCACGAGACGTAAGTATTATTCCAAAGCATACATAAATACGGTAAATACTGTCCATTAAAATTTCAGTCCAAAACCTCCATAATGAATTTTGGTTTTTAGTTTTTGGTTTAGATAAATTGTTATCAGATATATTTAATAACTTCGCCATTTGGCTTTTCTCAAAACGCTTCAGTTTCCTTGTGGTCATCTTGTTTGACGATAGAGACGGTTCAGTAATTCCTGAATGAAATTGTTTCGTTGGCCATAGCCACACTTTCGAAAGCGCATCCACAGATTTTTCCGTCCGCCTTCCACCGGACTTCGTCTTCTTAACGTCGATCATCTCATAAGTCGCGCAATCATACACATCCATAATTCTTCGTTGATCTGCCATTACAACAGCCAATTAGCCGATAGCATTCCTTTCATGTAAGCCTTTACAAAAGAAACAAAAGAAAAACATTTGACAATAAATCAATATGGTATTCAACAACTTGCACTATTTGGGATTAGTTAAATTTATAAGCAATTTTACTCATAGTGAACCACATAATTATCAATATTATCATTCTATTTTAAACATAGCACTTTTGCGCACGGCAGTCAAACCATTTGTTTAATAAAATTTTACAAAACTGCTTACCTGCTCACCAGACTCAACTACTTACGGACCACACAAAATAAAGAAATATAGACAATTTCGTCGTGCTCAAAATGCAGGTCGGGTACAGATATATTTAGTTGATTTTCAACCCCTTACAGAATTTTCTGTTACTCTTATTTACAATGTACGGAGACTTGTAGGACCACACTTCAATACAGCTTCCTTCTGAAAAACTTCGATTTCAGCGCCAAAACTATTGCTCATTCTTCACAGGTACTTCACAACATTAAATTGTTTATTTGCACTGTCTTCCCCGTTAAATGTTTTTCAAATTTACACGCGTTCACTATAAATTAACCGTTTTTCACTCGTCGCCACTTTTATATCTGTCTGTTTTAAATTAAAGGTGAACAAAGCCAAAGGATTAGCGTTACATTAATTGAGCTAACAGAGATAGTTTCGGGTAAGGTGAAAAGATGAACATCAGGCTTGGTCTGCAGTTTGTACAATAAAGAGGACGAGCTCCAGCTCGTCTTGTTTATTTATATTTCTTTTATTTACATTTAACAAAACTTCTTCACATATGTATTCGTCGGATCGCTACCAAAGTAGCTTATCGTATGAGTGCGGTATTCACCACAGTTACAAATATGCGATCATGGGCAGTGTAGCTTGTTTTATGAATTTTGTGTCTACACGTAGTAATGGTTCGGAATCCAGGTTTATATAGGCCAGAAAAGGCTTAAGCGTGGCATTTTTTATCCTCCCCTAATTACAGTGTAGCTGTATCTAGAACAATAAATTAAGAATCTCCTATGAGTTAGTTGTCACAAGCAACAAACTGCTGAAAAAAAACAGGCAAAAATAATCCTTAAGCTGCATGCTTAAAGCTAAAATTGAAATACAGAAGCTCAAAACAATTTCCCGATTACTCCGTTGGGGAACATCCCTTTTATCACGTCGTTCATTATACAGTCATAACTTTCCCACTGGCAGCCCGATCACGCAACCCTGCGCAACAACGAATCTTCCAGTGATTCATTCCGCTCTGCACCTAAACGAGACTTTAGCTCACGACTGAACAAATTGTTTATTTTCACCGCTCGGTTGCGCATGGCCACGTTGCCCTCCGGTCAGCGGATTGAGCTACTTGCCTTGTCGGTCAACCAAAACCGTTCAATCTCACCGAGGGAGGTTTCCCCTCCGGCAGGAACTCGCATATATAAAAACGAATCGTTTGATCGCGAATTCCCTTTTCGCCCCGACACGATGACGACGGAGACCATGAGGTCTTCATTTTAATGTTTCCCGTCGATCCGTTAACTACTTCCCACTTTGCAATATTTTATCAGCCGTCATCATAATCCGCGAGAATCCTCTCCGGGGGCCCGCCATCGTCGCCTCCTAAGGAATCGCAACGTAGAAGCTTATATTACATATAGGAATACTTGTTCTATGTAGACTGTAGAGTGGATTCAATTGCATGATCATAATAAAATATTGGCTGCCATGAATAACTGCAATTCTGGGCAACATATGTTGGAATCACTACTAATAAAACATCTACCCTATAGTTAGATAGAGTGACTGTTCTGATTAGGGGAAGGGGGGCAATATGCCCTACTTATGCAAATACTGCTCTAATGCCTTAGCTGAAACGATTTTCATGGATATTTTTACCTCATGCAACGGTTAAACTATATTGCTATCCGATACCATAGAAAAAATTAAGAACATCTTAATCACATTGATAATGTTAACATAAAAAATAGTGGTGCTATTTCGCTGCTGGGGAACAAAGCACCACGCGTCAGCGAATCAGCATTCTGGAATGAACCGTGCGTGGAGACGCGTAGTACATTGTAGGTTAATCCCCCTAGGGCGTTTTGCCTCGCCGAAATGTTAGCTGTTTCATCAAAATGTGTAAACTTTCGATTTTTCCTACCTTTCACTTTGTTTCGCCTACCAACATAATTTTAGGTCTAGTTTTGTTATGGCCATCGCAAACACGGTTAATGTGATAGATTATCAAAAAGGCGTTTTGCCTCGTTCGGCGTTTTGGTGCCTCTTCCCCTATCTTACAACTCACTTATTCAACCTAGGACCCATCACATACATTGCTTTTAGAGAGAAAAGAAGCGCTGTCGTAAAACGTGACGATATATACAAAATTGTTAGACACTTCATATGAAAATTACCACTTTTATGTATCGTAATTTATGGTTTTTCTCTAAGTATTTCTAAAATCCGCTGACTGGATATAGTATGTATTATATTGAGCATATATGACTAAGAGTCTCTATCGAAGTAATGCTTAACGAAATTAGTTTTTTATTTCTATATTATATCAAGTACATCGTTAACTGAACCCCTATAATACTACTATTAGTGGCAAACAGTTTCCCGTGGTGTTAACTCGATCACGTAGACACAAAAGAAAATGCATCTCGCCTTGCCAAAAGAAAAAACACTTTCAATACCAGTCTTCCGTTTATTCCATCCGTAGGCTACATATTTGTGACCAATTTTTCTGTCCATCTCATCAACCAGCCATGCTGAATAGGGCTGGAAAGGATTAAACTTCGCTTCTCGCTACACGTTTAACCCTCACCACCATTGTAGCCACTGTCAAGAGCCAACATATTTTTTTATCCGTGAATTGAATATCTTACCAAGCACTCAAGCTCGATCCAGATGGGTGAAGGTAAAAGTGCCTTTACATCGGTATTATGATGATGTTATTAAATTAAAACCATTAAAACCCAACCGACCGGTGTTGCTGAGTGCCGCTCGACGATTCCTTTTCAATTGGTTCCATTTTTTCGATCCTTTGCCAGTTGCCTTGCTAAATGCTAGGTTTGCTGAGCAACCCTCGATAAGGGTATGTGGATTAGCGATCATAACGCTTAAGCTTGCTTCGAAACGGAATATTTTCAATTGAATAGAATCTTGATGGATTGAGATATTTACAGTAACAGAACTGCAACAGTCACGGAAAAATATATTATATTTTAAAAAGCTAGTATCTTCTAGTGATAAATTATTCTCACTATCAACAAAGTTCAACACCGCATACCCTCAACTTGCGATAGATTTTAGCTTTCGACTCCGACGAGCATAGCGCAAACGATAAATGTTCCGTCCCCCTGGTACCTCTAAGTGTGAAAAGGAGTTGAAAAGATCGAACCGAAATTTGTTCAGATATTGTCATTCTTGTGCCACCCCACCTCAATGCGCACGCACACGGCCCGGCCTGGGAAGCATTAAAAACTAATATAATAATGATAAATGGCTGGATGGAGGGAAAATCGACAATTAGCTTAGATTAATACGTTCCGGCTGGAAGGATGTTACTCGGAAACCTGGGTTGTTTGAAGAGCCACAGGATTAGACGACCAAATGGGAAACTTCATTACACGCATCCCAGTGACAGTGATCACCATCGCTCAGGAAGAGGCTGGGTTTGAGAAAAACAAATATTTGCAAAACATGAAAATAAACACAAGGATTCGAGCAGACCAGTCGACAATAGCGATTCCAATAATACAAATTGATGGTTTCAAAGGTAAATAGTTGAACGGATCGGTTAATGCCAATTGCATTCAATACTTCGACGTTCTCATACGTCCGAGAACGAAAACCAAAAACAAATTTCTCACATCTGCTCTGCTGCCTGCTGTCCTTGCCGAACCGTCTATTACGTGTCAAGTGTATCTAATCCCATTTCTAATCCTCGCGTTGTCAGCATAAAGCCAACACGAAAATCGTTTGATTTCTGAAACCTTCAAGTACCCTGCTTACCGGGGAACACAATCCCTATTACTGGTTTATTGTGCTCGTTCTTACATTGATCCTCAACTAGCGCGGTTGGTTACTCTTCAATGAAATCTTCTTGAGACACTCGACAAAACACTCGAAAATCGATGAAAGAAAACCAAATCAATTCATGAGGGAATTAGGCTTTCCAAAGCATATCGATGCAAAATTCAATCCTGACCAAGATACAGGCCCATTGAACTGTATGGATATGGTGATGTTAATGATATAATAGAGGCATTTCGGTTTGATTCTTTTTCTTGATTGGTTTTTTAATGCTATGCGGAGCCAAAATTTGGTAGTGGTGGCGCCCCTAGACAAAACTTCGATTCGAATCTAACAATAACTATAATAAAAAGTGTGTACTTCCAATGTCTTTATCAATAATTTCGTCTTATAATGCGAAACAAAAATTTGGATGAAAAACCAACAGTATTCCAAGAAAACGATGTTATTTTAAGGACAAGTCTTCCGGAGTCCAAAACTAAATACACTCGCGTTTTCAAGGGCATACCATTCAAAATGGAAGCAACGTACAACTGTCATTTTTAGTATTTCACGCATGCCGCGACGCAGCAAAGATGCATTTAGTTTTGGACTCTGGGAGGCTTGACCTCAGGGGCTGTCCATATACCACGTGGACAGGTTTTGGTCAGTCAGGGGATGACCAAAATAGCTAGGACAGGCAAATTTTGGATGGAATCGGATGTGTTGTACCCTTCGCCCGGCTCCCCCAAAAACGTGTGACGTCATTTTTGAACATTCACTATGAGAAATAGAACAACTTTATTAGTTGCATGGACAATTAATATCAAATCGAGCACAAATTCCAAAGGTTTACAGAGTGCGTCACGAGTTTTTGCAGTAAATTGTAAGGAAACATAATTTGCATATAGAATAACTAGATCTAGCTTAAACGACTATGATAATTTTATTTTCCATTCGGGTTGTAAAAATATTAAAATTTTAATTTTTCGTATCAGTGAATAGGTCAAAAGTAAGGTTACGCGACGCCACTAATTTTGAGTAATCAAGATCAAACAAAGAATATTTCTTTTATCTCAAATTAACATGTTAAATTATTTGGTCTTCGTTTTGTTTGCTATTTGGGTTTCTCTGAGACTTCCGGAACATGTTACAAGGGGCCAAGATAAAGTCTATAAATCTTATATTAAGAAAGTTATTTGAAAATTGTGGTTCGGATTATTTCCAGTTTTGGAAACTATTAGGAGAAACTGGACACATATGATCCCACTTTTTGTTTTGGACATTTCTCGGTTAAACATGCAACGATTTATATGCTTTTATATGGATTTGACAAACAATTTAATCAATTATTCAATAACATCATTGTAAGTTTTTTTTTCTTCATAAAAGTTTTCGAAATATCGAATTTTCCGAAAGATGGAAAATTTGGCAATTTCAAAACTTGCCGGAGGCTTTATCCCCATATCCTGATGCCGTAAGGAGCTGAACATATGTAGACTTTTATTCAAGTCTTACGAAAAGCCAAATTGCTATATTTTCAATTCCTAGCAATTAGTGGGACAAATTGATTCGAGTTAAGATTTTTTCATGAAAGGTAAGGGGCCGTTCAAAAATTGCGTCCAAGGTTTGAGGGGGGGGGGGAGGTCAGAGTTTTGTGACAGTTTGTGACAGGGGGAGGGAGGGGGGATCGTCTTATGTGACATCCATCCACAAGAAGAAATCCTGAAAGCATTTTATAAACAACTTGCATTTTAAAAAAATATTCAAACTGTTAGTAAGGGACATAACTCACTATGTTATTGTAAAAATAATCAACGAAAATAAAAACCAAAATAATCGCCAAAATAAAAATGACAAATGGACATACAGTGGGAGGAGGAGTCAATGATTTGTGAGAGTTTGTGACAGGAGGAAGGGAGGGGGGTTGAAAATGCCGAAAAACGATGGGCTTAATTTTTGAACGATCCCTAACATGGGACTGGGACATTATAGAGTGATTCAAATTTTGACTTTTTCGCTCCCCTATGCTTAAACGATGGCATTTGATGTTTTATTGATCCTCCTAAATTTTTAGCTAATTTGGATGTAACTAGACTGAGCACGCGCAGTTTCAAGTTTGTATGAAAATTACTATGAAAACAGTCACTTTTGTGGAAAACCGTTCCGCAACGTTGCTCATTAGGCTCTAAAAACATATAAATATGTTGCCAATATAGAAAATTTTGCAATGAAACTGATCGTCTTTGTTGCGAAACGATTCTATGCTTGCAAGATAAGTTATTAGAGAAATACTGAATCGTGGTAAATTCAATTTAACACGTAAAAGAATAACATCAATATCAATAATGAGCATTTTTGTTTCATTAATAACTTTGCTTACAAAAGTCAAATCGCTTCGCAACAACAACTGGCCTCTCGCTTAGGAAGTATTCTATGAAAGCATCGTGTCGATTACATTTGAATAGTTAATGGGTCGCAACACGGAACAGTTTTTCACTTATGTGGCAATTCCTATAGTAATTTCCATACAAACTTCAAACTGCGCGTGCTCAGTCTAGTTACATCCAAATTAGCTAAAAATTTAGGAGGGTTAATAAAACATCAAATGTCATCGTTTAAGCATAGAGGAGCGAAAAAGTCAAAATTTGAATCAGTCTACTGGGACAATCATGCGTATAACGACAGTACGCGCCATTGAAAATCAGTGGTCATATAAAGACAGTCATGTTATTTCCGAAAGGATCTCTTTTTGTGACTGATAATCACTTTAAAATCATTATTATTCTTATGAGACTAAGGCCGGAGTGGCCTGTGCAGTGCATACAAGTCCTCTTCAATCAATTCGGTCTATGACTGCACGTCACCAACCACGCAGTCTACGGAGGGTCCGCAAATCGTTATCCACATGATCGATCCACCTTGGTCGCTGTGCACCTCGCCTTTTTATTCCCGTCGGGTTGTTGTCGAGAACCATTTTCACCGGATTACTGTCCGACATTCTGGCTACGTGCCCGGCCCACAGCAGCCTTCCGATTTACGCGTTGTGAAACGATGGATGGTTCTACCAACAGCTGATGCAACTCGTGGTTCATTCGCCTCCTCTACGGCATCTGCACCCCACCATAGATGGTACGCAGCACTTTCCTTTCGAAAACTCTCAGTGCACGTTGGTCCTCCACGAGCATCGTCCAGGTCTCATGTCCGTAGAGAACTACCGGTCTAATAAGCGTTTTGTAGATAGTCAGTTTGGTACGGCGGAGAACTCTATTCGATCGGAGCGTTTTACGGAATCCAAAGTAAGTACGATTTCCTGCCATGATGTGTCTCCGAAATTCTCTGCATCTCTTTATCGGAGGTCACCTGTGAGCCCAAGTACCAAATTATTCAACCAACTCGATTTCGTCACCACCAATACAAACTCGTGGTTGGTGGCTTGTGTTGTTCTCTCTTGAGTCTCTTCCTATCATGTACGTGTTGATGACTAGTCCAATCCGTTTAGCTACGCTTTTCAGTCTGATGTTCTCGAAGTTACGTGCTATAATATCTATGTCGTCGGCTAAACCAAATAACTGGACGGACTTCGTGAATATCGTACCACTCGTGTCAATCCTGCTCTTCGTATTACTACCTTGTAGGAGGTGTTCAGCAATGTGAGTTGCTACAATCCAGCTTATCGTCCTTTTTGTAGATGGGACACACGACACCTTCCATTCACTTCTGCGGCAGAACCTCATCCTCCCAAACCTTGGTAATTACCCAGTGCAGAGCTCTAGCCAGTGCCTCATCACTGTATTTAAACAGCTCTCCTGGTAGTTAGTCAACTCCAGGGCTTTGTTGTTTCACAGCCGGCCGATCTCCTCCTGGAGTTCTTGGAGATTCGGAGCCGGAAGTCAATGGCCTGCGCGCCCCACATCGACATTCAGGTGTTCTTTGTAGTGCTGCCACCACCTTTGGATCATCTCACGTTCGTTCATAAGAAGGTTTCCGTTTATGTCCTTACACACATCGGGCTGTGGCACGTGGCACGTGGCCCTTACGTGAACGGTTCAACCTCTCATAGAACTTTCGTACGTTGTATGTTGTACACCGGCATGTTGCGAAAACATACTACAACGACATAGTGGTCGGATTCAATATTCGCACTGCGGTAAGTGCGTTGGTTCGTGATGTCGGAGAAGAATTTACCGTCGATTAGAACATGGTCGATTTGGTTTTCCGTTACTTGATAAGTTGATTTCCATGTGACCTCGGGTCTCCCTTCGTGTGAGCAGTGCACGTTGATGATGCTATAGTTGAAGAAACGGCCTTTGTGTTGGCGCATCTTTCCCAGCACTATGAAACCGGTTCCCAGCTCGTTGGTGGTGCCACAGGTTTGGTAGAAGGTAGTCGCTCGATGTCCGATTTTCCATACTTTCTGTTCTGTCCAGCAGATTTCCTGCAGCGCTACGACGTCAGAGTTGTGGGGATGTAATTCATCGTAGATTATTCTATCGCAACCTGCAAAGCCTAGCAACTTGCAGTTCCATGTTCCAAGCTTCGCTTTGACGGAGCCTACTTGCGGATACATGCAGCTTTTTATAGAAGTTTATCAGGGCCCACTGTCAAATCCCACCACATCCTAGGCAGGCACCACAACTCGCAGATGGCCTGAAGAGAAATCGTCAAGCCCTTGAACATCCATTCCAGATCCATTCGTACCAAACACAGTTCAATACCAGTTCAAGATTTTCTTTGTGTATAAAAGAAGCAGGGCCTGCCGTGTGCGAGTCATTACAATTTGTGACAGCAGCGCGTACTGACGTGCTTTTTGCTCACGCATTTTTCGTATCGTTCGTTCGTTCGCTGTGTTTACCCACACAGCGACAGCATGCAGTCACCAGCGCAGCGGTAGAACTGCCGGTGGGTCTGCGAATATGCATGAAAGAAGTTTGTTTTGGTTATTCTGTGCTTGATGAGGTCGGCTGCAGTGGTGTCGGTTGCGATGGATGCAATCGCCCATCGCATCGCTTGGAGTTCACAGCTAGAGGCCAATGATGGCTGAGGCAACGAGGGCAGCGGTGGTGGATGAAGAAGAATAAAATTAGAGTTTGGTTTCATAATCCACATGATTCCGGGATGGGTACGAGTCATATCATATGACTGACCATATGTTAAGTTGTGCTTGGTACTAAACGACACGTACATTAAAACATGGTTATACTATACCAAAAAAAATCAACTACACTGATGAAAATAAAAAATAATTCAAATAATTGCTTTCATTTATTTGCAGTAGACATTAGCAATTAAATATGCATAATAAGCAATAGTGGTAATAAAGCTTGATCCACTTAGTATTTGGCCGCACGAAATTAGACATTTCTTTGCCAAAAAAGTACATAAAAAGGTGCTTCAAGTTTTATTATACAGGGAATTTAGTAAACTTTGATGTAAAAAATATCGAAAAATTATTCATTGGCATTTCTAATGACTCCTCGGACTTTTCTCTCAATACCACTCGTTATTTTTTGCACAGTGGAACGGTCAACTTTATCTGCCATTTTTTCACACCATTTCTCCATATAAGATGGTTTTCTGATTGTTTTGCACCATTTCTCAAGTTTCCCTATGACAATTGCCTAATATTTTTCGTTGGGATGAAAATTTGGGCATTTGGGAGGGTTGATAGTTTTTTTCAATAACGACATAATTATTCGGTTCATACCATTCCATTACATCCCGTCTGTAATGGCAGCTCATTAAGTCAGGCCAAAGCAACACCGGACAGTCGTGTGATTGAATGGATGGCAAAAATCACTTCTGAAGACACTCCTCCTTGTATATTTGCCCATTTATGGTCGCTCCAGTGATGAAAACTTTAGTTTTCTTTCCACAACTGCAGATGCTTTGACATACCATCAATTTGTGAGCAATCTTGCTTGCAAAGACATATTTGAAATTTCCTGAGGCATTACCCTTCCTTTGGCAAGGTAAAACTTGTGTCCCGGGAATTTAAAGTCAATTTTAATATTAATTTCATCGCCCATCAAAATACATCAATTGTATTTCGTCAGAACTTGCTCGACCAGCATTCTTGTGCGATGTTTGGCAACCAGGATCTGTTTCGAGGTCCTATTGGGACGCTTACTGGCATCATACAACTTGAAACCTTCGCGCCGACAGATTATTTGAGCTGTGCTGTACGCGAGTGAACCTTTTCGCTAAATCACGCAAGGAAATCCCAAAATGGTTCCGAACTTCCACTTGTAGTTTCTGGTCGTATGTTCCACTTCTACGATTGTTTTGTTCTACGCGATCCAGCAATAGTGTTTCCCGATAACGTTTGACAGTTTTGCCTTTCTCGTATACAAAGTATACATAAAGGCTATAGGATCACTCCATAACCGAACTTTTGATAGAAGGCTCGGAGACCCATAGTGTTATATACCAATCAACTCAGCTCGACGAATTGAAGTGATGTCTGTATGTGTGTATGTATGTGTGTGTGTGTACAAAAATGTGAGACACACTTTTTGGTACTTAGCATTATTCGATTTGCTCCCAACAAGTTGCAGTCGACGCGGATTGCGGTCTAGTTGTTTACTATTGAAAATTGGCCCGATCGGTCATTGCATTCCAAAGTTATTGAAAAAACATTGTTTTTCTACCAAAGGTCCCAAAAACCAAAGGCTACCAAAAATGAAAAAAAAAAAATTTTTTCAAACATTGCAGTAAAGCATACAAATGACCGCAAATACATATGAATTGATGGAAAAAGTAAAATCTATCCCCCTAAAGTGCTAATTCGACCTCTCTTATGTGTTTTTCTTATTTTTTTAATGCGTGAGAAAGGCACCACCAACGCTAGGTGGATTGATCTGGGTTTTTACTGTTAATTTCAATTATTTTAGATACTTTGAAATCATTCCTCCTGATCATTTTGGATTTCCAACGTGAGTGTGCAAATTTTTTTTCCCATCTCTCGCTTTCCATTTTCGATAACTTTTGAACGTGAGCATCAATACTGATAAAACTTTCACCATAAATTAAACAAACCTTCCGCAACGATGTGATGTATTTTACTTATCGGTACGACCACCAGAGGCGCTGCAGCAAGTGGAAATAAACGGCCAAATACTAAGTGGATCGAGCTTTATCCGTTTTAGATTAGAAAATTTCGCTGTATTACATGTAAATGTTTGCAAAAAATAATTTCCAGAAGAATATTTAAATAAACTATATCTTATCCTATGTATTTCATTTTCTGAGAAATTGTATTATTAAACTTGACGTAGACTCGGAGTTTGGAATCAAAACATTAAATAATTTTTCGTTGGCGTATTAGCAGTACCTCCTCTATTTTAGTAGGGTTATTGCTCCTTGACTTGTTTCTTATTGTTGTGAGCAACGAAATTGGTGCTGTATTTCTTTGTTTGGAAAACGGGACAGTTCCTCTAAAATAGCACATTTTGCCCAAGTCTGAAAATTTTACAAATAGAATTTTTAAATTTCAAATACTATCATCAATGAGAAATCTATAAATGCCCTACATTTGCTTGAGTAAATAAGGGATTGATAGTTAGAAACAAAGCAATTCTTATTATGTATTTAATTATGAGTTTTATTTCCAGAAGTTTTGAATAAACAAATTGCTAATACAGTAATATCCCGATTTTATCACCCCCCTGGTGAATTTTGGGTAGATAAAACAGGGTATGTGACAAAATTGGAAAAAAATATTTTCATTTTTTTTAATTCATTCCACAAATATGAATCATTTTATGCCTTGGAAAGACCAAATGCGTGAATGGTACCCATTATTTCTTGTCGAAATTGCTTACAGAATATTTTCCAGGTACTCAGAAGTCGTTCGTAATAAACTACAGGCGGTGAAAGTTATTTCATGAAAATCAATGTTGTTTTTGGTATTATTTACGAAAATAAAAAGAATGACAATTTTTTTTGGGGTGACAAAATCGGGTCGAAAACGTGACAAAATCGGGACGTGATAAAATCGGGTCGAAAACGTGATAAAATCGGGGGTAGACAAAATCGGGGGTAGACAAAATCGGGTCAACACTGTAATTCTACACAGCATGGAAGTTGTCGTTTCCAATATCAATACCTATAATCAAACTTCATAGATCCGAAAGTTAGAAGTTAAATGTAAATACGTTACGTTTATACAAGTCCTACGTCTACTCCCATTATGTTGAAAACATTACCCATTGCTCGTTTTTTTACGAACAAATCGTAAGTTTCGAATGGAAGAAGGATTTTCAGTTATAATTCGTTAAAAAAAACGACAAACATAATTTTTTTTCCGTTGGTATTCATTATTTTGAATCTCCTGTGTTAGATTATTACGTGATTAGGGTGAAAAAAGCTTTACCTTCCTGTATATTTGGTTTTTGGATTTTTGACGAAATTGCTTTTATTTTTCCCAAGGAACAAAAGTGCAAAGTACAAGTTCACTTGTAATGCGTTTTTCGACTAGGACTCTTCGCCAAATAAAGTAACGTGCCTTAATTTGACTGGTTCTACGTAAAACCTAATTTTTAAAAATCGTTTATTTATTTTTTTTTTGTTGCCTGTTTTCCCGCTTGCCAGGCAGTGGCAACTATGTATTGCCCCCAATTTTCAATGTTTCTGAACTGTTTATTGTATAACAAACCTACATTTGAGTTTAATACCATGCCAACATTGTGTCTCATTGTTGTTTTTGTTATTTTATTGTTCAGATTCGTCTGCCTTATAAAGGGTTAAAGCAACTATAGAACCGAATTAACGTAATTTTTAACGGCTTAGTGGTTACTTGGGTTTGATTGTCTTTGTACGACCGCAGCGGTTCTTTCTGAGATATTTAAGCAGCAGCTAAAAACCGAAGTGTGCTTCCGCGACAACCCTTTTTTTCTAATTTGTGGATGTCCGAACTGCATCGAAATTAGGAGATATCTTGTTACTTTTTACCTTGAATAAATACACTGTATGGGTAAAACATTTCCGTAAGAAACATAATGTACCTAAAACTTTGCTTCCGTTGCTCTCCAAAAAATGTATTCATGTTATATTAGAGGAAGGGGAGACTTAATCACCCCCTGTTTTATCGAGAACTAAAGTAATTTTGTTCTAGCGCACTTTTTTAATATAGATCCTCTAGACAAATGACCTTTATGTGGTGAGTTATGTTTCGGATTGACAACCTTATTCATTCAGCAAGGCGGTTTGTACGTTTTGACCTTCCTAAAGATTTTTTTATTGGCCATGCCAAATTTGAACAACTTTTCATAACAATGACCGAATGTTGTCGTTTTTTTTTCACAGCACAAAGCCATCAATATTCTTAATGATCTGTACTGATGAAAATGTCAACATTCCATCAAAGTTTTAGGATATTTGGATTTGAAGTTATTGCCTCAATATGCACAGAAAAAAATAATGAAAAGTAAACAGCGCGTAAAACTTGAGATGCGGAAATTTACGCTATATTACGCTGAAATGCACCTCTTCCTAACAAGTTTGCATACAACTTGCAAGCAATATGGACGATTCACGTCAAATATTGTATACATTTAGGCTATATCCTGCGTGGAATTACGCTGATAATGGCGTTCCATTTATGTGCATGATTTCTAGCGTAAATTTCAGTGGATTTTTCTATCTGTGTGGGGACACTTGATCCATCATTATTCACCCATACAAAAAATTGGTACGTTTCGCAAACATTTATCAATATCTGTACAACATTTTATGACAATAATATCTACAGTTATCCGTGAATGTTATATTTGTTTACAGAATACATGGAAAATTCACATAAAGTGCACCTTGATACTCATTTGACTCCAAAGGTCAAAATCCCTTAAATTTCCATTTTCTACCAACAAAATGTGTATAGTGCTTTTCTATGGATCCATAAAACATCATTAACTGAATTCCTTGGAAAAATCCTTTTCGAATAAGCCCTTAATCTCTTCTGTGAGTCGTCCGTGAAAAAGTTATCCTATTTTGTATAAAAAAATATATTTAATGAACTTTTAGGCTTGTATGACCCCAAAATCCCCTATAATTCAATATTTTTAATGAAATACATAAATATTCGTTATTTTAATAGTATCATTGGCAAATATCAATTTAATTAACATAACTACATCATTTCCTTGATCAGAATCATAGAGTTAAATTATTTCATAGGGGAATTTAGACCAATACGTAGAAAAAAGAGTGTCTCCCATCACCTCCTATCTATGATCACATCAAGACTCATATCATATGACTATTCTGGTCTAGCTGTGCTATCGGGTACGGTTAGGAAATGTTTGGCATCGGTGCTATTCAAAAGTTTTGAAAAATCGTTTTTCACTCAATAAATAACCAAATACAACATTTGCGAAACTATTTTCTTCAATAGTTTTTATTCGGAAAATATTTATTAATATCTGTTTAACACTTTGGGACAATAATATCAACAATTATCTATCTGTAAATATAATCATTTTTACAGAATACATGAAAATTTCACATAAAATGCTCTTCGATGCTTATTTGACCCCAAAATCCCTTAAATTACCGGATTTTTCTAGCAAAATACACTTAGTGCTCTTCTGTGGTTCCACAGTGAAGAGATAAACACAATTTTAGAACAATGTCTTAAAGATAAAATGACAAAAAATATAAAAACTCGTGATATGTGGGACATTGGGGCAAAACGAGCTCAATAACTACATACATAATTGCTCCACGTCCATGAAATAGCACTAACTGAATTCGTTGGAAAGTTCTCTTTTGAATAAGCCCTTTTCTTTTCTGTAGCTTGTTCGTAACGGAAGTTATCACTTGTCATAAGACAAGTGAAGACATTCCACTAAAAAGCTCAAAATAATTTTCTTAACAAAAGAAAGTTATCATTTTTTTCACCTTTGACATTGGATTTCCCCAGTGTGGGTTGGCAGAAAAAATATTTATTGCTTAGATATCATAGAAATGGGATCAAGTCTGACCAAATTTTAAAATTACATGTGCTGTCGAATTCAATAACAATGTATTGTGTAATGTATTCGCAACGCAATTCGAAAATTCCGCGTATTTTGAAGGAAAAATATTTAAAAAATCAGATAGCACCTTTCTATTTTCTTTCAAAGTAAGTTCTTGGAGAGGAATCAATTTCCCCCGAATATTTTAAAAGTCGATTTTTGACAGCACTCCAAAAGATCGATTGTATATCAATAACAACAATAATTTACGGACTGTCATACACCAGTAAAGTTAAATACTATATTGTGCGTCTGTGTGGAAATCGGGTATGTTTATTTATTTTTGGCTGTGATACATCGGAAATCAGAAAAGGGGATCAAGTCTCCCCAGGCTCCCCTACCGGATATTTGTCGATTGCCACTCATACCGTCGGTAAATGCGAGTTATAACCGGACTCTTTCCTGGTTCCCACTGTAGTCTATTTCTTCTTTCTGGTGGGTCCTTCTTTCTGTGGGACCCTCCTTAGCCGTGCAGTAAGACGCGCGGCTACAAAGCAAGAACATGCTGAGGGTGGCTGGGTTCGATTCCCGGTGCCGGTCTAGGCAATTTTCGGATTGGAAATTGTCTCGATTTCCCTGGGCATAAATTTATCATCGTGTCAGCCTTATGATATACGAATGCAAAAACGGTAACCTGGCTTAGAAACCTCGCAGTTAATACCTAACTGTGGAAGTGCTTAATGAACAATAAGCTGCGAGGCGGCTTCGTCCCAGTGTGGAGATGTAATGCCAATAAAAAGAAGAGAAGAAGAAGAAGATGGGTCCTTTGCAGAGACCTGGGGCCTGTAGCTTAATCGAAATTGTACTAATAATATTAGTAGAGTAGCTTGTAACTTGTATGTTTCCGTTGCATAAAGAATCTACAAGTTTCAATTTACAAGTCTAATATTACAAGTAAAGCGCACTAATAATATTAGTAGAATTTACAATTAACTGTTGCATAAAGATAATACAAGTATAAATTATTAGCGTTGGCTTGTAGTTTCGCGTACAAGTATGGTGCTGTAATTTAATTTAAATTTTTTTAATTTTTCAAATAACTCTGGAGAAAGCAGAAATACTTTATGTGTTGATATCAAGCATTCAAATGGTGGGGACGCTAACTATTCAAAAGTGGGTTGTTTTCGTACTTTGGTCCCAATAACACAATTTTGCGTAAACTGACTCTTCTAACACTTTGTAGTTTACCTTAAACCACGTAAGAACATATTACCCGAAGCAGAGTTTAGTAACTTTAGTTTACCTAAAGTTGACTTTATTCAACTCTAATGTGGGTTGTTGTACTGAACAATCTTCCATGCATCTTACCCTATTTTTGACAACCATCATGGAAAAAAAGGAATAACTATTTGAATTTTTTATAAAATTTGATGTGATATTATCATCAGTAGGTAAGTATTTTGAACTTAAATTTCGAGATGATTTATCTGTTAAGAAATCGCCTAAATACACGTAAATTGAAACCCGCTTCAAAAACACGCGTCAAACGAGTCTATTGAAATTAGATTTTTCATGGAAAATACGTTCGAATAAAGTACAAATCGCCCGAATTAAAGCTCATGTCAATCCCAAAATCCGCCTATAAAAACAGTACACAGACTTCCCAAAGCTGGGGGATCGCGACCCCTTTCCATAAGATTTACACAGGTTGGGGGGTCGCGACCCACCAGTTTGAGAAACTATGCTCTAGTAAGTAAGGGGCGCTCAATCAAGGATTCGCCAAATGGCTGAGAGTTCACTTTATGGCTTTGTTAATAATGAACAAATGTAGTAAACATATCTTTACAATTCCTTAGCTGAATCCTTCCTAATGTATTCTTCTGGACATATGTTAATTTTTTTTACGATCTCGCTCCATTTGCTTTCACGCGATTGTTCTTTCCATTGCAATTTTACGTTCAATATCAAATCTTCCCAAGCCTTTGAATACCACTTTTCATAAGAATATCCTTCAATTGGGTCATAGGTCATAAACTTCCATAGTCCAAAAGAAAACCAATTGCTCAAAAACCGGCAGAAGTGGATATTCGTTTCAATACACAGGCAAACCAGGTGCAAAAGGATGTGTAAAATAAAAGTGTAGGCCGCAACCGAGGATGAAGCGCGGCAGACGTAGACCAAGTACTGTGGCGTGAAAAAGGGCGCATCGTATCACTTTCCGTCACAGTCCTACCATCCACTCACACATGAAATAGAAAACTATCAATTATCCAAATTATCAGTGCAAATGGAATGGAATTCACGACAACTGAACCGACTCATTGCTCTAATTATACGAAATCTACTTTCATAACTTCGACTTGCGGAGTTGGCTGACCGACGACCGGGCAGCAATAAAAAGCAAAAACAGCCCCATCATAGAGGTACGCTATCCATTACTTAATGACCCATAAATTTATAGCTGCAAAGACACAAAGTAGAGGCAAAGCGTCCGTACAACCCGACATGATCACAAGGCAGAAAAACAGAGAACCTGAACCGATGACGTTTGCCGTCCGAAAGTTGTATTACAGTTCAGATGGTTTCAAACAGCTACCGCGTGATGGCCGAGCTCACACCAACACAACAAAATTCGACTCAGCTGAAATTGTTTACTTCACCATCTTTTTGTTGTTATACCATATTAATGTTTTGAAAATGCTTTTGATGTATAATTTGTCATCTACACCTCAGCCATACGCTAACGCAACTAACTGCAGTGCCGATCTCGAAGCGTAGACTTGCCGTAACTAACTACCACCTTTCGTCGTTGTACGCTTCAATCTTGCGCGGCTACCGCGCACTCGCTAGCAGCATTGCATTGCGAAGCGAAAAACGCCGGGTCGGGTGGCGCAGGTGAGAAAAATTCACGCTTCAAAGGGTGTCCGTCTAATGACGATCGCAAAGCACAGTGGCAAAACTGTGGATAAAACCTCACTAAAGTTCAGCTTTAAAGCTAACTTACTAAAAATAAAATTATGATTGAAGTGGTAAGATCAAGTCAAATAAAAAGTCCCGCGGATCCATTTTCGCTGCGTTTGACAGATTTTCCATGGACGCGAAATTAATGAAGATGGCCAAATATGCACTCCAAACAATGAAATTTTGCCTTTTGAGCATTGTTCTTATTTCGCATATTAAGTATAATAATAATAAAGTTACTCTAGAAATTCCTATCGAGGTTTCCCATCCTACTCTAATCAAATGTTATACATACTTCTGTATATTTGGTGTAATATTTTACTTAAATCAAAGACAAAATGACTAACATGACTACCTTCCACGCTCATATTTTCCATTTTTTGGAACAGAAAGGAAGTATTGATTTAGTATTGATGGTTGATTATGTCGGAATTTGTATGAATCCAGAGAGAAATGAAAAAAAAACACTTTTATCATCTCTCTATACACTCGCGTTATATAGGGTAACAGTACCAATAGTGGAGATATTAGTAGATCCACAAAAGAAAATATTTTTTAAAACACGATAACTATGGTACGATAATGTATTGATTCGGGGGCTAAACTCCATTATAAATCTTCAATTGCGGGGAGATGATGAAAAATGATATGCGTTTTAACTTGTTTTACACAGCTGTGCAAAAAAAGGTCCCCTAATGCATTTAAGCGAGAACTAAGTGTTTTTGTCTTAGGTTGCGATAAGCTTATTGTCGTTATTGAGAGTGATTTTTACCTCTTGTTGTTCATTAAAAATTGAGAGTGAATTCTGCAGTCCTTGGACTATGGTATATATTACTCCGTAACACACCACATAAGCTAATACGGAGCACAGTTTGTTATGAAAATCTTCCAGCATAAACATTGCACCACATTGCACTCTTGGTTGACTCCTGTTAAACCTAAAAGTTCTAGGCTAAAACGAATCTATGATTAACACGATGACCCGATTTCATTCTCAAGTCTGCCACTGTGCGACGCAATGGCCAGAGTCACAATATGAGAAAGCTGGCATGGGGCGTTCGGTTCGCGGATGACTGCGCGGACTGCGCCTACAATTCCACCGAGAAGCTGGAGCGCGATAATTGATTCAAATTATTAAGCGCTATGGCCGAACGAGGAAAATTCTCCTATTCATTAAATCTGATTGGATCTTTGACTGGATTTACGTTGTTGTGAAAATATTGATAATTACTGGTGTGCTGGATGGTGGTGGCAGTGGCGGTGGCGTTCGATTGCACAGTGTGGATGCTCGAATGTGAGAAAGATTGGGAAATGGTGGGGTTCGCTACAGATCAATGAATCTGAAGTTGCGTCGTCAGTGCGCCTATCGTGTGATGTAGGCACATTGCTTTGTAAAACCCGACCTGAATGGTCGGGGTGTATGAATGATGGTAGGCAAACTAAGATAGCGAACGAGATTGGATATTTGAGAGCTACCAATCTGAGGCAACGACTATTAGTTGGGGAAATCCAACGCTGGAGTAATAAAAGCGCAGGGGAGCAAAGTTATAATTTTGTTTCAATTTTTTAATACCACATTCGAGATAAACACAGACATTCATTAAAAATGGACACTCACTAGTTTATATGCAATGGCCATTCATAGAAATGTCGATTAATTATGTTTGTAGTGTCAGTTTTGTTTTATCCGAAAAACTTTAAAATTTGAGAGTCCTTAAATATTTTATATTCAAATTTAGTTTTTTTGGAAAAATCTATACATAAACATTACTCATGAACGATTCGAACGGTGGTTCAATCTTCAAGATAGAGAGTCAAAGTTTTTCGAAATAAATCCGAATTCATTTTGATTTGAGGGGGTCTGATGCAAAGAAGAACTACTAAAACTTTGACTACTAAAACTACTAAAACATAGTTTCCACAAAACCACCAATTGTATGGAAGTTCAAAAATTCACCATTTTTTGTGTATTTCCGCATTTATCGTTAACATCCTTGTGAATAACATATACACCAGCGTATTACCGCAAAGCTGTAAATCCAAAACAAAATTCGCCATACTAAACCGGTAAACCGGTAGAATAGTTCTACAGATCGCAAAGATCCAACGGGCACAAGAAGACGAGGTGCGCAGCGAACAAGGTGGTTCGATTAGGTAAAAGACGATTAATGGACCCTCCGTAGACTGCGTGATTGGCTACATGCAGTCATGGATCAAACAGAATTGAGACGACTTTCATGTACTGCAAAAGCTACTCCGTCATAGTCTATGACAGGATAATCTGTCATGGATTACATCCCTGCAACTTCGACGATGTGGTGCTGCAGGAAATTGTTGGACAGGACAGGAAGCATGGGAAAGCGGTCATCGTGCGGCTAGCTTCTGGGAGCTGGGAATCGGTTTCATAATGCAAAATGCGCCAATAAACACAAGGATGAGCATGCTGAGGATCAAAGGCCGTTGTTAGCTGCATCATCATCACCGTTTACTGCCCACATGAGGACGACCCGACGACGAGAAAGAATAATTCTATGTAGCTACAGCTGGAGAACACATACAATGCAAGCCCAGTGCGAAACGTCAAAATCGTTATCGGCAACATGAACACTCAGGAGGCAATGTACAGACCGGTGATCGGACTGGATAGTCTGCATATCGTATCGAATGACAACGGCCAACGATACATAAACTTTGCAGCCTCCCTCAGAATGGTAGTCTGAAGCACTTTCTTCCACCGAAAGAATATCCACAGGGCCACATGAAGATCACCTAAACATAATGTGACCAGCAAGCGTCCTGCAAAACGTGGGACGCCTATATGGATGGCGTCACTGGCTTGTAAATGGATACCCGAAAAGTACATTTCGCATAGATTTTGGCCCAGAAAAAAATTGGAAAAGTATTTGTAAGACTGCATGAATTGTAATAAATTTGTAAAACGAAGTTGAAAAATGCAGGGACGTCTGGTCACGTTACCTAAACTACAAGACACGGAAAACTAAATCGACGTTTCAGTCAGTGAATTCTGCTCCGATATCATGAACATCCGCACTTACCGCAGTGCAATTATAGAATCCGTCCACTACCTCGTTACAGCATGCCTATGCTTAAAACTCTCGGCAGTGTACAACACACGCCGAAGTCGAATGTCCTGACTGAACATAATGCGGCGACAGCCTGACATGTGTAGGGTAGGAAAGTAAACGAAAACCTTCTTAAGAGTAAGGTGATCAAGATGAGGCGGCATCACTACGAAGAGCACTACGAACGAAAGCGAGAATCACTCTTTCAAGAATTCTGGATAATTGCTCTCCCCACTCCGGATATTCCTGGGAGTTTCTCCATCAAGAATTAGATGCCCGCCAGAGTGAACGTGACGTGCGATGCGGTGCGAAGCGACTCATGTAAAGGAATAACAATGACTATCAATGAGCTGTCAAATCGCGTCGCGTCGCATCGCGCCGTCGTGTTTACTCTGGCTTCATCCTTATGCGTACCTTATTACTATATCGACATGATTTCTACCACGCTCCACATGAGTTTCCCACAATTTTAAATACCACCTGATTTGTTTCCATTTTTTTTTATTTCGTGGGGTCAACTATATGTTTCGATAAATTCAAAGACCAGAAATACCCTAAAATGAAACGGGTAGAAATGACTATTCCTTTTCTAGAAGTTCCTTCGGAGAAGTTCTGAGCAGAAATCAGAAATTATGGGATGTTCTTCTTCTAGGAGTCAAATACTAGTGACTCGTACCCGTTCCAACAGAGAGCGGTACAGTGAAGCAAGGGCAGAAGAGAATCGAATCCATCGCAGAAAAAAAGGCAACACGAAGAGAGTGTAATAGCTGAAGCGCAGGAGAACATGGATAGAAACGATATGCGGAGGTTTTACGCAAATGTCGATGGCGCGCGGCATAAGACTGCGCCAGTACCCGCCATGTACAATGACCAAGTGAGGAATGGGTGGCAGCCAGGTTGAAGGAGCACTTCGAAGATTTGTTGAACGGTGAAAATGAAGGTGTGTAAAGCAGCAGGAGGGACATAGTCGGCGACGGACAAGCTGTGGAACCACCAACGCTGGACAAGGTACAGAAGGCTCTAAACAAGCTGAAAAACAGTAAAGCTGCTGGGAAGGACGAGATCCCGATCGAACTTCTCAAACACGGAAGTAAGCAGCTGCTGGGAGGATGAAGAACTGCCTGCCGGCTGGTTGGATGGCCACATATGCGCAATCTATAAGAAAGGGCACAGACTAGAGTCCAATTACAGAGGGATCACCCTTCTAAACTCGGCGTACAAAATCCTGTCGCGTATCCTGTTTAACTGATTGAGACCGCTTGATAAATGTCCTTCATCGGCGAATACCAGGCAGATTTTCGTGAGCGCCGATCAACGACGGATCAGATGTTTAGCCTGCGGATGATCCTTGATAAATTCCGGGAGTACAACTTGCAGACTCACCATCTGTTCATTGATTTCACGAATCGTACGCTGCACGATTCAGTGAAAAGAAATGAGCTGTGGCAGATAATGTCCGAACATGGTTTTCTGGCGAAACTGATTAGACTTCGTGGAAGGCTACGAACATGATGGCTGCACATGGTGGAATCGGACCTGGGGACCCTAAAAGGTCGGGGAAACTGAAGGAACATCCCCCAAGACCGACGATTATGGCGCACTACAATACGCTAGGCATAGGTGTATCGACGCTGCAGCCAGAGGATTAGTGACTAATCCTAGATTTAATCATTATTAATGAATAATGGGTTATTTAATCATTATTCATTAATCATAACCACACAAAAAATATGATTCAATCATTAATCACTAATCATTAATCATTTAATTTTACAATTATTCATTTATCACTAATCATATTCATAATTGTTTTAAATTTATTCTTTAATCATCAATTTCAATCATTGCATACATCGCTTTTATTTATTAATCTTTAATCATAATCATATAATTTTTATACTTTTCAATAACCCAATTTGGTAAAAAGGTTACTTGATTATTGATCAATACGAAAATCATTCAATTTGATTATTCATTATCATTAATCATTAATCATTCATCATATCGATCGTTAATCATTAATCATGCACATATTATGTCAATATTAAATCACGATCGGTAATCGTTAACATACAGTCGCGATTCGCTGGTTGGGCCACGACCTCGGCCCAACTAACGAATTCGGTTTTTAGTTGGGCCAACTGACAGCCATTTGAACACGTGTATTTCGACTTGAACATCACAAATGATGTCCAGTGATGCCCAATCCCGTTTTCCGTGTTTACATTGAATTTTGACGTACGGTTGCTTTTATTTGGGCCATGGCCCAACCAGCGGAGGCCCAACTAAAAAGTGACCCAAGCATTAAGATCCCAACCAGCGAATCCCGACTGCACTCCAAAAGTTTTATTCAATAATCATAATCGGGGTCCTCCTTAGCCGTGCTGTAAGATGCGCGGCTACAAAGCAAGACCATGCTGAGGGTGGCTGGGTTCGATTCCCGGTGCCGGTCTAGACCATTTTTGGTTTGGAAATTGCCTCGACTTGCCTGGGCATGGAAGTATCATCGTGCTAACCTCATGATATACGAATGCAGAAATTGGCTTGGAACTTGGCTCAGAAACCTCGCAGTTACGGAGCTGAGCTGCACACTGAGCTGCGAGGCGGCAATGTCCCAGTGGGGGATGTAATGCCAATGAAGATGAATAAGAAGAATCGTTAATCATTGTATAAAATTAATTTAATCGTTAATCATAATAATTAATCAGTATCAAAAATGAATAAATCAAAAATCAAAATCATTATTCATAGAGTTAAATGATTTATTCATAACAAATTAAATCATCCATTAGAAGCTTTATTCATTAACGCTCTGGCTGTAGCCAACCAGGTATCCAGGTATCCAGCTATCTTCCTATAGCGTGAAAAGCTGGAAATGCCAACTGGCATTCAATGAATATACACCCAAAACCAAATCTTTCAATTCTTTCCGTATAAAATCTGAGCATATACAGAATCTGCAAGGCTTCAATTAAAAAACCCAGAATAATCCACCTAGCGGTGATGGTGCCTTTCTCGTGTATTACAAAATGTAACATGAAAAACACAAAAGAGAGGTCAAAATTACACTTTAGGGAGATAGATTCAGTTATTTATATCAATTCACATTAATTTGCGTTCAAATGAATGCATTGCAGCAATTCTTGAAAAAAAAATTTTTTTTCTATTTTGATTTTTTTATCTAAGGGGGGGACCCTTGGCAAAAATGGAGAAAAAAACAACGTTTTTTTAATAACTCCGGAACGCAATGACCGAATGAGCCAATTTTCAATAGCGAAAAATTAGAAAGGATTCCGCGTCGAATGTAACCTGTTGTAAGCAAATCGGATAAGGCTAAGTACAAGTACAAAAAAAAGTGTGTCCCACATTTTTTTGTACACACACGCACATGCATACATACATACACACATACAGACATCACCTCAATTCGTCAAGCTGAGTCGATTGGTATATAACACCATGAATCTCCGAGCCTTCTATCAAAATTTCGGTTTTGGAGTGATCGTATAGCCTATACGTATACTTAGTATACGAGAAAGGCAAAAAATATGCTTTTTCATACAGCTACTGTGTCCAGCATACCACGATTGGTTAAGGTGGCTTATCGGTGTATTAAATTCAATCCTCCACTATACTTTTTGACACTAGCTAGAAGAAAACTAACAGACGAGGCAATTTCACCTTCCCCATCCAGAAACAAAACTTTAACAACCGCCAGAATTATCGTAAAGTACTGTGAATGATTAATTTTACCATATTCCCAAGCCGTCAGTCGTGGAAAGCTGAAAATATGTCGGAAACCAATGAAATGTGTTCCATCCGTTGAAAAAAAAACTCAATATTGTAATTCGCTAAGCAATCCCATTCGTAGAGGTTTCTGCTCCTGCTCCATGAATGCTAGAAAACCCATACTGTAAGAATTCTGAATTTTAACATCACCTTCAGCATGATCTTCCTTTTAGCCACATATTTTATTTCCAGCCTAGAGAAGGCAAATGCATCATTTTTCCTTAAAATTGTTTACTAGGATTTATACAAGACTTCCTTTTGGAATTGCTGGATAAAACGTGAATAAATTCGTTTGAGGTGAACCGGTCTAGGGCCGAAAACCTCGTTAATAAAGACAATAAAAAAAAAGTGAATAAATTCATAAAGAGACGTGAAAGAAGGTGAAATTTCTTAGTGTATTCCTGGAACTCTTGGATAAATTTATGAAAAATTCGTGAAAAAGTTTCTGGAAAATTCTCGATTAAATGCTTGGAGCTGTTCTGCAAAAATATCAACCATTTTCAAAAATGTCCACAGAAATCCTCCAAAATGCTAGAATGCTTTAGAAATTCTGGAGGAACTAGCCGGAATTTCCGGAGTTCTACAGATTTTCCAGAAAAAATCTTCAGATTTTTTTCGAAAAATTCTCCAAAAGTCTGGAGGGCAGTTTTCAAAACCATCTAGAATCCCTACAAAATTTAGTGCGATCTTTTGAAGAGTATTCTGGAACAATCAACTTCAAACCAAAATTTGCGAATCAATCATTTTTAAATAAAATAAATATAGGACGTGTGCGTTGCCTCATTTGAATCGAATCACTTTGAAAGAAATATTCTTTAAAACAAACAACAAAAGTTATCTTTGTTTATTGGAAATTTCTAACTTTTAAACACACGCTTTCTCGCTACAATACAGAGTTAAATATGATTGCGTATCTAATGTCATTTAGGTGGTCGCCGTAATAAAAAATTAAATTAAAACCCTAACCGCCATTTAAACACTGATATGCGTTAGGACATTTTTGAGGGATAATTTTGATCCGCGCCGATTTACACCGATGCCGCCGTTAGAAAATAGCATTCACGTCACCGCCGTGCGCACAGGTCTAGCTTCGACCCTGATGGGGTCAGACAAGACCCCATTTTGCAGCACTCTACACGAGAAGTCCTTGTAGTTTACCTCGATGGGGCCGATGATTTTCTCAGGAACCCCCTTGCGTATCAGGGCACACCACATATTCTCGTGATTGATACGCTCGACCCCTAGGGATTTGTACGCTGGCTGTTTGAATCTCTAGCATCTATGATGTTTCGGTATTGACGCGATGCTGTTAGTATGTTCGAACTAGAGCCTTGTAACATGTTATTTGTGGTGAGCTTTCTTTTGTTGATAATTTGAATAACACGTTATTCAGACCGTAGTGCAAACATAGTATAAGCAGATCTTGGTGGTAGCTTGGCTGGCACTTGATCAAAGTGCTCTAACCAGCATTTCAGCTTTCAGTCGATCATTAGCAGTCGCGTCATCTTCGTCCTGCTTAAGCGTCGTGAGAAATCCTAGACTCCTAGGTTGCTTCAGCTCACATGAGCGTTTCTCTTCCTACTCCAGAAATAAATATCGTTGGCGGGCTGAGACTTTTGCTTCTTTGGTTTTTGTTCACTCTATGGTGGTTTGGTGTCTCTTTGCTCCTCTATCTCCAGGTCTCATCGGTAGTCCATTGTTTTCTCCGAGTGCGCAGTTCGCCCAGATTATTCTCGCTGGTGGCGATGAAGGCGTTCTTGTTGGCGTTTGACACATTGTTTCCCACCTTCCAGAACATATGCAGCACGAGTCTCCAGTTCTTCCACAAAGGACCTTTCCACCATGGTCGGTGTGTGTTGAGTCGTCGTCCAAGCTGCTGCTGCTGCCGACGAATCCATGCAATGCGCAGATGCGGTCGATTTCATTCTCTGTAACACCGTCACGGGAGACCCGCATTACCTTGTGAACCGGTCGATAAGGGAAGAGCGATCCCATGGAATTGTCGGACCCGATCTTCGAAGTGAAGTCGCCCATTCGAACCCGTATTCAAAATCAGGCAACGATTATCATTTCATTTATAGGTTTCCACTTCATAAGCGCAGAGTGTACCTGAGCGATTAGTAGGAAGCCTGGGAGCGTGTTCACCTCTTAAACCAGAGTATAGCAGAATTTGTCCCAAAGGCATTATGTGGTCTTCAAAGTATAGCCAACGGACTTCACTTAATCTTTGGATCTCCAATTTCATGCGGTGTGCTTCATGGGAAAGTGGTACCAATTTACCCTGCTGGGCTAGGGTTAAAACGTTCCATGTTCATACCGCTAAGAGTCGTTGCCAAGTTGTTGGATTCTCGAACAATATTTCTGGAACGGTAGGCTGTTCCCAAGGTTCCCTATCCCCCGCTACACCTTCAATCTGTTTAATGTCACAAATGAGGTAGACATTTCGCCTGAAATCCGAAAACTTCATCTCGACAACGTTGTATCAACCTAACCAGTACCTAACAATGTATCAGCCTAACCAGTTTCGGCGGAAAATCATATTTAATCTGCTACAGCCATTTCTTTCCACAGAATCGAACGCTCTGGCTGCTTTGAAATCAACGAATAGTATCTGCAAGTTATACTCTCGAAATTCATCAAAGATCATCCGTAGGCATCTGATCCGTCGATGCCCTTACGAAAACTGCCTAACATTCGCCAATGAAGGACTCTCCAAATTTAGCCGGTAAGCAAGTTTGAGAAACTTGACCATGATTATGTCCTTCTCAGCAGCTTTACTGTTTTCAGTTTTCTTTGTCTATGGAGAAAGTTTCATGAAAATCTGAGATAGGCCCAATTTGTGATACAGGAAAATAAAACTTTCCATACGGTCTTACTTATGAAGTTGCACTACACATCTGCATAATTACAGACAAGTGGTGGAATTGAATGGAATAGTTATTGTCTCATGACAAGTGAAGACTAAATTTCTTAAGTAATTAAGAAAAAGCTTTAAATGAAGTAGAATACAGCTGTTTATTGCCTAAATTAGTCCGCCACTTCCCAATGCCACGATGCCAGTTACTATGGAAATTTATCTTCAAAATATTAAAAAAAACAACGCCATCCAACAATCGCGATGACGCACCTAAACTCCCACGAGAGGACAGCCAGAGCCAGCCAAAACAAAGCTAAGTTGTGACAATCGGATGATGTATCGGTCAGCAAGGGCCTCCACAGGACATGGGAATGCATTCTCGTTTCGTCTCTTTTGCTCACGGGCCGTCTGTAACAAAGACCGCGGGAGATTTTTGCCGGTTGAGTGACACTCGCATGTTGAGTTTATTGATCGTTCAGACTTCAATCCTCCACGCACCTACCTAACCTATAGATGTACTTGCGCTGCATATGCGCAGCGCACAATGCTTCCTGTTGTCCCGCCGAGAGGTTCGTTTTGTATCGGAGCAAAGCGCAGTACAGCGTCAACAACATGCATCGCGTCGGCGGGGGTGCGAACAAGACACACAACAGCATCAAAAAAGAAAAGGTAACAACTACATTATGAGCGAGATGATAGCCGTATAGGGCTCTGCTGCAAGATCGAGTGCCGGGTCCGATCGTCTTGGTGTTTCCTTCGGCTGCATTCCTGGTGGATGCTCGGTATTAAACTGTTGTTGATAGAAATTGAGCTGGTTCTACAGAAAAAGACAACTTCTTCGAAATTGGAGGAAGAAAGTGTACTGACAATACAGGGATAATGTAGATTAGAGCTCAAACAAACATGAGGTAGCTATGTCAGGGATGCAGTATGGACAGTAAGCGTGTAGGGGCTCTGGATGATGAAACGTAGATATCACACTGAGCTTACAAGGAAAACAAATGTAAATAAAAAGTTGGATGCATAGAAGTAAGTGCAAAGAGAAAGTCCCAGAAGCGATTAGGCAAGTTGATTGTTTGTGAACGATTCAATTTTCTCATGACTTAGGCGCTATTCACAAATTACATAATTATTATTATTCGCCATGTTCTGAATACTAATTTGCCTGTAATCGCATAACTGTCCCGTATAACATTTCATCATTGATGAGTTTTGATGACCAATGATCATATTTTGATTATTTTTATGCCTTTGAATAAAACTGTGTAATTTGATTCAGGAAGATTTTACTCGTATCGTATCGTTACGTATCTGTCAAAGGTACAATAAAATAGTGGAATCAACAGGAATTGTACAAACTCGTCTTATGACAAGTAAATTTTACTCTCCTGTATTAATTATGGCAATGGTTTATGGCCCGGTCATACCAAATTGAGTATGAATTGAATTGAAACCCATTGGATATTATTTCCCAAAATATTACTAAACACTTGATCTATCATAAGCCTATGTAAACACGTTGGGACAATGTCACATTATCTTATAACAGCTTCTCGTGTGTGTGCGAGAGGCTATAAAACTAATCTAGAACTCTTAGTACGGCACCGGGAATCGAACCCAGCCACCCCCAGTATGGTCTTGCTTTGTAGCCGCGCATCTTACCGCACGGCTAAGGAGGGCCCCCTAGTTGATGTTACTTTTTACAAATATATATCATATTTGATTAATTTCTTATCATATTGTTTCCATTTTACTACATATTTATATACAACTACCAAAATAAGAGCTTGAAAAGAACATGGTGCGTATGGTACGATATGTCCTTCAACAACCCCTGTAGATTCGTGATATGTGTCATCTTGGAGTGACTACTAACGATACGATAGATATCGAAGTATCATCTCTGCGGCAAGCACAACGCAATGGGCCTGGCCGCTTTGACGTTTAAATCATACACCTGGTATGCTGTCAACCTCAATATTGACAAGAAAAAATAATGTTATTTGCTTGAAACCTACAAACATCCCAAGTAACATTGTAAGTTTTATAATACTCTTGAAGACCATAATTTACTCTACAAGAGTGTTATAAAACCAGCAGAAAACCAAAATGTTACTAGGGATTGTCGATCAGTACCAACTTTTATGCTACATGCAACACAAGGAAAGTTGCTTTCTTATTCGCAAATGTCTTCATAAACGAGACTGTAGCAGTGTAGCCACTCCATCATCTTCTTCGGGAGTAATTTGCATCCAAAATGACAGGTAAACAATCGTTTGCTACCGAGAATTCTAATATTTGATTCTTTCTTCCTCTTTTCTTAAAAAAGGTGACAGAAACTTCAGTCCGACAACTTCATCCAACAACCAAAAAGACACTCGATGATACTTGAATTGGATGGATCTTTGTCGAAGAGCAGCACGCTTCTTGTTTTCGACTCGATGATGTTCCACCTCAATGAGCATTGAAGACTTTTCAATCTTTTCTCGAGTTATCTTTCGTCCTCATGTTTACACCTTTGTGAATTTTGTCACTTATGAAAGGATGGGATTTTTTTTCCTGGTCGAGATGGAACAGGAAGCGATTCCGTGGTAGCTACGGGTGCAATGTGCTATTCTCCTTTTGATAGATGAGGGCGAAAGCTAATCAACTGCGTTTAGAATCATGCTGTCTGTGCATATAATAAGAGGATGTCACCTGCAAACATGTGGTTTGTGGGCAATTTGTTTGATCGATTGGAATATTTCGGGGAAGGCCATTCCATTGAAATTCCCAGTAGTCTGTTGATGAGTAAGAGTTTGATCGATTTGATGCTTCACTGTTTTCAATAAATACGTATTGATTTATCCTCCCAAATGTTCATATGTTTGTAAATTCATTTCCTAAATGTATCCAAATACACGATCCCTAATTCGTTCCAGTCGATGCTAGATTGTTCCCAGTACCCATATTCAAATGAGTCGAAATCAATTTCACTCGAAATAACGTTAATTGAGCTCCATTGAAAATTGCCTTGCGCTATCGTTGATACCGATCAGTAAAGGTTGGCAGCTGTTTCAAAGGCCGAGCGGAGAATTTTTCTGATTAATTTGTTCCAGAATAAAATTCCGATTCGATACGCCATAATGCAGATATTGTACATATTGATGATAAATTTTGAAAATTTCCTTTTGCAGATTTTTTTGTCGGTCGTTTCGAGTAAATACATTTAGGGCAAATCAGAAAATATTTATAAATTTTAGTTCAACAATCACATCACTACACACACGGTCTTATTCCATTTCACACGTTTGTTTACGATACCTATCCGTACTCCTTTCAGCTAGCTCGATCACCGCAAAACCTCACAACCCAAACCGTAATCGTTCCCTTGTGTCGATTTAGGGTCCGTCCTTGTCGTGGCTGGGTTTGACTTTTCGGAGCACTGACATCCCCGTATTTATAACGCGCCAAAATAAATGATAGTAATTTATGATGTCCCTATTCAAACATTCAACCGGTGGCAGCGGCAGTGTGACGATGAGGCTCGACCGTGTACAAATCGAGAACAAGCTGTTTCCATTTTGGATTAAGATGTTGCCTCTGTCGGCCGACAGTGACGACGGCAAGCGTGAATTTTGGGTGGAAACGCTAGTTTTACGGCAACGGCAGCAGCGGCGTGGAAATTAATCTCACCCATAGCAGCCAGATTCGGAATATATGCAGGGACAAGAGGGCTCTAGTGTCATAATTCGAAGATTCACCGACCGGAGACACAGCCGAGGGCCGTTGGAAATTTTTGTTTGTGGAGATTTTACCGGCATGCGGCTTCCTTCTCTGGGCCGTTGAAAATTATGAGACTATTTATGTGGTGTTGCCTTTTGGAAATTGGCTCGTTAGGATGAGGGAGAAGTATGCGAATTTCCGAGAGGAACACGCAAAATGCAAGTAATTGAGCCATCCATAAAGGGGATCGGTTATTTATAGCAGCAGGAGTGGGACAATTGATGGTGATGGCAAACGGAGAAAACCGGGAAACAGATCCGAAAACATATGTTTTGAGATTAGTTTATGTAGGTTTTATTAAAAATTATGTAGGTCAATCCACCTAGCGGCGATGATGCCTTTCTCGTGCATCATAAAATCTATTGAAAAAAACATACTAGAAAGGTTAAAAAAGCACTTTAGGGGAATAATTCGCCTATTTTTTCTATATTTTTTTATTCTTTTCTTTATTTGGTAGGCACTCTGTGTTAATTAACCGCTACTGTGATTTTTTATTTATGTTTTTTTTTCCGAGATTGGAATTTTGGGAAAAAAGAATGATTTGTCAATAATTCCGAATTGTAATGCCCGATCGGGCCAATTTTCAATAGCAAACAATGGGACCACAGCTGCGCGTAGTCCCCGTCAAATTGTCGAGAGTAAATTGGGTATACCCATTATTTTTTTACAAGGTTGGTATTCATTAATTTCTTGGTTAACCTTTCGCAGCTTTTTAAACACCACCTGAGTTTCCTAATTTTTTGTGATTTTTTTCGTGGGGTTAACTTACAGTTTCACTGACGCTAAAGGTTTTAATCGACTAAAACCCAACCGTGTAAAAAAGAACTGGATGTAATGCTAAGATCCAAAAAGTGTGTCTACTAAATTTGTTCAGATACACACATACAGACATCACCTCAGCTCGTCGAGCTGAGTCGATCGATATATTATACTATGGGTCTCCGGGCATCCTATCAAAAGTTCTTCTTTGGAGTAAACCTATAGCCTTTTTTTCCAAGTTCGTTTATTTGGTAAGCTCAGGCGTGTATAATACTTTACGGAGCCATATTTCTTTGTGATATATACAATCAATGTCATTTTTTTTCAGTTAGTAAGAGAGGGATAGGAGCCAGCGTACTCATGGTGACTCGAGGTTAGTTTACAATATTTAAGGATGGACGAGGCTTAGGATTCGGAATCAAGGAATTTCGGCTGC
Source organism: Armigeres subalbatus (assembly GCF_024139115.2). NCBI lineage: Eukaryota > Metazoa > Arthropoda > Insecta > Diptera > Culicidae > Armigeres > Armigeres subalbatus. The sequence goes on along the minus strand of NC_085140.1, from coordinate 387,417,666 downwards.
TCATCCGGGTATTTGGCGTAAGGGACGATGTGGCGTGTCGTCGTGCTCGAGGATTGGTTCTACTGGGAGCGTCTTCCGGATGGCCTGAGTAACGGAGATCTACGGAACATAGAGGCAGAGACAGTACAAAAAAAACTTTGACAGAAGAAAAGAAACAAAAATTAGATTTTGATGACAGAATCACAAATGAAACTATAAATGGCCTGCATATAGACCGCATCACGATCCCCCAAAACACCTCGAATTTCCCTGAAAGGTTGTTTACCTCGGGCCACTAGGGTATCCAATAGTCGCTCTCTGGAGGCGTCATTTTCCGAGCAGAACCAAACTACGTGATCGATGTCATCATAACCGGCTCCGCACCTACATAAGTTGCTATCGACAAGGTTTATTCTGTACAGATGTGCGTTTAGTGAATAGTGATTGGACATAAGTCTCGACATCACGCGAATGAAGCCTCGACTTAAGTCCTCACCTCTGAACCACGCTCGCCCGAAACTTTCGGAACTATGGAAAATAGCCACCGTCCGAGTTCATTGTGTGTCCAATTCCTTTGCCAACTTTGAAGAGTACTCTGACGGACTAATGGGAAAAACTGACGGACTAATGGGAAAAAAAAAATGGGAAGAGTACTCTGACGGACTAAAGGGAAAAACTCTGACGGACTAATGGGAAAACCACCTTTGCCAGCGAGTCTGCCTTCTCATTGCCGTAGATTGAGCAGTGAGATGGGACCCAAACAAATGTAATCTTGAATGATCTTTCGACCAAAACACGCATCTGCTCTCTTATGTTTGAAAGAAAGTAAGATGCGTGCTTAACAGGTTTCATCGACCGGAGTGCCTCGATAGAACTAAGACTATCCGAGAAGATGAAATAATGGTCTACGGGCTGATTTGAAATTGTCCCCAAGTTAATTGCTGCCAGCTCAGCAACATAAACCGAACACAGTTCCTGAAGTTTTTGGAAGGTGGTTGAAGTTACATTGAAAACACCGAAGCCAGTGGATCCGTTGATGCGAGAACCATCAGTGAAATATCTGTTGTTGCAATTGACATGTTCATATTTTTCAGAAAAAAGTGAGGGAATAGATATTTGTCGAAGATGATCTGGTATTCCTTGAATAGCATGTTTCATGGACAGATCGTATACAATTGAGGAACTGTCGTTGGTGAAGTGAACACGAGGGGGATTATAACACGGAAGACAAAGATCTGATGATATGTAGTTGAGATAAACTCTCAGGAATCTTGAACGACAAGTTAGTTCAAGCATATTATCGAAGTTATCTAGAATAAGTGTGTTACTTGTTCCACATTTGATGAGTATTCTAAGTGAGAGCTCCCAATAACGGTGCTTTAAAGGAGTGACTCCAGCCTGGAGGTGGCTCATGTTATGCGTTGAATGCATACAGCCGAGAGCAATACGCAAACAACGATATTGAATACGTTCCAATTTAATTAGGTGGCAATCAGCTGCTGAGAGGAAGCAGAAAGAGCCGTACTCTAAAACAGAGAGAATAGTCGTTCTATAGAGTTTGATGAGGTCTTCCGGGTGAGCACCCCACCATGTTCCGGAGATAGAACGTAGAAAATGGATCCTATTCCGGCATTTTTGTATCAAATACTCAATGCTTCCAGGTACATTTGGAATCAAACACGACCCCAAGGAATTTAGAAGATAAAGATTGGTTGATGTCATCATTCAACAGGAGTTTCAGTTGAGCAGGATACCGCTTCTTAGTAAACACAACCAATTGAGTTTTTTGCGGTGAAAACTCGATCCCTAAATGTCTGGCCCAAACAGTCAGATTATGTAAGGTACTTTGCAATGGCCCTTGCAAGACAGCTGCACATGGACCTCTTAGAGAGACCACGGCATCATCTGCAAGTTGTCTGAGCGTGTATTGTCCTTCCAAACAATTGTCAATATCTTTAACATAGAAATTATAAAGCAAGGGACTTAAGCATGAACCTTGGGAAAGGCCCATGTATTTAGTTCTGGAAGTGGAAGAGGAAGAGTGCCGAGTGTGAAGTTCATTTGTTTTTCTGACAACAAATTGTACAAGAAATTATTCAAAATAACGGGTAATCCACTACTGCGCAGATTGTCTGACAGTACTTCTATGGAAACTGAATCAAAAGCGCCCTTTATGTCCAAGAATATTGAAGCCAATTGCTCCTTGTGCGCAAAGGCTAGTTGTATATCTGAAGATAGCAACGCTAGACAAGCGTTTGTTCCTTTCCCTTTTCCAAATCCAAACTGAGTATTTGAAATGCATTTTCTTCGACCCAATGTTCGACTCTTGAAAGGACCATTTTCTCCAATAATTTTCTCATGCATGATAGCATGGCAATCGGTCGGTATGAATTGTGATTAGACGCTGGTTTCCCAGGCTTTTCAATAGCTATTACTTTGACCTGTCGCCATTCAGGTGGCACAATGTTGTACTTCAAGAAACAGTTGTACAGGTCAAGTAATCGTCTTTTAGCGATATCAGGGAGGTTTTTCAGAAGGTTGAATTTAATGTTATCGCATCCCGGGGAAGAATTATTCGATGAAAGAAGAGACATAGATAGTTCCAGCATTGAAAATGGCCCACCCAAAGAACCGGGATCAGCTACTGATTCTCGAAATAGCGGTTCTGCTGGTACGGAATCTGGACAGACCTTTTTTGCGAAGTTGAATATCCATCGATTGGAGTATTCTTCACTCTCGTTGGTGGAAATGCGGTTCCGCATGTTGCGGGCCGTTCTCCAAAGTGTTGTCATTAAGGTTTCTCGTGATAGTCCCTCGACAAAACGTCGCCAGTAGCTACGTTTTTTAGCCTTCAGAAGATTTTTGAGCTTTCTTTCAAGCCTCAAATACTCTTCGAAAAGCTCAGACCTTCCGTGTTTACGGAAAACCTTGAAGGCATCAGATTTCTCGGAATACAACTTAGTACATTCATCATCCCATCCAGGAGTGGCTGGTCTTCTTATGACAGATGTACTTGGAACGCGTCGTTTCTGAGCTTCTAGTGCGCTTTTATGAATCAATTCGGTAAGGAATCGATACTCATCCAGTGGAGGAAGAATATCAGTTGATTCAATACCAATTTTACCGCCGATGCAAATTTTTGCCAGTCAATGTTTTTCGTGAGGTCGAAAGGAACATTTACTGGCACTGATCGTTGATAGCCGCTTTTGATTGTGGTGACTATCGGCATGTGGTCACTACCATGGGGATCTTGGATTACCTTCCACGTGGAATCTATGACAAAAGGTCGAGGGACAAAAGGTCGACAGACAAAAGGTCGAAGGACAAAAGGTCGAATGGACAAAAGGTCGAAGGGACAAAAGGTCGACGGGACAAAAGGTCGAATGGACAAAAGGTCGACGGGACGAAATGTCGAAAGGACAAAAAGTCGAAGGGACAAAAGGTCGAAATTACAAAATTGGTTAAAATTGGAAAGCCATAGTATTGAGAACAAAACAAATGAAAACTATGATGTGAGTACCGTCATCGGGGGTGACACTTGGCCAAATAAGGGTCATATTGGCCCATGTTTTCAACAAATTCAGCACAAGGAAAATGTAATATAAGACCCTTTTCGAGCGATTCAGATGGCCGACCTACAGACTCTAATTTCTACACATAACTCTACCACTAATATGCAATATGCATAAGCACATTCATTCATTTATTTAGCTTACATCTAAACAGAAACCACTGAATCAACAATTTGACGCCACAATACACGAGTTAATAATTCGAGAACACGGAGTTCTGTTTAAAAAAAATTAAACGTCTCACTACCTTCACTGTACACAACCAACTGATTTATTATCCTTAACTTAACTACATTACAAGTATGCTAAGTCTGCACTGGCTCGGTAGGTACAGGTTTGATATCGTTTGCTTGGTTCTGCTGATGCGCCTTGATGTTGTCAACTCCAAAATGCTGACACCGATGGGAACGTCGATGGAAATTCACAAAGTCCGGTCGGCAACGACGTTAACTCACGGTTCGATACCGCATCTCTCCAGCCTCAAATGCGCCCACGCTCGCCAAGTCGTTTTACACTTGGTCTGCCCACCTCGCTTTCTGTGCTCCATACCGTCTCGTATCTTCTGGATCGGTAGCGAACATCATCGTTGCAGGGTAGTTGTACGGAATTCTTGCAACATGCCCTGCCCATCGTACCCCTTCTAGCTACCTTCTGGATATTGGGTTCGCCGTAGAGCTGGGCTTGCTCGTGGTTCATTGTTCGCCGCTACAAACCGTCTTTTTGTACACCGCCAAAGGTGGTCCTCAGCACCCGTTTCTCGAATACTCCGAGTGCTTGCATATGCACAATCATGATTTTATCCTGAAACACTAATGCAGGATCGTTCATGCTGTGTACCATGAGAGAGATTTTTTCGTTGATGTTGTACAATATACAACATCACGCATGTTTGAGTGTTTAAATTGATTCGTACGGTTGAATCACCGAATAATGTGCATAATGTAAACTGTTATGTACGGCTTAAGGCCAGTCTTTGTGTACATGATTCAGTGTTTATTTCTTATTTAAAACCAATAATAACGTCACGTTGAATTAAAACCAATAATATTCCCATCTAATACATGATGATGAGTGGAAAATGAATTTGACACACATTTATACAAGAGACTTCTGATTCTCCATGATCGACATCGGAATGTAATGTATAGGAATGTATAGGAAGTCGCGTTGGTGAAATAATTAATTATACGACACTGAATCAAATATACCAAAACCAACGTATTTCACTCAAACATGCACTCGAAGCGACACGTGTTACAAGAGCACGATCTAACAAGTTTTAATTTTTCAGTTCTCGAACTAATCAAAATCATACAATGCTCGCCCTGGCTGTTGAATATTCACCGTAATTGGTTAAAGAACTGCCCATGAAATAAAGAAGGAGAAATCTCTGGGAAATGTAACAAGCTAAATTTTTTTTCAGAAACATGTTTTCAAACTTGTCGTATATTTAGTATTTTTCATGTATACAGAAGTATAGATTTTTAAATTTTGTCCATTCGACTTTTTGTCCCTTCGACCTTTTGTCCCGTCGACGTTTTGTCCCGTCGACCTTTTGTCCCGTCGACTTTTTGTCCTTTCGACCTTTTGTCCCTTCGACCTTTTGTCCCATCGACCTTTTGTCTCTTCGACCTTTTGTCCGTCGACCTTTTGTCCTTCGACCTTTTGTCTTTCGACATTCTGTCCCAAAGCCTCCACGTGCAATCTAATGATAGTGAATTAGAGCATAAAGACAGATCTATTCGACTTTCCTGACCTTGAGGTCCTATTCGAGTTACTTCGCCTGTGTTCAAAATATTCAAGTTGAAATCGTCGCACAAATCATAGAAAATAGGCGCTCTATTATCGTCTCTAGTTTCGCCCCATGCAATACCATGTGCATTCATATCCCCCTGGGGATGATAAAAGAGAGACTGCGCTCCAAAGATGCCGACGATTAGGTGAGGCATTTGGGGAATATACACTGAAGCTATGCAAAGGTCTTTATTCTTTACATTTACTTGGCAAGCGACGATTTCTAAACCATTAACAGTCGGAATGGAATTCTGTAGAAAGTGTGACATTTTTGATTCCCAAAAGAACGCCACCATAATGATCATTCCGATCTTGGCGAATAATGTTAAAATCGTGGAAGTTGATTTCATCTTCAGAAGAAAGCCATGTTTCACAGAGTGCAAATATATCGCAATCGGAGTTGCGAATTAAAAACTTAAACACGTCCAATTTATGTTTCAGACTATGACAGTTCCACTGCAGCACAGTGATTGTATCTTGTATGGTCGTATTATCCATCGAAAGATACAAGTCCTGCAAGAAGGGGCCATGAAACAGTCAATTGCTTCAGATAACTTTCAACTGTTGGAATAAAGAGGTCAATGATTGGCCTCAATGAATTCGGAATATTGAATAAGTTCAAAATACGATCCACAAGGTCCTTAAAGGATATCAATCCTCGCTTGGACGAGATAGATTGAATTGTTATATCATGTCCTAAATTTCAGCAAATACGTACATATTTTGTCGATAATTGCGACGTTTTATTGCTAAAATCAGCAAACAACCATATTTTTAACGGGAATTTGTTCTTTATTTTGCTGAGCTGCAGAAATAACGGCTTCACAGATTCATCATGGAATCTGGAACGTTTTCCGGGCACAAGGAAATGCGAGGCAAGTAAACTGTCCCACATAATCAGGGACGTTTGGCCACTGTAAGCCAATGCCTACATGCAGATAGCGTGAGATGTTGCTAGAGTCAGCGCATCCCACGGATATTATTGTTGAGGTGATGAAACGAAAGAAGGTTTTCATCTAGCAGTCACGATTTTCGGTTATCTTCCAAGGCGAACTCCATAAAAAAGTGATGGATGAAATGCCCCTCACCATAAAAACTCAGAACGTAAAAAAAATACTCGCTTAATATTTCCGTAGATAAAATGACGCATTCATTCACAAAAATATTTGAAACTCGTGATTCATTTGTGGTTCAAATCTGCAGAAAATAGAACTGAGCGTTATGCCAGTTTTAAGTTTTTGACAGTTGACTGCTATAAATAATTGAATCTAGAACAGCTGCTGGGCAAATAAATGCTTCAGATTCATATTCAAAATGAGCATTGCGGATTTTGCTCTTTTTTTATTGTCAACAAGTATATTTACACTAAATCTTAAAACTATCAGCTCTTCCGGTCTTTAACCATCCCAAGTAACATTCGTACAGCTCTTTGGCATTCGGTGCTATTTATTGCGGTTTTATTGCAACAATGGTCATGCTCTTCAGTTTAGAGAAAGCATTTAACATGCATGAATTGGAGTCCTTCTATAGGCTGTTTTCAAAACGTTTTGAAGCAGGTTATAAATTCCGGATACTATGAAATTTTAAATATGAATTTATTGAGGCACTCCATGCCTTCATTAAACCAACCAGAGAACTAATAAAAAAGCTCTTTGATTTTTGTTTTATTTGTTATTATGAAATACTTCTTAAAGCTGTTTGTAACAACAAATGTTACTTTCAAAACAATTGGCTTCACACGAGATCTATTGGCATTTATGAATGCTACAAGCTTTGCATTTCTAATTGATTGAAAAAAAAAATGCAAAGTGAAAACGAGTAGTAAGAGCTAAAACTTCATTCTTACAACAAATTTAGCCTTTTAATGTTACTATGCTGCGTGCTTACTCACAATATGCATGCTGACAAATTTTCAGCTACATCAATCATCTCGATATCGAAATTTTTGTTTCAGAAATCGCGAGGCTATGTAATTGGATAGACACTAGCGATAGAGGAAATAACATGGTGCGCGTCACAGCTACCTTAAATGTTTCACATTTTCTTTGACGGTAGCACGGCACTATGCATTACTGTTTCCGATAAAGTGCCGTCACAAGCGACAACTAGCATTGTATTTTATTTTTTACTTACGTGTATTAATCAATTAATTCGGCGTCTTAATCCGTGCCGAAATTTTCCATCCATGCCGTTTGTTTATTTTTGTTTGCAACTTTTGAACTGTCAAATTTTCTCTTATTATGGTCATCATATATGTTGAAAAATGACTAATCAGCATTTGTAACAACTAGTCAATATAGTACATAAGCAATTACGCATGGAAAAAAGCTTTTTTTATGTCACATTTAAACATTATGATTTTATAGTTAATTTCATCGAAGCGAAACCATTTGAACAAATGGATATCGAAAAATCATCTCGGATGCCATCGCCATATTTTTTTCACTTAGCATCAGCAAAGACTTTACATCCAAATATGCATTTATACTTCATTACAATCCTCGTCTTATATAAAGGAATTAGCTATGAACAATAAGAAATACATAAATAATAATAATGTAGCACAAAAAGGATTTTTTTTGTTTTTCCAAAAATAATTGTTTTGAAAAATAATTGTAAAATCGGAGTTTACTGAGAGCGCATCAGTTATATCAATGTTTTTCGCTATATGACACAATAAATCTGATTCGGCACCTAAAAATTATGCACCATACAGCAGCTAGTCAATTATTTTGATTTGAATATTTCATTTGTATATTTAATTATGACATTTTATTATTTCATATACAATAAATTTTGATTTATTTTGTTGAGACTGAACGTATTTTATTTTTTCATGTGATTGTTTTAATTAAGCTAGGTCTAGAGAATTCCGCAGGCATCGAGATTAAATAGCTCAGACAAGGTTTTAAATAATGCCAATTATCTTTTATAACAGTTTGCAAATGGATTTCTAAGGGTTTAGATGCCGTGTTTTTATTCATGTTTTGCCAGATTCTGATCTTGAATTCCGTCTTACATTTACACTAAGAAACCATTGCCAGAGTGGGCCAACTAGGCAGATACTACTCTTCAAGAGGTTTTGGTGTAAGCGATCAAGAAACAAATACCTTGGCCATGGTTTTATTGTCATAGGATTCAAATACTCTTGTAGCAAATCATAAAACTCAAAATGTTACTTGGGCATAACTGAGCAGTGATTCGATTTGTATTAAAAATTGATAGTTTCATGATGCTGATTTTGCTCTTAGGCCGTTATATTTAATAAAAAATAATGTCCTACTAATGCATGAAAGGTCAAGGGGAAGGGGGTAATAAAACATAAATATTAAAATGGAAAAAAAAAAAATAAAAATAAAAAACCTCCTCGGATTTGTTAAAGAATGTTTTGAAAATCCTTAAAATTTTTCGATTTCTTCTGTGCTGTCGCATCAAAATTTTATTTAAGAGCAAAAAAAACTAGACTCTAGACTCTACAAATATTGAACAAAAATATTTTCCTCGCGATTTTTTTTATTTGTTTTTTTTTTGCATTGCGAGGTATAAGATGCTACAAAAAACTATTTAATAAGAATTCCCCGGAAGAAAATTAAATTTCGTTTCGTTTAGTACAATTTCTTATCAAATGGAACCGGATTTCGTTTCATTTCTAAGTCTCAGAAGTAAATTTGAATTTCGTTTCGTTTCGACCCAACAGAAGCATTTCTTATTTCGTTTCGTTTCGTTTGGAAAAATTGTGTTTTCGCATATCCCTAATCATATGAACGAAGAAGAAAACTGATAATAGTTATTCTATATAGTCATGCGACATTTTTGTCGAAATTCGGGCCGAAATGGCTTCGTGAAGGTGAGTTTTTTATTTTGAAAAGTGAGAAATGAAAAGAGGAAAGTGAGAAGTGAGAAATTAAAAGAGAAAAGTGAGAATATAGTAGTAAGAAGTGAGAAGTGAAAATGGGAGGTGGGAATATATAAGTAAAAAGTGAGAAGTGCGATGTGAGAAATAAGAAGTTGGCAATACGAATTTTAATGAGAAACATTTAAAGTGAGAAGTAAAAAATGAGGAGTGAAAAGTTAGAATTGAGAAGTGATAAATGAAAAGTAAGATGTGATAAATGAGAAGTGAAAAGTAAGAATTGATAAATGTGAAATGAGATGTGATGAGTGAGAGTAGAAAGTAAGAAGGGAAAAGTGCAGGAAGTGAAGTGAGACATGAGAAGTGAAAAGTGTGAAGTGAAAGCAATTCGATTTAGAGTAAGTGTTTCGTAAATAAGCGAGATTTTTTAACGCGTTTTTGGATTTACATTTATAAAAATAAATTTAGTTATAACCTTCGATCCCCCCCCCCCTCCCACACACACATACCCCACACATAAACACACGAACACCTCAATTCGTCGATCTGAATCGATTGGTATATAACACTATTGAATATCGAATGTTAATTCGTTTGATGGGGTGAGCTGCAATTTTACACGTCGTTGAATTTTCAAAATTATTTGCTGTGAATGGGACAGAATTCCACGTCGAGTGCAACTTTTTGCAAGTTGCGTTAAGGATAAGTGCCTGAAAAATGGAGACTTTTTGCGCATAGACATCACCACAATTCGTCGAACTTAGTCGATTGGTTTAGCCATAGTGCGCTCTCCGGCCTGCTAAAGTTTGTTTCTGGAGCGAACATAAAGCCCTCACGTATACTTATCATAAGACGAGCTTGTACTATTCCATTTAATTCCACTACTTTATTGTACCTTTGACAGATCCGTATTTTGATCTCAACAGTGAGGCTGTCTTCAGAGTCTCGTACTTGAAGACAGCCTTACTGTAAAGGTCGAAATACGTATCTGTCAAAGATACAACAAAGTAGTGGAATTATAGGGAGCAGTACAAACTCGACTTAATACAAGTGAATACTTTCCACTAACAGCTTAAAATAATTTTCGTATCTTCACGTACAAGAGAAAGACAAAAATCAATTGAATAAAGTTATAAAATAAAATGATGTTGCAAAACAATTAAGAAAGAGTCTCAATGAGAGTAAAATTAAATGTAATAAACATATCGCATATCGTAGCAAAGGGGATTAATTCTATATCCTGGGAAATTCAAGTTACATGGCTAGCAAATTTCCACGGAATAAATTTGTTTGTTGCACTTTTCCCGTGGGCAACCTTTATTCATATACACATCACATCACATGCTCACATAGTCACTTAATTACATACACACAAACAAGCATTGCAAACACATTAATACAAAATTACTTTCTCATATACTAACTTGCTCACTTATCCAGTTACTCACATACTAACTTTTTAACTTATATACACTTATATCCAGTTCAAATTTCAAAAATGCTCTGAAGTTTCAAGTTCTGTCTATTAGCTTTTTTTTTTGGTGATTTGAGAGTCTTGACAAATATGCAGGCAATTTGATGGTAATTGAGGGGTGTTGTAAAGTCAATTTGTGTTCATATGAAAAGGCATGTGGCAAAAACTTTCAAATCATGATAAAATCATATTCATATACGGGGATATGAACCTCCTTTTTTGTTAACTACGCCAAGTAGCACAACTTGTTTCACTACTGAACATTTCACTGTGTTGCTTTGCTACTATTCGAAAAAATAAAAACAATTTTTGGGTATGTGCCATCAAATATAACTCTCTTGCAATCCAAAAAGCGCATGGGGTGGAGCCTACGCAAGCATTCCTTCAATTGCAGTAAATAATGTTGCAAAATGCTATAGCGGAAAAAAAAATAAAAATATAAAACTAGATTTGATTTGTGGATCTTGTGATTGATAGTCCTTCACTCTACCACGGCACCATTCAATACTTCGAAGGGACTGCATGTTGACTCACCATAAACACCATACGATTATAAATTTTTGTACACGGGTTTCGTGTTACTTGATTACACCGTTACCGGAATAAATGGTGAGTTGTCAAAACGTTGAACGATGCTAAATCAAACATGAAGATACACTCAAATTATCTGTAACTTAATTTGAACAAACAATTCAATTTTGAAAGACTCATTGAAGTTACATGGTAAAAAATATGTAACTTAATGATTTTTTTTCGTGTATGTAACATGCAGTATTGTAGTATTCTTTGTTTGTTTGTTTCCAAATGCCGAACGCGTACTGCATGCAATGCTAATGAAACATTGATCACAATTCGAACGTTTTTGACATCTTGATGCAACTTTTACGTGCTTTGATGTTTTTCCAGTGCCTTTAATGAAACTGAGTAGAAACAAGGTGCTTTTTGGAAGATTTTGCGTGTGCTACTTGGGACATATATAAACGAAATCAACGGATACCCGAGTAGACGAAAATATCTCAATAATATCAAATATTGATAAGATAGCAAAATGAGATATGGACATGATTGATATAAGATATAAAAGATCAGACGACAATATCAATATTTTTTACAAAAATATCATGGGGAGATTATGCTATTTGTAATAAGTGAACAATATCATTTGCCATTAGTTTGTTCTTATTGTGGTGGTTTGAGGTGTACGCTGGCGTGTTGGTCTTTAAGACTTAATTACTTGCTCGATTACATTAGTAGTTTTAATAAAGACACAAATTACTATTTTCTAATGCTCCATGAAGTCTGTAATATAAATTGACCGGATTTTTTATAATATATAAACAGGTATGTTATAATTACGAGGAATTTAATCTCATAAAGTAACGCCTTTTTTTAGCAAACTTTGTTCAAGTATATGCTCGTATTTTATCGTTTTTCAATAAATAATCTTGCTAGGGCTTCCACCATTATTTGCGGCAATTCCAATGAAGAAAAACAACAACTCATACTGTCTGTGCGCTGATGACCACTGCAATGTTCTTTGAACAGTATCATAAGTTTTCGTATTTTCTCTAAATAAGCCCAAGCGTAGCGCTTTAGTCCTACTTTTAGATCGTCGTTCCACCATTCTTGATTCCTCTGCACCTTCGTCTACTGAGGGGCACCTCATCCACGCCTCATTAGAATGACAATAAAGAATTACACGCGGATGCGGACATGGCAGCCACTTTCGACAAAACCGACCGCTGGTTGCTGGCTGCGCTGTTTTATTGTATTAAGTTTTAACAAAAGACGAATAGCAGCTTAGCGCTATGACTGAACGCTAGCAGCAGCACCTTGCGTCCTCTGGGCATGTTGTGGTCCGACGGAGAAAAGAAAACGGATGTCGCGCCATTTTGTTCTCACCTCATCGCGGGTGCACACGGCTTCTCCTGCTACACCCCACCAACAACGCGTAGTTGTTGAAGGAACGGTCAAGTTGTCCGACATTTATCACAAACTGGAGTGGGACGCGCGTATTTGTTCGCTACCGCTACCGGCTCGCTCGCTGCTGGTACGTCCAACATGGCAAGCTTGGCCGCGTACGACGACGACGGCGGCAGCCGTGGAGGAAGGCGACGTGATGTGATGATGGCGTGTTTGGCATGACACTTTCAGCCAGGTTTTATTCACATTTATTTATGCATACAAATTTGATTTATACATTGTTTTTTCGAGATATGCAAATTGAGCGACGGTCGTTTGAAGCACTTCTGGAGGAGTGTTCTTTGTTTGATCGCTGCAAGGAGTTTTGCTGTGCCATTTGTTGGACAAGATTTGGACCAACAAAAGAATGTATGGCTGACAAAACAAACACTATAGTGGATGGTTATGTGCGTGATTCAGACTTACGTAAGGACACCTCTGATCAGAATAAGTGCGAAAGTGTATGCAGATTTTTTTTAAATAATAGATAATATTCCAATTTTTTTTTTCTTTATTAAGGAGACTTTTAGCCCTAGGCTGGCTCGTCTCCGGATAATATTCCAATTTAGTTTAAACCATAATTTAATATCTTCGTACAGTATGGTTTTTGATTACCCTTTTTACTGATATAACATAGTTCGGTTAGTTCTAGAATTCAGCTGCAATAACGTTTTTACATCTGTAGACTAATTCCGTCTTGAAAATCATCGCTAACAACATTCTTTTGAAATGATTCTACCGTGTCGGATTTGCTTCGATACGGCAAAGTTACTGCATAACAAAATAGTTTTCAATCGTTTTCTGACCGTAGACTGAAATATCAGCCGGCCCGTAACCCTAATACAGTTATTTTTATTAATCGTTATAGCGCGAGGCGAAATTAGGATGTGATGTATAGCAGTGCGAAGGTGGAAAAATATGTTAATTAACATTTTTACGAACAACCTTTACATACGGCCGCGCTTTTATTAGGATTGTAAGCAAATCGAAAAGCTTGTAGCATTATGCTTTAGGCGGCTCTTGTTTTTCGGACCATAATACTTTGTTGTGTAATCGGTGGCGATATTTGGAAGCGGTTGGTAAATAAACAAATAATAAAACTATGCAAATGATGGCGTGCGCTTTGAACAGGAAAGCTGTGGCAAACCAAGAATGAATTATAATTTGTGCTTTTGACATATTCACATAGCATTACAATGTGTATTAATAAAACATACGGTCTTCTTTTGTTTGTATTACTATTTTCTACTAGATGGACTTACCCAATCTTATATCTCGAGATGTTTTTTTTTTCAACTACATATCTACTAATGAGTCGTAGACCTGTGCGCTGCCGTCGCCGGTGGTTGTACTCACGCCGCCGCCGACGACGATTTTGGGTTGGCGTGCCGCCGATCATAAGTTTGTCACGCCGATGACTAATTGCAATACAAAAATATCAATTAACTTGAGTCAGTCGAGTCAAGTACGAGACACCGGAGACGGCCTCACCATTGCGGTCAAAATACGTATCTGTAAAGCTATACTACGTGGTGGAATTTATTGGAATAGTACTAAACTCGTCTAATGACAGTTTATAAATTTTGTTTAGGTGGAACTCATCAGAATTGTCTTGCCATTACGAGTTTCTTTGAAAACCGTTTAGGAACTCTTTCAATTTTTTTAAGCAATTCCTTTGGAAATTTCTTTGAATTCCACTTTATGAAATTTCTTCGGCAATTATTTCAAGAATTCATTAAACAAATTCTTCCAGATATTGTATAAAGAATTACTTCGAAATTTCATTAAGAAATTCCATGGGAACTTCTTCCAGCAATTTATTTAATACATTTTCCGGAAATTCTTTCAGAACATCCTGCAGGAATTCCTTCGAAATTGCCTTCATGAGTTCTTTCCGAAATTCTTTCAGTAATAACTTCGGAACTTTTTTCAAGAATTCTTTCTGAAATCTTTTAGCATTTGTTGTTTATTTTAGGAATTCTTTCGAAAATTCAATTAGTAACTCCATCGGAAATCATTTCACTAAAAATTTTCAAAGGATTTCCTTTGAAACTTCCGAACTTCCGAAAGAATTTATGGAGAAGAAGGATTTTTTTCGAAGAAGTCCCTGGAGGTATATCGGAAGAAAATAATGACGAAATTTTTAAAATTATTTAAGGAAAAAAATCTGGAGAAGTTATCAAATGATTTTTTGGAGGAGTTTGGAGAAATTCCTGGAGGGTTTTGTGCAGGAAATTCCAAATGAATTTTTGAAGATATTTCCAGACATTTTAAAAAAATCAGGAATTATTTTCAAAAATCCATTTAGGTTCTCTGAATGGATTTTGAAAATAATTCCTGAAGGAACTGCTGAAATAGTTTTAAATTTCCAGAGGAATCCAGGAAGGAATTTCTGAAGGAATTTTGAAAGGCTGGAGGAATTCTCAAAAGAATTTACAAAGAAATTCCTATTGGAATTTCAGAGGAAATGCATACTGGAATTCTCCAGGAATTCCTTCGGATTTTCCCAGCAATTTATTCGCAATTTCCTTTAGAGACTCGTTCAGGAATATTCTCGGAAATTGCCCTAGGAAATGGAAATCTTTGGGAAATTTGTTAAAGTATTTATCCGAAAATTCCTTCAGAAATTCTTTTAAGAACTATTTGGAATTCCTTAAAAAATTCTAGAACGAATTTCTAGGAAATTTCTTCCTGAACAAATTCCAGAAATTCCTGAAGGAACTTTAGACAGTCTTAGATTTCTCAAAGAATTCCTTTGGACATCCCGTCAAAACTTCGTTCACAAATTCCTCTCAGGATTTCTTCAGAAAATCTTCCAAATAAGTAATTTTTGGAAATAAATCTAGAAATCAAAAAATCAAAGAAGGAATTCTAAGAACTATATCAGATTTTCCCTACGGAATCGCCTAAGAACTTCATCCAGGAATACCTTTGGGGCAATCCACAAAGCTCGTCACACTTGTAGGGGGGAGGGGTGTTCCGAGCAGCATGACGGTTCATACGAAAAATTTAGATGTTTAATACAAAAAGTGCGACAAAGGGGGAAGGGGGAGGGGGTTGAAAACCGCCATTTTTTGAGTAACATACTTTATGGATCTTCGCTTTGGAAAATTTTTTAAGGGATTACCACGTAAAATCCTTTAGGAATTCTCTCGAAATTCCCTTAGAAATTCTTTCGGGTATATCTTCCGAAAATCCTTCGCAAAATTTCTTTTGAAATATCTACCGAAAATGTTTTAGGAGTTCCTTCGGAAATTGTTTTAGAATATTCCTTCAGAAATTCATTTACGAAATACCCTCGGAATTTTTTCGGAATAAAGTTTGGATTTTTCTTTAGAAATTCTTTTACGGATTCCTTAACAAGTTCCTTAACATTTTTTCCTGAAATTTCCATGGAAATTCTTTCAGATCTGCTTTGAGCAATTGTATGGAAATTCCTCCGAGATATGAAAAATCCCCCAGTTATTTTTTTATTTTTTTTCTTAACTTCATGAAGAAATTCTAGGGCATTTCCTTCATGAATTACTTCACAACATTCTCCATTTATTTCTATTTTTTCGGTAATCACTTCAGAAATTCATTCAAAGCTCATTTAGAAATTTCTTCGGAAATTCCTTCGAAAATTTCTTCTGGGGTGCATTCAGAAATTCTGTTAGGAATTCCTTCGAAAATGTCTGTAGGGATTTATTCGAAATTTCCTTAAAAAGTTCCTTCCAGTTTTTCTTCAGAATTGATTAGTGATTTTTTTGGAAATTTCTTCAGAATTATTCGAAATTCCTTCAAAAATTTTGTCGGAAATGCCTTCATGAACTCTTTTCGACATTAATTCAGGAATTCTTTCGGAAATTCTTCTAGGACATTTTTATTTCATGTAGGAATATTGTATGGTTTTACTAAAGGAATTTCACAAGAGAATCTGAAGAATTTTGTGAAAAAATATCGATTTGAGTTTCCGCATAAATTTCTAATGAAGTTCCCAACGAAATGCATGTAGGAATTTCCAAAAAAAACCTGTTTTCCTCCAAAATTTCTTCAGGAACTCCACCATAACATTTTTGGCATATTTTACCAATTTCTAGGAAAAATATTCAATTTAATTGGTTATCATGCCCCAGTCTTACTCAACCAGTGCTCATTCTCAGTCATCTATTGAGAATTCTAATATGTAGAAGTGCGGAATAAACTGTCCATTGTGGCTGTCATTAGTGGATTTCACAGGAATCACAGCAGGTGAACGAAGTAGCACTACAAATTCTTTAAAAATATGCAGTCGTTCTAACATTGCCCAATTGTATATGTTGGATTACATAGTAAAATGACTGGTGTGTATAAATTTATTTCCTGAATAAGAAATAATTTTTGAGAAAAGTTGTTAACAGGCTAGTCCAATGACACCGACATCTAATTCACGAAACGGATTTTTTTCTTTATTTTTGAAGTTTTCAGCCCTGGGTTGGATCACCTCAGGATTTATTAATAAAATTTCATTCCTCAAAATCAGAGAATAATAAAATAGTTTTAGTTTAAATAACATTTTGAAATCAGGCAATTAGTGTCGCCAGCAATTGATTATTGCATGAGCTGTTCAACAAACGTAGTGTGTTGAAATCCACTGAAGTAAATTTTTATACGGGCAATTTTTATACGCGTGAATCCAAAAATCGCGTAAAATTGTTTTTTAGCCATTGATTTTTTCATCCACGCCGGTTCACGCCGCCTCCGCCAATATAAGCAAACGGTGCGCCACCGTAACGCCGCCGGGGTAAAAGTTACTACCATGCCGCCGCCGCCGATGATATGACCGGCGTACAGGTCTAATGAGTCGGTTGTAGAGTCACTTTCAAAGTGATCTAAGAGATTTCATCACAACTCATCAAAATGTTACGCCTTTTTATGTTTTCCATCATTTCCACAGCATAAAAGGAGCATAAAACGAGTTGAGCAATGTTAAAAAGTAACGCAAATCGATTATTCCGTTCATGAGTCACATTGTGAAAAAGGAAACCTGGACATATTTTTCTTTAAAATGATTAGGTCATTATAAAATATTGAAAAGTTTTGTTCAAGTGATTTACGAAGAGTCAAGGGAATGTGAAATGTTTGTAAGAAATGTGTGTGTTTATGTATTTGTTCGTACATTGTATATTAACAATAGGGAAAGATAAAAAGAACTGAATGCAGAATCGGAGTTTTCCAGAACATTGTAAATTAATGACCATGTCGTATGGCTAATATCCGAAAAATATGCAATTAACTTTGACTGAACTGATGTAAATTTTGTAAATTGTAAATGTAAATTTTTATTCTGGTCTCGAATGTGTTTTGTTGACTTTAATAATAATTTATATGAAAGTAAGCGGACATGAAAATGTTGATGCATATTTTTGCTTCGAAATAAGTCGAAGAAATTGTACAAGGTTCAACTAATGTTTACCACTAAATATATATATATATATATATATATATATATATATATATATATATATTCAGCGATTCCATGATAAAATAATAGAGTCGAAAAATAATGTTCTCCGAATTTGCTCAAAATAGGTATGAATGATCTCTACCGTATTTTTTTGTTTCGGTCTTAGCGTGGACATTTTCAGAATAGGGCGGTCCAAAAAACGGCGTTTTCAACTTTAATTAACTGATTCACCAGTGATGGAGACGCATGGCCGTTCTTTGCATATATAAGCAAAAAACTGAAATGTTCAAAAAAATGTAGCTCAAAAACGGCTTGGTGTACCTGTCCAACTTTAAGACAGTATGTGTAAAAACGAAAAAAGTACATTTTGATTATTTAAACATCTTAAATCTTACTATTTTCCTTAAAAGATTTATTTTTAAACAATAACTGACTATCTTTTCATTCTCGCTAAAAGGTTGCTTATCGGTCCATTGGTTTACAAGTTATGAAGGTTATGAAAAAAAATGTTTAAACGTTGTTTTTTTGACCTTCCTATTCTGAAAATAATCGATTATTTTTATTGAAGCCCATCGGCCTTCTTTGTCACCTCACTACTAAACATAAACATATTCGGCTCTACACTGTCAATTTTCGGAATGAATATGGGTCAGTGAGTATTTATTTAAATTTTGCAAGTTATTATTTCTCTGTAAAATTGAACATATTTTGGATGGTTTAAATAAATACACACATAGATCTAATTCCGACGTTTAATTGAGGCGCATTTTTAGCGGCAAATGTCAACATAATCAAGGCTAATTATGTTTTTTTCGCACGCAGTCATCATACTCAGTGGTAATCAAATCAGCGAATATATGAAGAAGTAAACTGAGTAAGTCATTCTATGTTTTGAATATTCATGCGACGTTTGTCGAAATTCGGGGTGAAGTTGCTTCGTGAAGATGAATATTTCATGCTCTGCTGAAAATATTCACACTTAGGCCGAAACAAAAAAAATACGGTTCTAATTATTTTCGGTTGAGACCATTCATACATATTTTGAGCAAAATCGGAGACTTTTTTCATGGAATCGCTGTTTGTTGACTATCGTTACTAGAAAAAGTTGAAACACCATTGATGACCATCGACCATATTTTGGCTTGTGCGTTAAGCCTAACACGAATACCCTAGCTCTGAATTGTTTTTGATTTCTCTCTTGTCGTTGATTTTATTCATATCATTGTAGACACGCTCCCCCACCGACAATCTAGCGCACGTGCGGGATCAAATGAATACAACTGTCACCGTTTATCATAAGCTGGTGCGAAGACATGTGTATGTACTAATATCACTTTGTTACAATACAGTTAATAGTTCATCTACCAACGTCTGTTCCGCACATTACGATTGAAAGATAACGATAATTCGGCCACATCTGATTAACGATAAACCAATAAAGTGCAAAACATTCCAATAATGGATTTTCCAAGTCGAAAAGATTTGTGGTTTCCCACGAATGCTATCAGATCTCCTCCATTCCGAGGAAAACTCAAGCTGACGGCAATGTGACGTAAAAATGACCATCCGGCTTCCGCAGAGAGAGTAAAAAAAATGCCCGAAGCAAAACATTGCTAATCCAAACTGATGGCTCGAAAACAAAGTGTGAACCGGAGAAAATCTCACCTTTTTTTCCACAATGCAAGTCCTGCATCAAGGCGAAGCACAATCCACATTTTGCGGTTTGAAATTACAGTCGGATCCGGTTGCGGAAATATGCTGCCACTACCGACGCTGCTGTTGCACGGCCATCGCCTAAGGCTTGTTTCAGAAGCTGCTGTTCCACCGGCCCAGGAGCGTCCTTTATCTCGTTGTCGTCATTGTCGTTAGAGTCAGCAAACAGCAAATTATGGGCTCACGTTTGTTACGGGCAGTATATAAGAACAAACATAGGCGTTCGCTAGGGGCTTGTACAGAAATATCAAATCGTAATTCGTCGCGTAATCGCAGTGGTTTCAAATTGTCGAAAATTTGTTAAGCTAGAGGAATAATGTGCAAAGTGATTTAGCGGAATCCAGCCCGCGCCCTTCTCTAATCTCGCTACTGAGATATGTTTTCATCCACTCGACCCGGTATAGTCCTTGTAAACATCTCCACGTGAGTCCACATAGCGAGTGCTGCCACAGAGGACCAATTTATCCCGATGCGTGATGTTGTGCATACAAATGAATCGAATCGAATTACAAGAGAACCAAATGAAGCATCAGATTGCTCCGGGATTGGCTTTTTTCCATCATCTCCCATCTTTCCTGAAGCCGGACAATCTAGCAAGGTATTCGTGAAGGAACTACTTGTCCCCCGACTGACTCGTGTTCTCTGGCGAATTGTTGAGTGTTTTTGTTTTCCTTCTCGAATTCACCTTAATAGGCTTTTATGTTGTCAAGTTTTGCCGATTTCTTAACATTTTGAGGTTTTCCGAGTTTGAATAGGATATGGGGATGTCGCGTCGTCATGGCAGCCGTCTCGTTGCATTGGACAAACAAAAACCGGACTCTCGCGTTTCGGTCTGCTGGTGGATCTCTCTCCTACCAAAGAACCTACTTCTTCTATCTGCTGCTGTTGCTTCGGAATCCTTCGCAAAATACCCCATTGGCATGGATTATGTTTCGTCTCGTACGACGAGCAATGGAGAAAATGGTTTAAACTTCAATGGTGCGAATAACAGCAAATGAATGAAGCAGCTATTATTCAATTATTTCGAAACTGCTTGTTTTGCATACTTACACTCAATATTGGGCAACAGTCGTCGGAACGGTTTGATCTATTCACTGAATTTTCTGGACAAAGGCTTTGAGGGAATAAGTGGCGTAGGAAAAAGCCTTCTATTTCTCATTATTTCTTGTTCCACTTATTTGGAAATCCGTCACGATACGAAGTCTGCTTTATGGATTATGATGAAATGTTTTATCAAGTGTTTTAATGCAAAAAATGTGTAAATTTATTATCTTATTATATTCATACATTTGACTGTATAAAGAATATTAATAGGCTAGGTGTACCAGTTGTGGCTATAGCACCAGTTGTCGCACTAGTGCTTTATATGACAAATGGCCAATCAAATCACCGCAAACCAAGTTCAAATCCATAAAGCATATTCAAGTGATACGATAACACCTTTGATTTTCTCCCAAACAAGCAAAGCATAATTGTAAAAATTGAATTAGCTTATTTTTTGACGTCCTTTGCACCAGTTGAGGCACTAGTGGTCCCTATTTGGCCAGTCCCATAAGAAAACAATGGGATTTGCCAAATAAGGAACCAAAATTAAGAATAGTGCCATAACTGGTGCATGCGTTCCTATTATGGATTAATCAATTTTGAGGATAATAACAAATTTTATTGTGGTTTTCACAGCTGTACTAAGGAGCAGGAAGTAAAATCTTCCGCTTGATGTATAAAGTCCACTCACATGCCTTTTACTTATTTTTAAAAATAGTTGTTCTTATGTATGGCGACAATTGGTACACCACCCTATACAAATTGCGATCCGTTGATCCGAAATTCTTCAAGCCGGTCAAAAGTTCAACGGCCCAAAATAAAAATTCTTTGGGAATCAGCATATCCGACAAATATTTAATTACCTTATTTTTTTCAGAAAGTATTGAAACGGAGAAAGATCGTTTGTCCGAGGAAGTAATTTGACCGCAAGGAAATTTCGCCAGGTGTACTAAACCGAAAATGAAGTCAAATCGCGAGCTCTTACCTTCCACAAAGAAGATTATCTCACTGTGAAATCTAATCCAAATCTCTTCTCACTATACAAAAAAAGAAATGCAAAATGAGAAGTGACAAATCAAAAGTGGCAAGTGAGACGTTGTGAGTTAAACGGATTGGATTTGAATTTGATTTGGACTGGATTTGGATTGGATTTGGATTGGATTTGGATTGGATTTGGATTGGATTTGGATTTGGATTGGATTTGGATTGGATTTGGATTGGATTTGGATTGGATTTGGATTGGATTTGGATGGTTGGTTTGGGGTTGGATTGGTTTGGATTGGTTTGGTTGGTTTGGATTGGTTTGGATTGGTTTGGATTGGTTTGGATTGGTTTGGATTGGTTTGGATTGGTTTGGTTGGTTTGGATTGGTTTGGATTGGTTTGGATTGGTTTGGTTGGTTTGGGTTGGTTTGGATTGGTTTGGTTGGTTTGGATTGGTTTGGTTGGTTTGGATTGGTTTGGTTGGTTTGGTTGGTTTGGATTGGTTTGGATTGGTTTGGATTGGTTTGGTTGGATTTGGTTGGTTGGATTGGTTTGGATTGGTTTGGATTGGTTTGGATTGGTTTGGATTGGTTTGGTTTGGATTGGTTTGGTTTGGTTTGGTTGGTTTGGATTGGTTTGGATTGGTTTGGATTGGTTTGGATTGGTTTGGATTGGTTTGGATTGGTTTGGATTGGTTTGGATTGGTTTGGATTGGATTTGGATTGGATTTGGATTGGATTCTTTGGATTGGATTCTTTGGGAATTAGCATATCAGACAAACATTTAATTACCTTATTTTTTTCAGAAAGTATTGAAACGGAGAAAGATCGTTTGTCCGAGAGTAATTTGACCGCAGGAAATTTCGCCGGAGTGTACCAAACCGAAAATGAACTCAAATCGCGAGCTCTTACCTTCGCAAAGTTATCTCACTGTGAAATCTAATCCAAATCTCTTCTCACTATACAAAAAAAGAAATGCAAAATGAGAAGTGACAAATCAAAAGTGGCAAGTGAGACGTTGTGAGTTAAACGGATTGGTTTGAATTTGATTTGGACTGGTTGGATTGGATCAATTGTACTTCGTTCCAGTTACGTATTGCTGAATTGTGAGTGTTTTGTTTTCCTTCTCGAATTCACCTTAATACCTTTATGTTGTCAAGTTTTGCCGATTTCTTAACATTTTGAGGTTTTCCGAGTTTGAATAGGATATGGGGATGTCGCGTCGTCATGGCAGCGTCTCGTTGCATTGGACTCAAAAACCGGACTCTCGCGTTTCGGTCTTGGTGGATCTCTCTACCAAGAACCTCCTTCTATCTCTGCTGTTGCTTGGAATCCTTCAAAATACCCTTGGCATGGATTATGTTTCGTCTCGTACGACGAGCAATGGAGAAAATGGTTTAAACTTCAATGGTGCGAATAACAGCAAATGAATGAAGCAGCTATTATTCAATTATTTCGAAACTGCTTGTTTTGCATACTTACACTCAATATTGGGCAACAGTCGTCGGAACGGTTTGATCTACTGAATTTTCTGGAAAAGGCTTTGAGGGAATAAGTGGCGTAGGAAAAAGCCTTCTATTTCTCATTATTTCTTGTTCCACTTATTTGGAAATCCGTCAGGATACGAAGTCTGCTTTATGGATTATGATTGAAATTGGAGTGTTTTGATGCAATTAATGTGTAAATTTATTATCT